>NC_036451.1:8555342-8917851 GCF_002775205.1 Xiphophorus maculatus | reverse complement strand
CTGAGTGTGGAACAAACAGCTGACGGCAGCTTACCCACTGACCTCAATGAGACTCAGTAGCTGAAGTTAAGAGTGTTAGACTTAGCACTCAAGCAGCACGATTAATTAAATAAATATTGCAGATTGGTAAAAAATAATGTCCAAATCAAAACTAATGAGCCATTACTTTGAATGATATCAAGCAAGTAGTTATGGAAATGTACAGAACATTTAAACACCAATTCTTTTCTTTCTCTTGTTTCACAAAGTTCACCACATTTTATTTTTTTCTATGAGAAATCAGCACAAAGCAACACACAGTTATGAAGTGGAATGGAAACAATAAATGCTTTAAGTTTTTAAAGTTATTATTATTATTATAACTAATAACCTATATGTAGCAAAACATGTGTGGAGTGTTCTCCATATCTGCACGACGGGCTTTCTCATTGCTAAAATAATCATGCAAACTTACTAATTGTCCCATTTCTCCCCCCTTGCACAGGGTGGCAGCTCAGCAGTAGTTTTCTGAATTATTATTAAACACTTTCCACACACAGCCCAATCTGACTGCAGGGTTGCGATTTCAGAGTTTGTAAGCAGATAAAGAACAAGCTATGCCTCTTCATTGAGTCCTTGGCTGTGTTTCAGATAGGGAGAGCTGCAGTGGTGCGTTCACTGACCCATGAGAGGAAACTATTGATTTCTGTCAGTGAGGACACTGTGTTTGCTAGTTTTTGTTTGTTTGTGTTTTTTTAACATTCGCACACGTGTTTGTGTTTTCTCATGATTTTATAGACTTAAATGTGAATATCTCAGAATCACAGAGAAATTTAATAAGGGAGACAGTTTTGGTTCACACTCAAAGTGTTGCATGTCCTGATGTTTACTTCCCTTTTCCTGGAGGATTTCAAACTGACTAAAGCTGCTCTCTCTCTGTTTTCTGTCTGTATTTCAGTGGCACCTGGTGTGCGACTCGGCCTGGAAGGTTACATAGCCAAGTTTTCCTTCCTGCTGGTGGGCTCAATATTTGGCTACCTGGGTGATGGGTGTGATGGCTGACTGGTATGCTCCACCTTCTCAGTTTAATGAAAGTTTTTGACAATAAGATCAATGTATTGATTTTCAGGACCCCTTTCCTTTTTTCAAATTATTTTATTTTTAGTCATAAACAAAAAGGTAAGCTTAAAAAATCTTTTTCTTCAGGTAATTGGATTCATTTTCTCCAAACTTCTCAAGTTGTTTCTAGTCCTGAAATGAGCTTGTTTTTATAGCACTGATGCTTCTGCACAAATGTAGGTTGCAATGCATAATAAAACTCGGGGAGTTGGCTTTCTAAAACAAGCTGCAACATCTGATTTACACATGTTTTCCTGCTCACAGGTTGGCAGTGTTTCATTTTACACTTGGTTTCGAACTACATCTCCACATTAATTAATTTGAACAACTCTGTAAAAAGAAAACATGCCAGCTAATGTTGCAAAAGGTCAGATGAAGCAAGAATCAGAACAGCAGCAGACCATCCAATTTTGTTTGTTTTTAAAAAAAAACAAAACATTTTTCACAATCTGACATGAACTGAAACGGAAACATTTTGTGTTAGGATTACCAAAATTATCTGTGTTTTGCTAAATGGCAGAATATTAAGAGATATATATTTTGTCACTTTATTCAAACTCAGTTTTGATGGAACCAGGTGATTACACCAAACATTTCTAAATGCCAGTTAATTTTACTCAAAACCTTCAGGTGTCTGCTAAAAGCGGACAATAAAGAGGGAATCATAGTCAGTCAAACACACCTCAAATCAACAACAGAAGACTAATGGAGACAAATTTTCAAATTTCAGAATGCCTAGCCAAAATTCAGATTAATCTGTTAGAAAATTGTGGAGTATCTCTACTGAACACCAGCTTACATCATAATGTATTTTCTCATTGGTTTGTGGAAAAAATAAAAATCTCCAGCAACAATGAAGCACAAACCAGGTGCTTCCTGTATCTCAGAAGATATTCCTGATGCATTAGAGCTGAGCATGTCGGATCCTGCAAGATGTCTGCTTTAAAGTCAGTTGCCTGAATTAACGTTGGCTGTGCACACTGGAGTATATTTAAAGATTTTTTTAAAAATGCTCACTCAGCTAGAAGATATTACAAATGTTTTTCCTTTAGTCAGCAGAAACAGAGCTCTATATTACCACCTTCAACATCTTTATGTCTGATTTTTACCAGTTTTCTCGGATATACCACATGCACATGAACTGGTCCAGGTGGAAGCAGGCCTGTAATCATGAGCTCATACAGAAACAAAACACAGTTATTTTTTTAGCTTTAACTCAATGCTGTTGGATAAATGAAAGTTATTTTGACTGAAAGGCCACAGAGTTAGTTTTAATTTCACAATGAACCCATAGAACCTAACCTTGAAGAAAAGTTTGAGTTCACTGTTCTTAGGCTCACTTCCAGAAGCTTCACGTAATCACATAACTTACTTGGAACAATTTAAAGTGAGGACAAACTCAGAAGAAAAGCTAAGCCAGCATTTTTTCTCTGAGTTACCAGCAGATCCCGAGTTTCACACTGACGTTGCTGTGCTGGTTCAGGTCTGCAGCCTCAGGAGAACCTAATCTGGACCGTGGGAGGAAATGGATCATTAACAATGAAAACAATGCAGCAGCACTGACCTGCTGCCCTAATGACCTCATGCCCCTTTTGAACCAGTGCACACAGTGATCTCTTTCACCTGATTTCTCTGCAGTCTCTCGCTCACTTTTTAAACTCTTTGCTGCTTCTCTCTCTCTGTTTCCAAGGTTTGGCCGACACCCGGTGTTGATTCTCTCGGCGCTTTCATGCTGGTGTTCGGCCTGTCTGTCGCCTTCTCTGTAATGTCACCATGTTCAGCACTTTGCGCTTCTTTGAGGTTTCTGCTTGGCGGGCCTCGCTCGCTCCCTCTACGTGTGCTCATAAGTACAAGCTTTCGCCTTCTGATTGTTGTCTGCCTTTTGTCCTCTTGCGGTTTGTCTATCCCGGTTTATGGTTTGGTCAGCTATGAAACCCTGAAGGAGACAAAGGGGAGATACTAAAAACTCTTCTTCCTACATTAATAGTTTGTATCCAATCTAGTTAAACAGTGGAACTTCAGTGATGAATGACTCCCTGTGTGAACACAGTAGACCCAAGAAACACCTGTTAGTTTTTACAGTGCCGGTCTTTTTCTAACTCTGGGAGCTAGGTGAGTGGCATCAACTAATTCACTTACTCTGTGGTTACCTAGCAACAACTTGTTGGGTAATTTGTGGCAGCAGCAGCAGTTTAAGGTTTCACCACCGTCCCTCATAACTGCTTAAAAATAAACAATAGCGGGGAGTGAAACTGTGGAGAAAACAGGAAATGTCACGCCACCAGTGTGGCAGTATTGCGGATATTTAAACAAAAAACTGACCAATAATTATGGATTATGACTGATATGAAATGCTTACATGTGATACATTTTTCAGCCAAATTGTCCAGCCCCAAGGTATAGATTTAATTTAAATATTCGGGTAGTTGGACAAAAATCTTTTGAACCATAGCAATGAAACTTTGACAACATATTTGATATACGATTTTGGTGATGGCATTTATCAAAACATAATGTCTGTTCAATTGTTGACTGTATAGCGTTTTCTTTATAACTTTAATAATTTCTGTTTTTATTATGTAAAGCCCCTTGAACCGTCTTGTTGCTTAATTTGAAAACAAGAGTTTCAGTCTCTTCATTTTTGTTCTGGATCTTTACACTTTTATGGCCATGTCCTTTTCCATCGCTTACTGAATTCATGAGGTTTTCCAACATATGCAAGAAAAAAACAAAGATAAGACAAATGTTATTCCTCTCTTTTTTTATCTAAAGTGTTTCCCTTTTCTTTTAGATGTTTGTGAAAGGCATTCCTGAGGGCGTCAAGAGCTGACACACAAACTGGTGGATGACGTTTTTTTCCCAGACATTGTCCCCTGCATTCCCAGCCTCCCCCGTCTCACCCCTCTGTGGGCCTTTCTCTCTTTTTAGGCCATGTGAGATTAGTCACACATGATGCGGGAAGCTCAGGCAGGCTCGAGCTCGGGCAGTGGGGTGTTGTTTTGTCCTCCCTCAGCGGGGTTCCCTGATAAATTTCAAATGACCCTCTTCTGGCTAACAAACAAAATGAGCCATCTGCGGAGAAACCTGTGAGGACTAGGATTTAATCTCTGATGTAAACATCAGCGAATGAAGCTTTGATAACAATGGTGTGTGGTATTTAGAGGGAGTCCACCAGATAAAGGCTATGGGACTTAGAAAGAATCAGTGAGATAAATAAGACGGATTATAAAACAGAAACATTCCAGTGATGATTAACAATGAAAAGTGGGCAGAAACTGAATTTTTGTCACCTATGTTCTCAGAGCTATTTAGATAAGCATCTGAGTTTGCTTTACGTTTGCGGCTTGACTGCGAGACGCGATTGTGTGTGTGAATGCAATTAAAAGTGCAACAAAAAAGGTGTTTCTGTGAGATGTTGGTAGGCTGTATGAAGTGTACATGCATACAGAAAGAGGAACAAAAACAAGCTCTGTTACACATTATTCATAATATAAAAATAAGATATTTCTCCAACCGTCAAACCCAATTTTAGTGTGGCAATTTAACACAGTGAAACAAATCAGTACCAGAAAGAAAATATTATTCAATATGTGGCTATTTCTGAGTACATTTCCTGCAAATATGTTAGAACTACTTAAAAATCCACATCTACAATAATCATAGCTATAAATATCTTCAATATGTTATTTAATAGTTCAGATCTCTACATGATGGAACAATGGCACCAAACATCTTGTGTATTTTTTTTTGTCTTAAGTTTGTTGCACAAGTTTGAATCTATTGCAACTTGGCCTTGAACACAGACTTTTAGCACAGGAAACATACTTTTAGTTAGACACTTCAGGAGCTTTAAAATACGCTTAAAACCAAGCTGCCAGGTGAGCTTGAGATGATGGTCCTGTTGGAACATCCAGGTTTGTCAAAGTTTCAACCATCAAGTAATTAGTTTCAAATGTAGTGAAACATTTCTACTTCATTACCATCATTATCACAATCTCACATCATAATGCTGCCACGACCATTCAAAAAAGTCACTTTGACATCTTCAAACATTTGTCCCAACAGCTCAATCTTTGTCTCATTTTAGTACAAAACTTTCCTTTAGAATACATACATTATAAGATATATATATATATATATATATATATAATAATATATATATATATATTAAATATATATATATATAATATATATATATATATATGGTCTTTCTGCAGCCGATGTATTTTTTTCTGTGACATTTGGGTCAGCTGTGGACACTGCTTAATACCAAATGATCCCCAACTGCATCTCAATCTAGTTTTGCAATGGATAAATTTGAGAATATTATGCTTCTATTCAAGAGTTTTTTTTTTTACCTCAAGGCCATTAAATTCACTTGATTTATGCCGGCAATAGCATCACTAATAATCAATTAGTTGGTTTTTGAACATTTCAGTTGGTTTTGTTTGCTTTGATTTTCATCTTCATCAAATGACGTTTGTCCTGCCTGAGCAAACAAACCGTTTTGTCGATCATGATGTTGTCATGATGATGGTGCACATCAGAACGACTCTCGTAAATTAAAGTACCAAATCTATAGCCTCTTAAGATGAAAAATTCCCCGCATTAAATCTTAAATTCTGTATTTAATCCCCCAAAATAGTGTTTAATTTAAATCCCACTGAGCTGCTGATTTAAAAGAAAACCGCCTCACTGTCATGAAGCTGCCACTGTGGCAGATGCTGAAGCACAACAGGGGCACATAAAGCCTGTTATACTGCTGAGCAACAATTTGGAAAGAGGTCACACAGAAAAATATAGAAATAACATGTAGGATGGATTTACTGTATTATAGATGGAGGAGTATTTATGTTGCAGAAATAGCTGCTTGCCTCATGCGCTCTTTTCACCCACTTGCTGCCACTGTAAATTCGGCGCAGAACTTCTGTTTCTAAATCTCCTCTGCTCTTCATCTAACACCCCTTCCTCTTCCTCATCCTGTACCAATTTATTACCCCCACCCCACGTCTCACTCATATTAAATCTCAATGTTTGGTTATCTCGCTGCAGCACACACTGCATAATGCAACTCCACTGAAGCAGTCAGACCGACCCTCAGTTTACTCTAATAAATAATATGTGCTTGTGGTATATTTGCTTATTGAACCATTTCTGCACAGATGTAATATTTGCAATGTTGCGACATTGCAGCATTCCATCAGGATTTTTACTGCAACCTTCTCCTTGTTCTTTCTCTCTTTTAGTATGTTCTAACATCTTACCTTAACTTCACAATTTGTTTACTTTGTTGGCTGAAATTGGTGTATCTTGAATTTGTTTGTGCCATTTTAATATTCTCAGAAAGAGTTCTAAGATTCAAGGCAGATGGAGTTGCTTCCAAAAGTACATGTTAGAAAATGTAAAAATATGATCCCAGAAACCTGAGGTTGAATCTGAAAGATGTATATAATTTTTTCAGGAACCTGCTATTGGGTGAAAATTATGGTTTTCAATAGCAAAATTATTAGGAATACCGCAAAAACCACTTATCTATTCAATAAAGTTTTGGTATTTTCTGCAGAAGGACTGAGCTTTATTGCCTCACTGATTCTGCATTATAACATCGGAGAAAGGCAACAAAGCAGGTGATGGAAAAACTAAAAACTAACAAATCAACAAAACTAAACTCAGGCTACAAACAAATAAGATCTGACTTGTACCTTTTCTTAAAAATGTCCATAAGAATAATTCTTTTAAGTATTCAGAGCAGTTCTGTTTGCACACAACAGAGGGAATAATTAATCCGCATGAGGCATCTCCAGAGACCCTTTTACACATAAAATGGGTCAACATCCTGTAAATCAAAAGTACAGTTCTAACTCAAAGAAATTATAGGAAATGCTTCTGAGGGTGACAAATTTCGACACGGAATCATAGCATATGTCTACAATGAACGTTTATGTCCAGAAATCAAGAATTGTCCATCTGCTCTCTCTGTCCCTTGCCTCTCGGAGTGTTGCAGAAAGTAGAGCATGTACTAAGGTTGTGTTTCATTGAACTGAGGCGTGTGACTTCAGCTGACTCAGCTGGGTTTAATGCTGCTGTCATGCTGTGCCCTTGTCGAATTGTCAAATGTTTCCCATCCATTCCTCCCTAAAGTCCCTGTCGAGGCTTCAGAGGAAGGTTTCTCCTTATACTGTTTATCTTATATAAAAGGTTATTATTATTAAGCTTCACTCTTCTCTCTATAAAGCATGAATAGAACTAAATTCTCTCACATTAAATTTCTCAAACCAGAGGTTTTGTTCGGCAGTGACTCTTGAAGAAATTATTTTGGGTCCTTGCTTAAAACCTCAGAGTGATCTTGGACAATAGATAGGCAAGTGAATAATGATGAACATCTTTATAATTAATTGCAAAGATGAAGCTGTTTTCTTATTTAATGACTTGAGAAATAACTTTGTCATGGTTATATTTATATCTGAACAAAGGATGAATTACCTTCACTTTAGGCTGCCTTGTTTTCATTTGTGGACTTTTAAGAGCTTGTTTTTTCCTTTACCTTCTCCAGATGAAATCCAACTAATTTTTACATCAAGCACCTATCTACTGTATCACATACAGGTGAAATGGTGGATACGTCCCTCCCCATTATATAGCATTTCTGTCTGTAGTTCTATTCTGGGCATGCAGAACATGAAACTTTATGTAACGCTGCTAGAGTTGCTCCCAAAAGTTCAGAATAAAAAATAATTTTGAGATTATTGTTTTTCATTTTTGGACTTACTGCCTGGTTAAACTGAACATCCCAGCAGCAAATCTAGGTGCACATTTCTCTGTGACTGAGCTGTTCTGCATAAGACAAACTAAACCACACAGTGGTTTTCATGAGAACTCATGCTGACAGAAAGCCAATGGTCCCTTCACTTTGTTATCAAGCCTCGGGCGAGGTTAGGGAGGCTGCAGCACAACATAATGTGGCTCTGTGTTAAAGCTCTCAGCTGTTGCCTTGAAAGACAAGTCTGGTCAATAGGTCTTTGGTTTTTGTTGTCTTCTCTTTGTCTCATGTTTTTTCACTCTGGGTTTGTTGTTCTGCAAAGCCTCTGCAAGTTTCAGATGTAAAGTCAGAGGAGAAGCTGCTTCGTGAAAGGAGGAGGATGGCGATGGGGGATGGTAGATATATATATTATTTTTTTAAGCGAGTGAGAGCCACTTCAGAGCGTCAGACGAGAGGGAGGAAGGGGGAGTGAAGGAGGATTGGCTCATGGGGGAGTGGTGAGATAATCAGCATAAGAAGAACGGTTCTCACAGTCGGCTTTAACAAAAATAAAGATTCTGACCTGTGTGTGTTTGTGTGTTGATATCAGTGGGATTCGACACCTCCTCAGAGAACTGGGGAGCATCCTTTGTTTTGCTGTTTAGAAGTGATGGTGGTCATTGTTTTTGCCAGTACGGTTCTGTTAAATTTGGTTTTATTGTGTGTCCTGGCTTATTTAGATACAAATGAATAGATCTTAGTATGACTACTTACAGCTGCCATTGAAATTCTGTCTTCATTTATCAGATTTGTTACCTGATTCATATGCAAATAGACATGGAGCCATGTTGGCTTTCAACAATGCCTTAATAGGTCTGCTAATGTCTTTGTAAGATTGGAAACACATCAAGTCCACCTCACTGTATTATTATTCAGATGTTAATGTGGTTAGAGTTATTTGATACGTGACATACGTTTAGGTAAACTTTCGAATTGTTAATCTGATGTAGTTTTACAAACTTGATATGTGTAAAGGAGAATAATGTCATCTTGTTCTTTTGTTTTTTTTTATATGAGATCATCAAACAAATTGTAATATCAAACAACCTGAGTGACTAAAAAAATGCAGTTTTCAAAGGATGATTTCACAGAATGAGAGAAAAAGATATCTAAACCATCCTGCCCATGCAAGAAGATAATGACTCCCTAGATAAATCATGAATTAACTGGATTATCCAAATTCCTTCGGTTCCGTTTTACCAGCAAAACCCAGGTGTGATTACTGTCAGACCTGAAGGCCCAAGAAATTACTTGTATTCACATCATGAACTGATCTAAATTCAAGAAGAGAAGAGACACAAAGTTATTGAAACCATCAGCATTGAAAGGATTGCAAAGCAATTTCCTGAGTTTATATTTGTCTGACATGTTTTTTTGAAACGTGACAAAACAATAGGAAATTTGAAATACATAGTTTTTCTTAGAACTGCAAATAATGTGGCTTCACAGACCTTAGTTAACAAGATGTCCATAATTTTATGTCTTTGCTAACAATCATTGTTTCTACATGCCTTACCAAATAGAGGTTTCTCATCACACCTAAAATCTGTTTCTTGGTTCTTCTGTCTGAATAGATTCTGTAGGCATAGGTCTGCCACTGGACATAATGAAGCTGGATTTGACATTATTTGAATTTTCAGGTCCCACCTTCTGAGCCAAATGGAGATCTGACCTTTAAGCTTTATATGATGGAGATATATGCACTTCTAAAGATTTTTAAAAATCTTATTAACCCATGTTAAGCTTTTAGTTTTTCAGTATTGGATAAAAATCCCCCCAAAAAACAACAAATAATGCACCAATCAATCAACCAGCAATCGAAGCTGGCTATTTACTGATCGGAGTTTTACCCCTAATCAACATCAGAAAAGAAATCTGATGTTTCTAACATGTTCATCAAATGCATCAAAACTTATATTTCTGACATTTTTTCTGACAACAAGCAGCTTGTTCTTTGGTGCACTCCTTTCTCATTTTAGTAACAATCTGAAAAAGGTTGGAGACATTTGCAAAACTACTACCTTTAAGTGAGATAACGGGGAAACTAATTTACATTCCGCCCTCCTTTGTTTCCCTCCCATTTTCAATCATATTTTCAATAATAGTCAAAGACAGTACATGTTACTCAGAGCCCCTCCTTCCTCTATCCTCACACACCCAAAATGGTGACCTTGAGAAACGACGTCACCATATGGACCCAGCCATCTGGAGTGTAAGATGTTACAGGCAGTAAGAATGGGAACTTGAGCCTCTTCTGGGGAAATGGGAATACTGAAGAGCTAAGATTTGTAGAAAGCTTTCATTTTGGCATTAAATTTTCAAATAATTTACAAGATACACTTAATACCAGCTCACTGCTAGACAAATACTAATCTACCTCTTTTAAACCATTGAATCCTTTTCTTTTAGTGACATATCCTCAATCGCATCCCATTCATACCAGAGAGACTCTATAGGCACCCTTCTGTCAAAATTTAATCGGAGTTTGATGGATGAGTAATTAAAGACCCTAATTAATTGATTGCTATTAATCCCCCCCCCCCCCCCCCATCCCCCCCCCCCCCCCACCCCCCTCCCACCCATCCCCCACTCCATCTGTTACGCCATCTGTTATTCCGGCTATGTGTTTTAAAAATAGTACAATTAAAGAACTGAGTTTGATTTATGACCCTAATCATTAATTGCTAATAATATCCACCCCTCCCCCACTCCATCTGTTACGCCATCTGTTATTCCGGCTATGTGTTTTAAAAATAGTACAATTAAAGAACTCAGTTTGATTTATGACCCTAATCATTAATTGCTATTAATATCCACCCCTCCCCCACTCCATCTGTTACGACACCTGATATTCCTTCACCTTCTGACCTCTAGGGGGTTTGAATTAGCCAATAGAAACAGAGACAAGGGGTTCGGCCTTTAGTGTTTCTGCTATAAGTAATGTCGGAAAAAATCAAGCACTCTACTTGTAAGAGTTGTTCAAGAACTTTACAATGAATGGAACTAAACGAGTTCGTCCTGCTGCTGAGAAAAATGGACCTACCTCCTCTGCATCAGCTGATACGGATTCGAAGTTACCTAGCCCTAAGACATTCGCTAAGATGATGAAGTCAACACCGTTAACAAACAAATACCTGCTTGCTGAACAAGAAGAAGAGCGTGCTGCTGTATATGAGATCCCAATAGCAGTGAAACCGGATTTGGGCCCAGTGTTGGATAATCCTGTAAGCTCACCTTCATCGCCTGATGCATCTGCCTCAAACACTGTGGATAAAAGAGAAATAGTGACAGGCGGAACGTCTCTTCTATGCGAGACCCCGATATCCATCTATGACAACTCCAGGCCTAGAACGGATGCCCCAAAGAAATCGAAATTTTATCTGTGCCGCGTGCAGAGCCCGGTACTTGGATCCCTCAAGGCAGACTGGTCTTTAAAACCTCATGGTCTATGGGGGTCATGGGGTTATGTTTTCCGTTATGAGACCGGAGAGCTTTACCTGTACCAGCTGGACAAGGATGAGGAGCTTTCGCCGATATCGGATACATGCAGCCTCACCTATAATGACTGGGCAGTGCTAAGGCTCGCAATTCCTCGTGCCAATGAAGATATGGAATTGGCCTTAGAGCAAAATACAAGAGAAGATGAACCTGACCCTCGATCTGCAAAGAAAACCAGAAGACAGTGTTTCCCAACCGATACTGAAATTGGAAAGGGACACATTCTTTTCAGCGCAGTGTGGGAATCGAAAACTACTGAATCTGGGCGCTGGTCCTTAAGGGCGAGCAGACGGAGGGGCGAGAGCCTGAATTCCCCAGACCTGTTTGTGTTGGAGGCTTTCAATGTGGACTGTGGTGTATTCAGAACCATGCTGGCTCTCCCATTTGAGGCCTGGTCTGAGAAAATGACGGAAGTCGGGGATCGGATTTCAGAACTGTTCCGAAAATCTCGCTGCTGGCTCGATATTTTGGCAGTGAAGAAAACTCTGACATTTCCTGTCCTGCCATCCTCTTCTGGCCCGACCCTCTTCTGAGGACCCGCCCCTCTACCTTATATAACGAGACCGCTGCGAGGACTTCTGACACCAGACCTTTAGAATGGGAGAAGTAAGGAGCTATGGACTATGGGGATCAAACTGGGGCGAGTCCAGTTATTCTACAGAGAGCCTCTTCACTCCTCCGTCTCCTGGAAGCTACAACATGGGTCCATATTACCCGCCTTCTCCTGTTTTATACTCTTCCTCATCAGCATCATCTCCAGCACTCTCTCCTACAAAATTTCTGATACCGAGTACTCTAGCTGAAGAGGGTATCCCTCCGACAGCAGCAGCAGCAGCAGCAGCAGAGGACTCTGAGGAACCTTCTACCACCTACACCCAACCTCCAGCACTGGCAGCAGAGGATTCTGGAGAGCCTGCAACCGGCTACTCCGAACCTCCACCTTCTCCAATTCAACAAGAAGATGAAATTGATGGATGGATACCGAGCACGCTGATTGGTGGTGTAAAAACAGCCTTACTGCATCTATTCAGTTTAATCTGTGCCAAGTATGTCAAGGAAACCTGCTACGGCTGCAAAACAGATCACCCAAGCCAGCGACAGCATCAGTGCCTGGAAATACCGGAGGAAGAATATTACCAACTCCACTTTCATCGCATCACACAGCGACTCCTGACTCCACGATTCATTCCTGCTGTCCAGAAATTGCTGAAGCAGCGCCACATACAGGTTGAGGATGCAAAAGTGAAGATGATTGCAGAAAACGGTTTTACACGAACTGAAATCGGCATTCGGAATCCAGACTGCAATTAACGACATGTATCAAAGCATGTCCACTGATGAAAAACTCAACCAGCTTCGTTCTGTTTCAGAGTGTTACACTCAGAATGAAAAGTAATCTCTCTTCTGTTTTGACTTGTATTTTTCTAGTTCTATAGATTTAGTTTAAGTATTATCCTTTTCTTCATCTTATTTAGCATGTTTAAGTATTTTACTCATTATCCTTTACTTGTGTTTTATGACTGATTGACTAGCATTAAATATATCTTTATACACGTATTATCGGTAAAACATTTAATTGTAATTTCTAGTAAATAATTGTACTGTTTGTGATTTCTTACTATTAAAGCAAGAATAAATCCTTTGTACTACGATCTGGTTTTGTCATTATTTATCATCCGTCCATCAAAGCAGGTGACACTAGGATGGCTGGGAAAAGGTTAATGAAAACGGTATATTACACTCCGTCACATCCCGGTAGTTTAGGAGGAATAGAGAGATTGAGAAGAGGTTTGGAGGATGAAACGGGAAAGAAGGTTAAGGTGGAAAAAGTACAAGGTTTTTTATCGGAACAAGACACTTATACTTTGCATAAACCTGCACGCATAAATTTCCCAAGAAACAGAGTTTTTGTCACGAGGCCTTTAAAACAGTTTCAAGCAGACCTTTGTGACATGCAAGCTTTGGCTGAGGAAAATGATGGTTATAATTACTTATTAACAGTCATTGACATATTTTCTAAAAGAGCATACGTACGAATTTTAAAGAGGAAGACTGCGGATGAAGTGGTAAAAGCCTTTGCATCCATTTTCAAAGATAGTCAGACTCCTAAAAAATTGCAAACAGATGCGGGTAAAGAATTTTTTAACAAAAAATTTAAAGCTTTAATGAAAAAGCACGGCATTGAGCATTTTGCCACAGCAAGCGAAACAAAAGCCTCGGTGATTGAAAGGTTTAATCGTACATTAAAAACAAGAATGTGGAGATATTTCACCGCTAATAATACCCGTCGTTACGTCGATGTTGTGCAAGACTTGGTGAAAAGCTACAATCACAGCTACCATGCAAGTATTAAAACTACCCCTATGGAAGTGAATTCAAAAAATGCCTTTCAAATCTTTCAGAACCTGTATGGTACGTCCTCGAGCACACGTCGCAAGAATGCCAAACCTAAGCTTAAACCCGGGGATCTGGTTCGATTATCTAAATTACGCGGCGTTTTTGATAAAAAATATGAGCAGAGTTTTACGGATGAAGTGTTTACTGTGGCTGATACCATACTCCGATCCCCTCCTGTGTATAAACTGAAAGATCTTGATAACGAACCAATTCAAGGTTCTTTTTATGAGGAGGAGCTTCAGAAAGTGAAACTGTGTAAAGATAAAATGTACCAAGTGGAAAAGATATTAAACCGACGCACCGTAAGGGGGGTTAAACAGGTTTTTGTGCAGTGGAAAAATTGGCCTCAGAAATTTAACAGCTGGATCAGACTGGCTGACCTTCAAGATGTATAAAAGACACCTGCAGTAAATCTTACACCTGACACAACATCATGGAGCGCTCGGTAGAGGATGAAGGGTTCTACGTTACTTTACCCTCAAACGCGGGTTTAAATGTTTTTAAGGATAATACCATTTCAAGTTTTCGTGTGAATTTAGCACAGCATATTAATTTAGAAGGTTCCTGGCAAGTTGCCTTGACAGAGATTTCTTATCCCCACACCTGGTATAATGTCCCGGAAGAATTAGCTTACTTTGAATGGAGGGATAGAAAAGTGAAAAAGGTGTTTCGGGAAAGTATTACTCACGGATACTACAAAAACGCAACACATCTGGTTGGAGAAATCGAAACTGTCCTTAGAGCAATAAAATCTGACATTTACTTTGAACCGATTTATACGTTTGTAAATAAAGTATTCTTTCAAGTAGGAGGACAATATCAAATACGTTTTCATGCTCCGATTGCTTACATGCTCGGCATGGAACCTGGAAAATGGTTAACTTTTGATAGAAAAGCTTCTCAACCAATGGACATGCAAGCAGGATTTTACATGATTTATTGTTACAGCGACGTGGTCGAACAGCAAATAGTGGGGGATAGTTATGCTCCTTTGCTGCGTACGGTTAAAGTGGACGGTAAATTCGGTGATATGATCACTCAAACCTTTAATCCCCCCGATTATCTTCCTGTGGCGCGGAAACATATCGAATCTATTCAAATAGAACTGAAATCAGACCAGAACGTTCCGATAGATTTTACCTATGGAAAGGCAATCGTGAAATTGCATTTTCGACCTGTGAGGTCACGAGGAAGCCTGAGATAATAACTGTATGAACTTCGATGAGAAACATTCGTATAAAATACGGCTGATGATAAGGTGATCATTCATACGGGCTCACCCTCGCAGCGTGAAAGAGAGTATTTACCTTAAGAGAAGAACTGTATAAATCAGGGGTAACATGAGTCAAATAAATCTGAGAGATGATCCTCACCGGTTTGTACATTATTACCATAACCAGGTAGGGGGCGCGTTACCTGGTTTCTATGGGGCGCCGGTGATGTACGGCAGAGGTATAGGGGCGGTATTCTCTAGATTATTCAGATTTGTGTCGCCCCTAGTCAAATCAGGTTTCGCCCTGGCTAAACCTCACTTAAAAAGAGCAGCCGCTAATATTGCCACAGATGTTCTAGGCAAAGCTATGAATAAAATATCTGGTTCTAAAGAGGGTCAAGAAGGGTCAGGAATTATGGTTCTGTCAAGAAGAGCAAGGACGCGCCCACCGGGAGAGCGTGCGCATAACTTACAAATACGTAGAGCACTGAAGCGAAAGAAGTCAAACGGAAGAAGGAAGGCTAAAGCGAGGAACTCTGTTCCTAGCAAAGATATATTTCAATAAAACATGGCTCTTTTGCATCACAAATCACCGGAATGTACTTTAGCCGAGTTAGATTTATTTTCAGCCCCTATGACCCAGCTATCTATAGAAGATAAGGTCTACACTGAAATTTTGCCGCTGTCGGCTCTTACGGACAACGGTCCTATCGAATTTATGATCCCGGGAGGAGAGAAATATCTGGACTTAAACGACACCCTGCTTCATCTACGCATCAAGATCACCAACGCCGATGGTAGCAACCTAGCTAATGACGCTGCTGTGGGATTAATTAATTATCCTCTTAACACAATATTTTCCCAATGCGACGTCACGTTGGGAGACCGTCTGATATCTCAGTCGAGTTCCACCCACCCTTACAGGGCAGTGATTGAAACTTTACTTAATTTCTCTCAAGATACGCTGAGAAGCCAATTTAGCGCAGGTCTTTTTTACAAAGATACGGCGGGAGCCATAGACTCTATAGTTGTAAATAATGGTCCAAACCAGGGTTTAAATAAAAGGGCCTCCTTCACCGCTGAGTCCAGAGAAGTGCACCTGTTGGGGGCACTGCATGCCGATATATTTTTCTGTGAGAGGGTGCTGCTTAATTCTGTGGATTTAAGGATTAAATTAACAAGAGCCAGCGATGCATTTTGTCTGATGGGAGCCCGTGACTCAACTTTTCGATTGAAAATTTTGGGGGCTTCTCTTTTTGTGAAAAAAGTATCGGTTTCTCCCGCGGTCCGTTTAGGACACGCTTCTGCTTTAATGCGGGGAAATGCGTTGTACCCACTTTCCAGAGTTAATGTTAAAACATATTCTATCCCTGAAAACTCAAGAATATGTACTCAGGAGAACCTATTTTTGGGGGCTATACCAAAGTATATAGTTCTGGGAATGGTTCATCACGAGGCCTTCACAGGAAGAAGGGACTTGTCACCTTTTCATTTTAAACATATGGACGTTGAGTACTTGGCTCTGTGCCAGGAGGGCAAACAGATCCCCGGCAAAGCTTTCCAGCCCCAATTCAACCAAGGAATATCGGTCAGAGAATTTTACAACATATTCTCTGCATCAGGCCGTCATCTTAAAGACCTTCCGCTGAGCATAGACCGAACTGATTTTAACCAGGGATACTCACTGTTTGTCTTTAATCTCAACCCTGGAGAGGACGCAGACGCATTATCACCGGTTTCTAACGGAAACTTGAGGTTAGAGATCCGGTTCAGAGTCCCATTACCACACACGACCACGCTAATCGTCTATACGTGTTACGATTCTATTCTGGAGATCAATTCTAAAAGAGAGGTTTTGGTGGATTATTATTAATCATGAATAATCATCAACTTGAGAGTCTGCTACACCAGCTGTTGGGGAAAGTATTTTGCGGAGTCTGGGCATGCGATGAACTGTCTTTGCTCTCACACGAGTACGCAGGACCCGCATATTTTATTGTGAACACGCATCCTGCTCACATGCCCGGAGAACACTGGCTAGCTCTTACTTTGGAAGGGAACGGTATTGCCACGTTTTTTGACTCCTACGGCTTTCGGCCAGACTTTGATTTCTATCCAACAAGCATCGTAAAATTTCTGAAAGACAGGTCTTCAAAAATAATATATCATAATAATCAACTTCAAGATACTCTGTCTGTTGTTTGCGGTCATCATTGTGTTTATTACTTATGTAATAGAGCATGTGGTTTATCAATGCAACAAGTGCTTGATTCATACCCCGGGGATGTGAAAAAAAACGATGTCATGGTTTCAGATTTTGTGAAAAAATATCAGCGCTGTGTAAAACACCAAAAGTTTTGTTCTTTTCACCACGGAACATGTTCTATGCAAATGTTTAAAGATTGTCACAAATTGTTAACATGATTTTCTAATATTAGTGTATTAAAACAAGAGACTGTACACCTGAAAAATTCTTTAATAAAATATTTTATTGGAAAAAAGAATTGTTGTCAGAGAGTTTATGGAGTAAAAGCAATCCAACGTGATGGTTTTGTTCTTTTACGCGTACTTTGTCTGTTTCTGATCTTATTCTGTAGATCAAATTTAGGGGATAAGATAAATTTCTTTTTACGAGTACTTTTTACATCCGTCACCTCATCCCCAAAATCAAATTTAGGGGTTAGGATAATCTTCTTTTTTTCTCTTCTGGAAGGGGTTTTGACACCGTCTGTCTTGACACGCAAATATTGTTCACGAGCTTGTGGATTATTAACAGACGATACCGGGAAATTTAATTCATCCAGTGTGGAAAGGAAATCGGTCCACCCTGCAGGCAGGAGGCTTTGGGAT
This sequence comes from Xiphophorus maculatus, assembly GCF_002775205.1. Taxonomy (NCBI): domain Eukaryota; kingdom Metazoa; phylum Chordata; class Actinopteri; order Cyprinodontiformes; family Poeciliidae; genus Xiphophorus; species Xiphophorus maculatus. The sequence goes on along the minus strand of NC_036451.1, from coordinate 8,899,996 downwards.
TTTCTTTTAAACGGGAGCAGAAGGTTTTTGAGTAAATCAACCAAATGAGAACCTTTCATGACATTTCCTTTATAAACAAATTCTGCTTTAGATGTCCAACCGCTGTTACTTTTGGACAGCTTTTTCAAAATGTATTCAGCATTTTTTCGATCTCTTTCAGGAAGAGCTTTCACAACTTCATTAGCAGTTTCATCCAATTCGGTAGTTTTTTGAATAGAATCATCTTCACGGTTTCTAAGTTCAAGATCATCCTTGGTACGCTGCACAGTCACAGAAAACTGTGGCTCTTCTAGTTGACCTTGCTTGATTAAAGATAGAGATCTTTGTAGCAAAGCATCATATTTCTTAATTTTCTCGTATGCAGTGAGCCCTGATTCATTCAAAATGGCTCTCATTTGAGAATCCAGATCCTCCTCCGCCGCATCTCTGATTGAAGTCTTTGAGGAGTTCAAATGTTTAAACTGATGAGGTGAGATGAGAAACATCTTTTGAGATGTTTTAAGAGCCATTGCTTTTGTTCTATCTGCTGAGGATTCCGCCCACTAAGTTTCCTATTAACGGAGTCAGAGCAGCTAGCAGGGGGAGAATAAATCCTCCTCCTTGACTTTTAAGAGCCAGCTGTTTACGCTTTAATCCGGTTCTTTTATCCGCCAACAGTCTGATAATTTTTCGCTGCTTTTTCAATTTCCGGTGTTGAGAAGGTGTTAGTTTAATATTTCCTTTTAGAATGTTCAGAGCAATCTCACATAAAGTTTTAAGAAAATCCGGTGAGCAATGAGCTAAAATATCTTTACGCTTCTGAGGGGTGGCCTGGTAAAGAGCCCTGAGCATCGGAGCATTCCTTTTTATGCGTGCAGACATTCTGACTTACTTTGATTTAGGTACATACACCACTGGCGATTCGCCGGGTAATATCCCCGTCCTTAACCTGTAACGTTCTGGGCAGCTAGGAGTAAGATCTACGATTAAATATCCGTGAGCTTCTTTGGTTGCGTCTTCAAAACTCTCCAGGAAACTTGCTTTAGCTGATGGGAAGACTTGACGCGCTAGTATATCCACCTGTAATTTATCTCGAGGGTTCTTAAAGAGCACCATATAATTACTGTTGAGACTAATGGTGCGGCTGTATTTTCCCTGTTGAAATACATTCTGGGTGAGATATAGAACAGACATATTTCTATGATGTCGATATTGGGTGAACAATTTGGCTACTTCAGGGTGGTTAGAAGCCTGGAAAATGACATCATCCAAAATGACCAAGTGACTTTGATTCACAGGGAATAATTCTTCGTCGTCAAAAGAATCAGGCAGTCCTTCCACAAATTTAATATTTTTATTCAGTTTTTGCAATTCAGCATATAATGGTTGAAAAGAAGTAAAAATCCAAACAATATTGTCCGGTACAACATTCATGACATGCTCAAGATTTTGCAACATTTTCCCTACAAAGTATGATTTTCCACAGCCACTTGCCCCCACGATCATACATGAGAAAGGTGAATTGAACCTAGGGTCAAAGTATACCTCTTGAACATCGTTGGAATAAGGCATTTTTATTTTTTTATTTTTTCCTTGTCTCTTAAACTCTAATAACCAAAAGGTAGAGTTGAACCATCAGGAAAAAGCCTGCGTTTGTCATACACAACCTGAAACCTTTTAAGAAATGTCGCGTTTCTTAAAACGAACCCTTTTTTATCGCGTTTTATGGTGTGTTGCGGTGTTTTGATAACACCGTGTCGGGACCCCTCTAAGTACCCTCCCACCAGCTCTCTGATGCTGTCAAAATTGACTCTCTCGCTGCACTCATAAGTTTGAGTGATGCCTTTCACCCGGATCACCACTTTCTTTTGATTTTTTGTCTGGTAAGCATAACTTTTAGGCCCCGCTGCTACAAATTCCTGAATGGTGTCACCTCCTAATTCGTCGGTTAAATCACCGAGATAATTTCCCAGTTCTAGAGGACTCTCACCATCTTTTACCACATAGATCAGGCTGTCTGTGTCTATGTAGAGAATCTTATCCTGCACTCGCTCCAGACAGCTGAAAAGTTTTAAACGAGCATAAGCTGTGGTAAATGCTGCGATGAAAATATTATTTGATTTGTTAGGACGAATGATGCAACGTTTGCTGTAATTCCACTGGATCAGACAGGTTTCAGGGTTGATAAAGTGAAAGTACTTCACCACGTATTTACCTGAGAAAAAAAAATTGAAATATTCATCAGGATCACTTACAAAGCTGGTCTGAGAGAGATCATTTCTTTGCGCAAACTTTCCCCAGAAGCTATTGAGACACAGTTTAGCTACTTGTCTTTTAGCAGGGTTCACCTCAATTTTCCCAGCATCTAGTTGAATACCTTGATTAATTTGATAATCTCTCACATATTTCAACCTGCTCTCCTGATCCATCGCTTCAGGGGGATAACCGCTGGCTTCCTGTTTCCCCTTCAAAAAGGTGTGAATGTAGCCTTTAAAGATCGAGCTACTGCTTCTCTCAAAATGCCAGACCTCAGTGATTTTTCCAAGACGATAACCGCATTGCAATGCTTTTTGAAACTCCGCACTCACCCAAACACCTGTCAGAGATCGAGCCTCGTCCTCATGGGTGCAGATCCCCGATTGATTGTTAATATCTGCACATGTGCGGCAAAGAGTGAAAACTAGCTTACCCCTAGATGTCTTGTAGGGTAGAACTGGAAAAAACAGGCCTCGTGGAGGATAAACGGTAGCTCTGATAAAACCAAAATAGTTGACTGGATCATCGAAATCTTTGTAAATGAGGGTGGGGTGACCTAGCGGATATTCACACGTAGCATTTACATAAGGGTAGAGAGATGTGAAGTCCACATAATGCACAGACTCACCCGGTCCAGCTGTGAACCTGAGCTTTAGAGCACAAGTTCGACCTCCGTACAGAGCGTTCCGAGGGACCAAAGGTTCTGGCGCATCAAATTTTTCCAGGAATCTGATTACCCCTGGATCAGACTTTTTCATTTCATCCCACTCATGTTCCCACACAGTCTCGACTCGAACACCATAAACGGCTTGCAGAATCTTAGATCTTTCAACCGTAGCTGCATAAATTTGTTCAAACGGTACTTTTCTCAAAGGACACACTTCAGTCTGCTTGAAACACCGAGGGCAGGCATGGTAAAGACACCCGTTGAAAGAGAATATGGTGGCTAAACCTGAGATTACTGCGAATCCGTCGACAAAATAGGGTCCGATTTTGCGTTCGCCCGAGTTTAGCGCGTGCTCAATATGTAAGTTCTCACTGTCCATCTTCCACTCTAGCCACTGAATTGAAGCATTGGAGAAAGTTTTGGACCCACGCCTGTAATCTACAGCGGATGGGATCGCCAAGGATTTCTCCGGAAGAAAATTGGTCACAAAAACCTGCATGCATGCAGAAGCAATTGTGATGTTCTTAAAGGGATCCACATTTGTCTCCTTAAAAAACTCCTCTCTGAATTTAACACAACCTTGAAAAAGAATGTCCACATCATTTTTGCAATAATGCAGGGATTCTTTCTCAAAGTCAAAAATGCCTTTGGATGCTTCACCGTACCAGTCAGTAATTTTCTGCCTCTCATCAGGATTCATAAGTTTGACGCCGTACGAATCTAAAGGAGGAAACACACCCACATACTTGAGATGCTCTTCAGCGGAAAATTCGTGGGGAAAATATCCTTTCGAGCGGTCATGGAAGCCCAGTGCTTTCGGCATGGCACTCAGTTTCATAGTCAGAAATGACAGGCTATCAATAAATTTCAATTTGTAATCGGGGTCTGTAAAACAAAGAACTTTTCCTCCTTGCATGATTAGAAAAGGCTTGATACCTAACTGCACCATAGAGTTAAGCAATAAATAACTATCAAACCCACGTGCATTATGTGCGATGAAGGTGTGTCCCTTAAACATTGGTCTTCGGAAATGAAGAAGGAATTGCTGTGCACAATCCAGGCCATAAGCGTGCCATTCAACACCTTTAACAGTTTTTGAACAGACTAGAAAGGGTTTATGTACGCCGCTCTGATCGACAAATGTTTCAAAATCGTAAAACACTAGTTTGTCATGAAGTTTGTCATCAATAGTACTGGTTTGAATGTAGCATTGATGATCGTTAAGAGTTACATCTGTACCAGGAGGTAGATTTTTTTCACCGCAAATGACACATTTTGATTCGCAAATGTGTAAAGTTTTCTCTTTGTTCATAGGAACGCGATACAACCTTTTACACGTAGAACAAAATTTGATCGTCTCGCAATCGCTTACACGCATTTCAGCATGAGGTCTGTTGCGAGGTTCTTTGTGCCTATCGAAGCATGTAGAGTTTCGACATATTCTGTTACAGTCATCGCAGTGTACTGGGTTGTACTGCAATTGTCTGCAGCTGTAGCCACAGCAGACACCACAGTAACCTTGGCAATGATGGGTGTTAGAATTATTATGACCGCCGTAACAAAATTTGCAAATATATCTCGACCCGGTAAAACCTGCAAGATTCCTAATGCCATAGAAGTGATTATTATGGAGGAGGAGAAAGCAGGGATTTGAACGATTTTGGAAATCTGTTTCAAATTTAGATAAAGCCCTATCTTTTGAGGTTCGATGAAACACTACAATTTTTCTTTGTAGAATGTTTTCAAACTTTGCGACGTCGCTGAATGTAACCGCTGTCTGATCAGTTAGACCTGCCTGATGCTGCCACTTTCTTCCCTGTTCAAGAGCTTGTTTATCTGTAAATTCAGGGTGAGCTACATGTGCAAGGCTGGTAGCAAAACACAATTTATTTCCTGTATTTTCTACAATATACAGGTGACGCCTCTTCTTATTAATCAATTCACATTCCAATGTTCTTTCAGCCTTACGTTTTGAACCTCCTGTAGGATTCCCGACTATCTGGAGAATCAGCTCCAAATTACTTTCTGAGGGCAGCTCTGCATTAGATTGAACCAGCTCATCTAAAAATTCCTCAAATGCAGGCAGGATTGCGTCGTTATCAGTAACGGAGATATTTATGTGATGAGAAATATTACCCCACACTAATTCTAACTGTACAACGTCATTACGATCAGCTATTGATCTTGCAGTATTAGCCAGATCAGTTAAAACATTCATAACTGCGGTGTAGAATTCAGCGATGTCAGGTACAGTTTGGGTTGGAGGCGCGATTGATAACGATCTCCTTATTTCAATGTTATTGAAACGCTGACGTTCAATTCTCTGATTTTGATCTAGATTACCTCCTCGCTGCTGTTGCTGCTGTGCTTGATCATCTGCTGCAGAAACTGTTTCAGATGGTGACATAGATTCAGTATTTTGAAAACCTTCATCTAATGAAATGCTAGACGAAGTAGCCGATGAACCAACGGGCGAGTTTTGCGGAGATATACAGTTATTTAAACCGCGGACTGCATCGTCAATTTGTCTGAAATAGTCTGAGACTTCAGATGCGTTTAAAATATCAGAGATTGGTGATCTAGCAGGGCTAAGAGCAGGGCTCTGTGAAAAGTTATTTTCACCGGTATTCAAAGCTGAAGCGATTGTTTGTAGAATCTGGATGGAATTAATAATTTGTTGGGAATAATCTGATTGAGATTCTGTATTTTGAAAAGTTTCATCCAACGCAAATGAGGTAGCCGGTGAACCATTGGGTGAGTTTTGCGGAGATATGTAGTCATTTAAACCGCGGACTGCATCATTAATTTGTCTGAAATAGTCTGAGACTTCAGATGCGTTTAAAATATCAGAGATTGATGATCTAGCAGGGCTAAGAGCAGGGCTCTGTGAAAAGTCATTTCCCCCTGTATTCAATGCTAATGCAAGTGTTTGCAGAGTTTGGATATTGTCAGCTATTTGTTGAGAATAATCTGATTGAGATGATTCAACTCTAGCTTGTTGGTGTTCCATTCTTTACTGAGTTATAAGAGACAAATCATACATGATTCATTTCACAATCACCTTTGCATCGGAGGAAAGATTATGCAACACTGTTCTGCTGGCTTGTAGCAGGATTTTAACTTGTTCTCGGTTGCGAGCCAGAGCTTGTCGTCGTCGTCGTCCTCTGTCCGTAGGAGGTCTGTCCAGCAGCATGAAAGATTCTGCAATAAATAATTAGGAATAAACTTCTAGCAGCTATGAAATGTGATTTTACTAGATAAATTCAAATAAAATACCTGTAATCATTCCATCTAATAAAACGGTTCTGAATTGGAGATTATGTGCTCTCCTCTTCCTCTCCCAGCCCCTGGGTCCAGAAGCTGTGGAATATATTTAATATGATTACAATCAGTTAGGTAAGGCCGAATTAAAGCATTACTGAAAAAGTATTTAAAAAATAAATAAAGTAGATTAGGATAAAGTAAATACAAAAAATAACATAGAATAAATTAATAAATAATTTTTAAAAAAAAAAAAGCATGTAGCATGTTAGAGGGGGTAGTGAACAAACATTGCATTTTAATTTTACAATAAGACAAACTGGAGTCTCCAACTTGACAAGAACGTAGCTCTTGGCGACTTGTAAGGTTTTTTTAAATTTTTATTATTTTTTTATTTTTATAGTGGTATGTGTGGAAATAAATACACACGAACTCCTTTTTATTACGTCTGCTTTCATGTCCGGCTTTATGTCAACAAGACATACACACGCACGCAGAGAGAGAGCAAGGGATCTTCTGCGGGTGGGGGGATCGCTCACCCACCCCTGGCCATCGGCTGTTATGTCCTGGAGACAAAAAAGCGCATGCACACACACACACACACCCCTCCCCTCTGCTGTCTCTGTGTGTTGGGGTGGGTTGAGTAAAGTTTTCAGTGAAATGTTCCCAGTGTAGAAAAATATTCACACCCCTCCCCATGTTTCGTATTTTAAGGTGTTATAAAGAGAAACTTTATTAGAGTTTACGTTACGGATATATATCTTTCTTTTAACTTAAAATAACAGTTTGAAAATTGGGACTTGCATTGGAATCAGACAAGAGAAGCATTAAAGGTATATATCTTTATTATCTAAAACAAATAATTAAACTTACATGGCTGGAGAGAATTAGTAGGCCTCTCAGGTAGCGCTTCCGGTTCCGCTTCAGGATCTGGTTCCGGTTCCGCTTCAGGTTCTAGTTCCGGATCCGCTTCAGGTTCTGGTTCAGGTTCAGGTTCTGCTCTCTGTTCGATGTCTGGCCTTGCCCTGGCAGCCTGCCGTGGTGTGGGAGGAGGCGTGACGGAGATGAAATCAAATCTCTGCCCTGAAGGCAGGTCTGCCACAGGTTCGTCTTCCGATTCAGACGAGATGAGAATTACGTCTTCATCACGGGTTATGCCTGTAAAATGACGAAAAAATAAATAATAAAAAAAAAAAAACAGTTTCTTGATTGGTTAAGATAGTTGTTTTAAAAACAGAAAAAAAACTTACTGTGTACTCCTGTCTGAACAGAACCGGATGGTGTCAGAGCCGCATTCACCAGCTGTGATGATCTGATAGCTTCAGAGTCAGTTCTTTTTTTATTCAATGACAAGCGGTTCTTCCTAGGATTCTCCCGGTTATCTGTAAATATTAGAGTAAAATTAGAGTAAATGTTTTATTTTCTCGCTTTTAGAATTCTGGTTACAGAGATATTAAATTACCAATTGTATTGTTTAATCCTGTGTGGTTCTGGTATGTCTCCTGAGTATTGGCAAGATCTGTAAGCAAATAATATTTTAAATTATGTTACAACTCTGGCTAAAAAAGAAAAAAAAGGTATGCTGAAAACAAACTTACCGCTTATAAATTCCGACTCTAAGACAATGTTTGGATCTTCTGAGACTGCCCCTAAAAATAAGAAAATCATTATTAAGCATGATGCATTTCTGTATATACATATATATATTCAGTATATGATTAGAGAAAGACAATTTGAGAATTGTATTTACTTACGATCGAACAACGTGGATAGAACCTGAGAACTTATAGCTGCAGATCTTCCTGTAAAGTCAGACATAATTCAAAATAATACTTCTTTAAAGAAAATTAACAAGTTTGGAAATACAGCTGGATTTGTAACAAAAGTCAGTCGAAATTCTGGAGAGCTGTGATTCTTACCCTGAGATGACGTCTGCTTTTAAAAGAACGCGTGAGGTATATGTCCAGCTTTAAGTCTTGTCACACACGCAGGCAGAGAGCAAGGGGGGGGGGGGGGGGGGGGGGGTCCTCTGTGTGGGAGGGGTCACTACTGACCCGCAGCTCATATCATATCATCAGATTCTGAGACTTGCATCATTAGAGCCACCTAGGCCTGTTTAGCCCCTGTCAGATATTCTTCATAAATAAATTTACAGATGAGGAACATTTCCTGACATGTATTACACTAGCAACTGTTACAGAAAAAAAATCTATGAGTTTAAATGTATTTAAACCAAGATTTACTATTTTGGAGAAAACATGAAGCAGTAGGAAGATCAGCGCTGATTCAACAGCAAGAAAAAGATTGAACAAAATCATTCACAATGATGCCGGACCAAATTCTGGAAAAGTCTGGACAAATTCTTTAACTGCGGAAAGATATAAGTTAAATTTGAGTAGGCCTGTTTACTGTCTGTCACATATTCTTCAGAAGTACGTGTACAAATGAGGAACATTTACTGAAACGTTTCACACTAGCAAGTGTTACAGAAAAAGAAAATCTATAAGAGTTTAAAATTTAAGCGATGAAGGAAATCACAAACTCATAGTCAGCACTGATGTGTTTTTTAATTTGCTCACAAGTGGTCACATGTGCCACTGGCACACAGATGGAGTGCTGCAGATCCTGAGAGCTGATAGCTGATAGTCAACCAGTATGGTGATCAGAGGTCATCATCCTGAGGGGCTTTTAACCCACCTCACACTTCTGTTTAAAACCAGAGGTAACTACAACAACGCCTCACACAGATGGTAAGATCCCCTCTCGGGCGTAGAATCTGGGCACACAGATGGAGTGCTGCAGATCCTGAGAGCTGATAGCTGATAGTCAACCAGTATGGTGATCAGAGGTCATGGGAACCATCCTGAGGGGCTTTTAACCCACCTCACACAGATGGTAGGACCGTATCTCCCGCTTCACATATCAGGAAGATATTCTGTTTAAAACCAAAGGTAACTACAACACCCCAAATCTATTTAAATATACTATAATGTTATATTATTCTAGATTATCTAACACTTATTGTTTTTTCATACTTTAATTGTATTATTCTTAAAACTCAATGTTTTTTCATACTTGTACTATTTTTAAAACACATAGCGGGAATAACAGATGGCGTAACAGATGGAGTGGGGGATGGGTGGGGGGGGGGGGGGGGGGGGGGGGGGGGGGGGGGGGGGGGGGGGGATTAATAGCAATCAATTAATTAGGGTCTTTAATTACTCATCCATCAAACTCCGATTAAATTTTGACAGAAGGGTGCCTATAGAGTCTCTCTCATACCTGATTAACTCTCCTCTCTGGCTGCGACAACATAATGAGTCTAAATCTTCAGAGATAAAATCTTCCTTTCTTTCTGCTCTGCCTCTTTATTTAGGAATCGAGCTTTGCTTGCCAGGCTGGCGCTTTTCCATGACCATGGTGGCCAGTTTTCTGAAGGTGGGCGGGCAGCTACTGATGCCAGGGGTGGCCACTCTGTGCCGCCATTGGCCGAATGGGGATGACTGGCAGGTGCTGCAGATCGTGATCATCAGCCCTTTTATTCTGATGCTACCATACGTCTGGTGAGTCCCACCCTCTGAAGACATCTATCCAGGGTTTCTCACACTGAGCCAGGCAACGCCTTGTACAGTACACACACTACACAGTGCTTAGCAGTCAACACCCAAACAAAGCTCTCTTTCTCCTGCTGTTTTCTTCTTCATTCTTTCTGTCTTGCTCTTACAGCACGGTCTGTTCTCCTCTTCTGTCTTTCTTAGGGTACAAATACAAAAAGCACTTGAGGACATTTATAACTGTTTGGAGCATATATAAATCATTCTTTCATTCCTGTTCAGCACTGGTCCAAAAACAGCAACAAAATACATGGCTTAATCAGAAATAGAGTGATGATTTTTGGTATCAAGTGTTTACAAAATCTGCAAAAAAACAAAAATATAATTTCCATAGAGCTCAACTGTATTCTGGCAAAAGAACACTTTTGCGCTAATAGCCATTGTTGGAGCTCCATTCATTAATTGCATTTTAATGTAAAAATTGTTCCCCATGGAACAATTTTTCCAAAAATTTTACTTTATTTAGCAGGTTTTACTTTCTTCTGTTATTTTGGGTCAAATCATTTCCTAATTCCTGAAAAGTAGGAAGTTAGGTAGCATCAAACTTTCTTCTAAAGTTTTCTAAAAATTCTTATCCCTGATTTTTTTTCTCATTAAAAACCATTTTCTGTTGGATTCCTTATGTCTGTTGCAATTTCTAGTGAGCTTTTCATCCCTGGGATTCAGCTTCCCACAGCTTTAGAAATGTCATCCAATTTTATGCCTGAATAAGTTATACTTAAAAGTAGCAACATCAGTTAAACTCCAGGACACGCAACAATTACAACTCAAATTTTTAGAGTTTTTTTTGGTTGTGGCTTGTTTCCTTTGTTCTGATTTAAGACGTTGTGCTATGAGCGTCTATTCACCCCACTCCACAGAAAAGGTTTTTTAATTATACAGCTAGTTCTACTTTCTTTCATAGTCGCAGAATTAAATAAATTCCAAAAGAATGAACATAACAGGATACATTCATTTTGATGTTCAGACAGGAGCTGCATCAACACCTTTCAAAGAGTCTAACTTTACTCCGCATCTTCTAAATCTGCAGGATTTTCCCCGAATCGCTACGCTGGTTGCTGGCCACCCAGCACTACAAACGGTCCAAAGCCATGATGCTGCGCATCGCCAGGAAAAACCAGGTTGACATGACAACGGAGCCCAGTGGAGTTCTTGCAGGTGAAAACAAATTTAGCAGATGAAAGCTCTCAAATCCATTTAACTGCCAAATATACTTTTGTTTGACTCACTCAGATCTTTATGCAAGTTATTTTACACCATCACCAACAGCTTGTGATGCTGCTCTCACTCATGGAGATGTACGTTTGTTTCCAGATAGTCAAGATTTGTACGTTTATACTGCTGGTAACAATTAATTTCACAATTTCTGGTGAAGTGTATTGATTTTATCCAAATAATATGATGAAAACGATCTTTTTCCTTGAACAGACACACATTCATCTCTAGTATGAGTGTTTGTCATTTTTTCTCAGTGACCAAGAAGATAGACCAAGACACCATGTTAGCTTCTCTGTGCTAAAAAGGACCCTTAGCAAAAGATCCCTTATTATCATCTGAAAGTAAAAATAGATCTCAAGGTGTAAATTTCATGTTTCCTACCAGAGCTGGAACAGGAGCTACACAAGAAACCCCAGAGGAGCTGCATTGTCAAGATGATGAGCACCAGGAACCTGTGGAAAAACATTGTGGTGCTATGTGTGAACTCGTAAGTGTGTTGTGGTTGCCTTTAAATACTTCTTTTGCTCATCATAGCCAGCATCCGTTGCATTGACAACATGAATTACTTCATCCACAGGCAGACTCAAAGAATGTGAATCTAAATCCTCTCAGGCCCTGTGGTGGACACATGTCTCCTGTATACGGCTGTGTTCTCACTTTGTATTTGTGCAGTCTGACAGGTTATGGGATCCACCACTGCTTCGCTCGCAGTATGATGGACCCGGAGGCCCAGCCCACGGCTTTGTGCCACACAGACTACTACACCATGGCTGGCATCGCCGTGGCTACATGCCTGGCTGTTTGCCCTGCAGTGGGACTGATGGGTCGGCGTGGAGGACTGCTCACCTTCATGATTATAACAGCTTTGGCATCACTACTGCAGCTGGGTCTGCTCAATTGTGAGTACACACTTACCCCCAGGCATGGCACTTTGAAGTTGCTTTGGAAACTGTGCTGAGGTCATTGACTTGTTTTGTAGATAAAAGGCAGAGCCAACTGTAATGTGATGAAATCTGATTTCATCAAACAAGTGCATGTTTTGTCTGAAAATGAAGCTATGCTACACAGCATATCTTCTATTTTTACCAATTTAAATGTCAAATTCTGATTGATGCTCAATAGAAAATGAATCTTTGTGTGGACGTTTAACAAGAGCAGCACCAAGTGCCTGTTATTCCTACACTCACCTTCTGTTGCCCAACAGCTGAGGACTTGAAGTGCCATAAATCTGCGACCAGATTCAAGTTGCACTGGCTATATTTAATGGGGAAATTTCCATTGAGCTTAAAATAATTGTAGCTATATTATTGCCTTTAAAAGTTTTATCCAGAACTCATTTGGTGTCACAAAAACTCTCAGCCAGTCATTTGGCAGAACTTACAAGTTACTTTTTGAATTGACTAAGATACCTTGGTGGAAGTACAGGCTACTTCACAGAACCTACAAGTCAAGGTACAGCATTCTGCTGGTACTTACAAGTTACTTTGCAGGGAGTTACAGCTCACTTCATACGCAAGTTCCATCCTGGAATGTGCAAGTTTCACTGCCACAACATATAAGTTACTTTGCTGGATGTCGCGGATTAGTTTCCAAGAATGAAAATGAGTTACAAGTTGCTTTCTGTGAACTTGTATGTATCTTATAATGATAGTTACAACGTGATTTGTAATACAGGCTAGTTTTGAAAGTACAATGAAAGTTTTGGAAAATACCTTGCAGTTTCTGGGAAATAATTGTGGAATACAAATGACTCTATTGTGTATTCCTATCAAATAATATGTTTATGATCAGTGCAGCTAGTATAAATCCTCCAGGTGTTACCTATAACAACTTTTTTTAATAATATCTTGTATGTTACCAATTTTATTTCATTATTTTGTGGAGCAAGCAAAATCAAAATTTAAATTAAGATAGTTAGCCAGACGTGCTGACATTTACATCTCTTAACTTCATAAATTCTTTTTTGTTTGTTTGTTTGAACAGGCAATTTTTATTACATATTGTATTTCTAGATCACTAAAACACATTGAATTTGAGATGCATAGCAAATTTCTAGTTAAAGGTAACTTAACTGAATGATCATGGATAATAATAAATCTAAGTATTGAATCTTATGTTGGGCAGAAAGTTGGTTATTCAGCACACCTTGCAGGAAGTTCCTGAGTCATTAAAACGGCACAGACTACAGTTTAACCATCATTCTGCATTTCTGACCTACTTGTGCAGTAGTCATTATTTATTGTTCCTGTTCAGAGTCCTAAGGGCTGTTTTTTTTTGGTTGTTTTGAGTCAGCACTGTTCTACCATTTGTGCTTACTAATGAATTGCTCTCCTTTCTTTTCCATTCTTCAATGCTCACTAATGGACTCCAGTAATTGGAAAGTACAGCCTCCGCCATGACACAGGTACAGCTGCTGCTTCAGTTCAATTTTGACCTAAAACGCTTTCCTCATCAGGTCTTTTTACTTTGCTGACTTCATCTTGATTTTTTGGGGGGGATTTTGGGACAGTTCTACGAGACACACTGAACAGAAAATTCTCAGTGGCCTTCTCCATCATCGGCATGTTTTCTTCTCATGCTGTCAGCACACTCAGTATTTTCTTTTGTGCTGAAATCACTCCCACTGTCATCAGGTGAGTCCTAACGTAGCTGTTTTTACTGTTATAGTTTAAACCAACATAAATTAATTGCAAGTAGTATAACAGTAAAATTACATTGCATTCTCCTGATCACAGTGCATTTTATGAAGAGCAACTGCTCTCTCTTGTGGTCACAAGAAGCAAGTAATCTTTGGTGACCTCAAGATATTTGATTTATGAGGCTTAAAAACACCTTGCAAGGATATTGACCTCAGCATCCAGTTTTACTTTGTAGGTAAAATTAGCAAATATGAAAAAGTGTAAACATTTGACATGCTTTAGAAGACAAGATAATCTCAGAAGAATATTCAAATGAATGGGAGTTTTTCCCCCAGTAAATAATTGTGTTGCATAAACAAAATAGATTACACATGTTCAGTTCTTGCTCGTCAAGTAAGTCAGGTTGGGATCTGAATAATTTTCTTTGATTTAAAAAACAGTTCCCATCTCAGAGCCATATTTTATGGTCATCACAGGAGCCCATTAAGGTGTTAAAGTACTTTGTAGGAATGAAATGCTCACAGTATTTATAAAAATACCAGTTCAATCGTATCATGCTATTTATTTAACCCTTTTAAATAAGACTTTGGAACATAATCTAATTGCTTTTACACATTTATTATAAAAAAGGTATGGAGATTAACTTCTACATACTCCTTTATGAGCACTATTTGTAAAGTAAATGCAAATGTCAAGTCCACCTCACCTGGAATGCTGCTTTATTTTACACATTATGACCATCATGACTAAATTTTTTCTACTAGAAATATTTCAGCTATGTTTGTGTGAATACCATTTTTGTCTGCTGTTCTGTCAGAACATAAGTGAGTTTGATTTTCGCTTTATACAGGGGTGGAGGTCTGGGCCTTGTCCTGGCTAGTGCAGGCTTCGGGATGCTAACCGCCCCAATCATGGAGCTGCACAACCAAAAGGGCTACTTCCTGCATCACGTGATCTTTGCCTGCTGCACGCTGCTGTGCATCATCTGCCTGCTGCTGCTGCCAGAGCCGCGGGGCCAACCCCTGCCAGAGAGCCTCGCCGACGGAGAAACCTTCACCCGTCAGACCCTGCTCCATCCTGGGGAACAGCATCTCCTCCTCGTCAAGTACGAAAGGGACTACTCGCGTGTTCACGACACGCCGTTACATCTCACAGCCACAGGGGGCGCTACGGCGGCAGTCGCCACCGCTCTGGCAGCGGTACCTGCTTCCTATGCTCTTGCAACTGGTGGTGAGGTGATTGGTAACTGTGCCATAGCCAACGGGGTATGAACATCACAGCAATAGTCTTCTACTGTGCAAATAACTGATGCAGCGATAACCAGATCTAAGATGTGATCAAATGTTTTAGGAGGCAAGGAGCAAAAATGTTCGGACAAACCAGATGAACTGCTGTTAAACTGTAGTGAGGTTTGAGATGATGACAATGATAGCAAGCTTGTGTAACGTTTAGTGACAATGATTCATTCAGGAGTTGCCAAAAAATATTGTATGGACCTGGTTTATCTGAAGTCAGAATGTGACGATGATTTTTCTGCACTGCTTAAAGTAAATGAATGCAGGGAAGTAAACCAATGGCAGATTAACTTTGTGACTTTTGTGTTTGTAGATTTGCCCTGTTGAAACAGGCTAATTGTGGATCATTTGAGTGGGCCCAAATAGTTCTTGCGTGTGGAAAACTATATGGTTCAACTTCTGGTTTTGGTTTTTGGTGAACGTTTAAAGATAACCTAAGCAAATACAAAAAAAAGGTAGTTTTCATGTACTAATTTAATTTAGCAAGTGAAAAAAAAGGTAAATCAACCCAACTTGAAAAACCCAACTCTGTGTTGCCCTGCGACAGACTGGCAACCTGCCCAGGGTGACCCCACCTCTCGCCCGAAACATTCACCAGAGAAAGGCACCAGCACCCCTCCTGACCCCAGTAGGGACATGAGTGTAAAGAAAATCTATGTATGTATGTATGTAACATATGTTGGTGTGGGGGAATTTTGGTCCACATTTCTCTGCAGAATAGCTTCGGTTCAACGAAACTAGATAGTTTTCAATCTTGAGAGGCCTATTTAAAGTCATACCACTGAATCTCAGGCAGATCCCAATCTAGACTTTGAACAGGCCAGTAGAACACCTTAATTTGTGTTGGCTGAACATCTGCTGCTGACATTAAATGTCAGTATTCATGGTCCCATCAATTCAGTCTTGTGGGATAGTCAAGATGTTTAATTTTGGGAATATGGGATGGGTTTTTGTGGTATTTTTGCTCACCAGTGGGAACTCTTCCATTAGTGTCTCTTTTACCCAGCCTCCTTTTAAATGTTGCATGATGAACACTAAGGTCTGCAGTGCTTTCAGATGTGGTTCTGGGTTCTTTTGTGACCTGGTTGAGCTGCTCTGTGTGATTCCGGTTCACTGATGTTCATTGTTTTCTCCATTTGTGGACAATATGGTTATTTGGTGTCCTGAAGCCTTAGAAATGGTTTCATCATCCATTCTAAATCCATAGGTGTCAATCTGATCACAAATTTCTTTAGATCAGTTCAATTTGTGTGTGTGTTTTTTAGATCATTGAACATTCTTCATGCTTTTAAACTTCCCCTAAAGTAATTTCTTGATTCTACTGGTCTGAAGCTAATCAAGATTGGTGAAATTGAACTCAACTTTCAGAAAATGTAAGTGATGGTAGCGAAGTCATCATTTAAAAAAAGAAAGGGACTGGGGCTCCCTAAATATATGAAATAATTTGAAAAATGTGTTTTACTCAGGTTATCTTTGACATAAAACTTGCTTTATGGTTTTAGTATACAAGTGTGACAAAAGCAAAAACAGAAGAAATCTGAAAGGGGGCAAAGAGTTTCTTACATTATTTTGCACTAAATGTCAAAGACACAATCAAGTGTTCGTGAATTTTTAGCCAATATGTTGGAAATACAGGCTTAATCCACTATAAATATCTTTTTGTTTGCATGAAAGGGGACAAATGGTTTTAATAGTTTTACATGTATATTTTCTCCCCTTCTCATTTGTGTCCACTAATTGAAGTCCATTTGTGGCACTTTATCCTGAGATGCGGTCGGCGTAGACGCCGATCTTTAAATAAAGACTAACACTGTCAGGGGCACATATGATGGTTGTCGAACGTTACAAACAGCCGGAGACCACGGCAGACTTTTGCGTGTAGCCTTTTGAGACTTGATGACGAAACAAATCTGAGAGCTGAATGGATATTAGGGCGGTGTACTGCTGTATGTCTAAATGATGTATCTCAGCATTTCAATGGCTTTATCTCGTTGGCTCTGTGTTTTTTTTTACAGATTTGAAATGAGATGTAACTGAAGAATTCCAGTATTTATTTTCTAATGATGCCAAGGGCAAACTTGTTGCTTGAATTACCTCCTTCATTAGCAAATATTTCCGCTCCAATTGTCACTGTTCGTTCTATGTATTTTAGTATTGTTATAATCCTGCTGTTTCTATGTTTAACATTAGGCAGAAAGCACAATAAAATACTGTTTTTTTTTAAATAAACACGTGTGAAGATTAGAGTACAGCAGCTTAGAACTGGCCTAGTTGTAACTGTGAACATTTATACTATGTGAATACTGAGTAGGATTTGTACATGTGCCATTCATTCATAATGTATGGATCTTGATCTTCACATGTTTAGAAGCACATCAACTAGATGAACCAGCCTACTAATCCAAACAATGATTCGAACCATATTAGTGTTGTATGGGTTTACTGGTTTGTATGTTTAACAGGTAAAGCAATGAAAAACAGAAAAAAACTCAGTCTCTAATGCTGTTTTCTAAGTGTTATTTTTTTAATAAGATGCATTTGTACAAAAAGCCATAGGCCTACATGTTTTGATAATAAACCACTTAATTTATTATGTCAATAAAAGAACAGTGGATGTCATTGCTTGTGTGTCTGTTTTGTTTTGGGAGTTTGGTTGCAGGACAATGAAAAGAATAAGCAGGTGTTGATGTAAGGAAAGTAAATGTCTTAAAGGGGTGACATGTTTTTAAAAGTTCTCAGGGTGAAGCTCCAGTTCCTTTTTGATCCGATTTTCCACCAACAAACTCAGGCTGGAGTCTGTCATCGGAAGACTGTAACTCACAAAAACTTGCTTTTTGGTCCTCTTTGCTGTGAAGAAAAACAGAAAGATCTTTGTTCACTTGGCTCATTAGACAAACTCACTGGCTAATGTTAAAAAACAATACATGAACTATGTATGTGAGGGAATAAAGCATTTGGAAGTTAAAGGGTTTTTTTAGCGACTTATGCTTCGAGCTGTGCTAACTAAAAACATGACTTAAAAATATGGTGGGAATTTAGCCTGAGAAATCTGAGCCAGTAAGGTATATTCTATAAAATTAATGACATACAAAGGGTTGATCTTACTAAAGACAAGGGATTTTGAGTATTTCTTTGTTGCAACATTGCTTCTACTGCAATTAATCTTATACAGTTGGAATGCCTGCTTATTGCAAAATGCATTTGTAGTTTGAGCAGCAGAGCTTAGTATGTGAGATGCACAAAAAAGATTGCTAAAGTTACTGAAGTTTGAGAAAACAAAAAATATTAATTTAACAAGCAAGGGTTTGGAAATTTCTCTCAGCGTCTTGCGGTCTGCTTTCAGGGTGAAATTGATTAGACAACCAGACCTGAGCATGCTGGCAGTCGTTTTGAATTTTCCTCCACTTTAAGACTATTTTACATACAACTGAATAAATGATCTAAAAGTATTTTGAAACCTCTTTTAAATTTTTTTATCAACCTCATAGGCTACTAGAATCCTTTTTCTGAAGGCCTCAGACAGTTCTTATGACCTCACTCCAACAGTCAGAAAAACACCAAACTAGTTGGTTTAAACAGAGTATACCTCCTTCAAAATGATGAGTAACGATGCTGTCAACATGTGCACCTAATTTGATGCCTGTGTGCAATTTTTGCAATATAAAGAGAGCAAACATAGTGGGTCCTTACTATATCACTCACCAGAACCTGCAGTGTTTTTGTTATGCTTTATGCATTTGTTTAAAATGTCTTACTTAGTTCATACTATTTACCTTTCTTACTTGCATGTCTTAGTGTTAAATTTGTTATTCACTATCTATATGTAACATATGATGGAGATCAAAATGCTGGTACTATTACTGCTGTTGTACAACAGGCAAACTAGTATTTATTCATCAGGTTCCTTCAGCATCAATGTCAATATCACTTTCAGTTTCGAAAGAACTTGAAATATCAAATGCTGCAAGTTTAATTTCTACAATTCTCAAAGCACAGTAAAAATGTATCATTATCAAAATCTGTGCATCCAGCCAAAACTAGCTGAAAAATACAAAATCATCAGTGTAGATAAAGATCTCCTTCAACCTAATACAAGCTTTAACTCTTAGACTTATTATACCCGAGTACAGAAACATTGTGATAAAACATTAAATTAATACTATACATTACCTAGCCTCTGTGCCAAAGAGTTTGCTGCAGTATTTGACGGATCTCCCATCACCAATGTAGATAACGGCATCGAATCCTGAAAACCATAAGAAACAAACATGTACTGAACTTAGAAAACATCAATGAGAAGCGGAAACACAGCTGCTGAATTAACCCATTTACTCACATATTTGCTGCTCATTGAAACCGCTAGGTTGGATAGAGCAGGAGCCGAACCGACCCAAAGGAAAAAGCCTTCGTTCAATTTCATCACGTGGAAGTGGACGACCTGCTCCAGAATCTTCTCGGAGAAATTATGCACCAAAATTCCCCCGAAGTCCGAACCGTTCAGCATTTCAGTCATTTTGACGCACTTTGTCACGCCAACATTGGAAAATGTCGACCCGTGTGAAACAACAGGAGCTACTTCCTGATTACAGTGGGGGAAATGGCAGACCAAACCAATCGATCTCAGATGCATCGGGCTAGCTCCGGTGTTCTAACCATCTGCGCTACCCATTAACCCGCCCTACCTTGGGAAAATCTGACGAGATAGCACGGATAGTCAGAACACCGGCACAAACTGCAACAAATAAAATAATTGCTTTTTGAAAATATTACAATGAAATGTTTACCCAATGTTGAATGTGCATACATTTCACATTTCGGCAATTAGAAAAAAAATATTAGTTATTTAATTTATGGTCCTTAATTTATCCTAAAGGTCTTGTTTGTTATTGTAGAACATATTTTATATTTCAAAAACAGCAACAGGCCAATATTTTGGCAAAAAAAAGTTTCGTTTGAAAAAAGTTATATTCCGAAAGTAATGAAATAATTGTTTTCATAAATACCAGATCAAGATAGGAAAGCATGTGCTAAGAGATCAACTCAGTTGATTTCATAGTTCTATGACAATTGTTTCCACATCCATCCATCCATCCATATTTTTCAACTTATAAAAGTATATTATTTTTTTGGTCACATTTAAATGTTTCTGATAATCAAACTAGTTTTATCATCAAACAAAAATAAGTTCTTAGATTTTATTTACCAAACATAGCTGTCCAACCTGGTCAAATGTGGGAAGGGCCCCCAAATTATAACAGATGCTTGTGCGACCATTATTAATATGGTGAGGGTCACTATTCTTTGAAGCAAATGTTGTTCTCTTTTCACCATGTTGTTGCTGTATGATTGACAAAATCTCATTGTTGAGTTTGCAGTCAACAACAAGTACTCAACAGAATTACAAGTTGTGGACTTGAGACTTAATAATTTGTTTTATTTGTCAAAAAAAGAAGAAAATTTGAGAAAATTAAACAAACGTATCCAAGATGAAGATTAGTGTTTGCAGGCTACAAAACAACTAATGATCTGCCTCAGTCTTTCAGGAAGTCTTCGACTAGTTTGTTGAATTCCTCCGCATACTTCAGATGGAGGTTATGCTTTCCCTCTGGCATTAAATGCAACCTAGATTTAGGGGGGGGAAAAATGTTTTTGCTCATTGTTACAATAAATCTAATGAACTAGAAGTTATTGGTTGGAATATGGTCTCACCGTGATGCTTTTATGTTTTTGTGAAGGTAATGAGGGTGGAAGCTGGGGACCATAGGGTCTTTCTCTCCATGTATGATCAGGGTGGGACAACTGATAAGAGGTAGAAGTTCCATGCAGATATTTCCTAAACATAAAATGCAAAAAGAATAATTTCAGCCTAAAATACAAAATAAGACATCAAAAATATTTCTTTTATGTATTGTTTTTTAAAATAGGCAAAAACAGGGCTCATTTTAGTTTCATTTCAGTTGTTATGCTTCTGCAACAACATGGTTTTCCTCACCTTCTGGTCTCTTTGCAAATTGAGCAATGCCATCCACCCAGTTCTCCCATATTTTAGCAAATGCTTCCGCTCCATACACTTCCTCCATGGGCTGCCTCATTCTTGCACTCCACTTGGAGACATCACGGACCACTAGATATTCCCAGAAATAAGAAATATACAATCAGTAGATAAAAACAATGTCTATTATTGCACCGGCAGCTATTATGGACAATAAAAACTGGAGTACTATTGTAAAGCTTGCAGTCATCTTCAGTAACGAAGACATTAGATCCCCAGACGACCATCTTATTTATCAGCTCAGGGTTCCTTGCAGCTGCAATCATAGCAGTGATTCCCCCGTCACTCCAACCCAGCAAAGAGAATTTCTTAAAACCTAGAGTCTGTTAAAAAAATATGAACAAAATACCAATGAAGGAATACTTTTACAAATATTTCCATAATAATTTTTAAAAATAGTATACATTTTTGTGATACACACATAAGTGATTATATAGTTTTATATATGCAAATGTTAGCAGTTTAAGACAGATGAGACATCTCGCCTTTAAAACAAAAATTACAATGTTGACAAGCCCTAGAAAGTCATTTCGACCTAATGTTGCATGTGTACAGGATGAGGGGTGTTTCAATACTTAAAACAGTTAAAGTCACCCACTCTTCCTCATTTTGCTCAGACACTGAAGAAAAATGAATCACCGTTATAGCTAATATATCATGGATAAAACAATACAGAGACAATGTCTGGAAAGAACAACTAATCTAAAGAAGTGATACTTGGACATCAACAGAAATTTTGTACTGACAAAAAGAGGGCACTCAAAGCAAAGATTTTATTAGGATTGTTAGCCACTAAAGTACTAATGTAGGCTGTTAGCCTTGTTTTCCTTCCCTTTAAGACAAGTGTTTGACTGTGTTTCATAATTCTGTGGAAAGAAGTAATCAGAACATGAACTATGTTGTATATGGAGGGTGTTGTTTTTCTGTATTTATTGGAAGAGGATGGAAACACAGAAAATGGTTCTGTACAGTTAAGTGTGGTCATAAGTCACCTTCATCAGATCTACTCCATCCTTTGCATCCCTCTCAAAAAAGTCAGAAGGAAAGTCTCGATCTGGAGGACGGGATTGCCCATAACCACGGGGATCCCAACCGACCACAGTGAAACACTCTTTGTTCAGAGACTTCAGCTGTGGACCAAAATCTGTCTTTGTGCTCCCTATGGTAAAAAAGGCAGATCTGTTGTACACAAGATACTAAAGCTTATCCTCAGATTGGTGGGTCTGTATTTACCCAGAGCACCAGGAAGGAGAAGAACAGCATGTTTCCCTTGTCCTGTTTGCTCGTAGTACAGATCAACGCTGTTAACACGCCGCTTGCCTGAGGAAGCTGAAGAGCTGCAGAGAAACAAAACCGCATCTAAGCAAACACTAGAAGAGATGCTTAAAAACGTGTTTGGATCTGAAGGATACATGATCGCACTCAGTAATGTGAATTATTTTGTGAAGCAGAGAAAAAAAGTGTAACATGATCTCAGGAAGGGGTCAAAACACATTGCAGGGTAAAACTGCAGGGTAAGTTTTTTACAAGTTTCATAAATTTGTTTTTTAATGCAATACAATACCATGTAAACATTTTCAGCCTTTGCTTCTTTTTATTGAAAACTGTCTTCCAGACTGTAGCCAGACTATTGGCTAAGCCATTACCACAGAATTCTTCAGGAAACACTGGGAGTTTAAAGAAACTCATTACAATGAAATTCATTGACCTGACAATATTATTTTTGCAATAGCTTGGCTCCACACGAGTGTTTAAAATCTTTAATAAGGAAATCAAGCTATTCCAGTCAGCTCCAATTCTCTTTACAACAAGAAACTCCAATTCTCCAATTCTCTTTACAAAAATAAACAAGAAAAATCTAAATTAATTTGCAATGATTGTTATATGCTTCATGTGACGTCACCAGAGATGTGCATGCGGACGCTCCTATTTGGGAAGAAATATTTTATCTTATTTAAATAATGCTTTACAACAAAATAACAAAACAAGCCAGAAGTTTTTCTAAAACTGAAAATCTTCAAATAATTTTAGAATAAACTCTAGCAGACTGTTTTAAGGATTAAAAAAAGTGTGCTGTCCACAATATGAGTGAAATAAATTAAAAGTAGACCTGAGTAAAATTTACCACGTAAATCCTAAGCAGAAATTAAAGCCTTAACCTAAAAAAAAAGATAACATAAAAACCATAATTTAATTAGAAAAATACATGTGAATTTCAAGTTAAACTCCAAAGGAGTTTTGGGTGTTTTCCTGGTGATTTTGGCGACTTTCATCATTCTTTGTGCATCTAAAGAAATTGCGCCATCTAGTGGATATATAAAAAACAAACAAATATTGACGTAAAAACAGTCGCACCTAGCAATAAAACTAGACTTGTCCGAATGAACTTCCCATCTGTTTTAGAGGCAGTTTGAAGAACTTTGAACATTATACGTTCTCCTACTGAATGCTTTGCATTGCTAACAGTTACCAGTACAGCTGCGATGCCTCCATGATCTTCCCGACGTCTTTGCTGCATTTAAACAAACGTCTTCCAAACAAAAGCAAGGCCATTTAGTCAATCAGCGTTGCAGCCACACGGTCGGCTACTACAGGTTGGATTAAAGCGGTTTAAGACTGTTCAAAGTCGTCTCAGTCATGAGCTGCATGAGGGTGTTTTGAAAGGAAGTCCGGGTAGCAGCGCTGAGTGAGTGAGGTTTGGGCGTGTTCACGTTAGTGAAATTTAAAGCCAAAGTACGGGAAGGAGCAAGAATGTACAATTTACTTTTTTCAATCCAGAAAAATGCGTTTTGCTTTGATTTAAGTGCATTACTTCAAAAGTTTCATTTCTTACGTTTGGCTTTGTACAGTAATCACTCTAAGAAATTACATATTTATATGTGTATTTTCTTTTGTGTGGGGATTAAAGAAAGGTGAGTTCAATTTAGTTTATTAAATGGGATAATGATTTATAAAACATATAATTTTATGGCACTTTCCAGGTATACAGTTGCACCCAAAATTATTCATATCCCCAGGAGATTCAAGTTTAAAGTAATTTATCTTTACCAATACATACTTTATTGGTAAATTTAATGTTTTTGAGTGACCCACAGGTATTGGGCCAAACCTTAAGTCTGATTGAGAATCTGAGAGAGTTGAAGATTAATAGCAAGACAATAAAACCTCTGTTTTATTTCAAACCACAATAAAACTTTTGTGTTAAATGAAACTACCTTGAAAGGTTAACCTAGTAGTGGTACAAAAAAAATTAAAAATAGATAATGAACTGTTTAAAAAAAGATTTCTTAGTTGGAAGGAACTACTTCCTTTTAATAGGGAAAACCCCAACAGAACCAGGCTCAGCATGAGCAGCCATCTGCCATGATTGAGCAGAAGCTGAGAAGACAGGACAACCAAAACCACACAGAAAAGCAACGGGCCAGGTTTACTTTCAAAGAAAAACAGAGTACACAAAGTTAATGACAGCCATAATTGCAAATAATACATCAATGGTGGGCAGAGACCATAAAGATGGCAGAGTTGGGCAAAGTGGTCAACCCAAGATCAAATGTAGAGAAACTACATTTGATCTAAACAGGTAATGATGTTGCATTCAGCTGTATGTTGAACTTTGCAGAAATATAAAATTCAGTTGCTGAACTACAACATTCCTTAAATATTTGAATCACAGTATGTTGTACTATTTGGATATGGAACACTACAAGTTGTTTTTTTTTTATACCTTTGTGACGCATTTGCCAAAGCTGCCATGCCATCCTCTTCTCACTATTTGAAATATGTGCAGAAAATTAAGCCTTAGCTTCTTAAAATATCCAGTCATTTCTATTAGGCAGGTCTGTCTCTGTCCATCTAGCTGTTATTCTACAGCAGCAGTCCTATTAAGTCCTTTTTAGTTTTCTTTGGAAACTCCTGAGGTTAATCTTTAATAAGTGCAATATTTCTTTTCATTGATTTGTGGATTACTCTCCCATTTCACCCCTTTGAAAAAGAAAAGTAACAAAACTTTCTTCTGCAACAGTTTTGCAAAACACAACTCATGGTTTGAGATAAACCTCCAAAGCTTAAAATGGAAAAACTGATATTCTTATCTTTTGTAACACTGATCTACAGAGATAGTGTCCTTGGTTTGCTAAAAACACACTGTCGCCTTTAAAGGCCTATGTTGATTGTGAGTTAAATACTCTATGTGAACATTTAATTCAATATTTGACAGACTGTACCAACCATAATGTGTGGCAGATGAAAATTCACCTTTAAGATCTGGTTGTAAAATATGTTTTTCCAGCAATATTTGATGTTAATGTTAATACTATATTTTCAAGGAAATCTCCTCTAGAAAAAAATTAAAAATAAGAAACAAACATAAATATCTGATAAAGGCTACAATAAATTAATTATATATTTTTTAGAATATATGTTTGTACCAAAGTTTACAAAGACCTAGCATAAGATATGTAGAGGGTTGCATTTCTAATTTTCTTGTTTAATTATTACACATATTTATGTCTTTAAAAAATGTTCTTCTTAAACTTCGGGAGTCTAGTGGCCTTTACTTAAACGGAGAAATGCCTTAATAAAAAAGGTACAGCCAAAGAACTTTTAAGTAGGTAGTAAAAATAATCAAGCAGAAAAGTATTTCCTGTAACGAACTTATGAAAAACTTTTTTAATATAAACCTCAACAAAGGCCGGTTTGTTTATGTCTGACTCGTCAGCCCTGATGAGCTGTTTGAGACGTCCCCGGTTTTTGTAAACGCCTCCGCACTCCTATGCTTGTTAATGAGTGTGAGCAGTGCCATGAACTGAACCGCATACAGGAACACAACACAAAAACCGGGCTAAAAATACCCTGGTTGGCTATGAGCGATGAGTTGAAGGTGTCGCCAGATTTACTGGAAATGCAAAACTTGAAGTGTGTTCAATGAAATAGAGAGCAAGAAATTAAAGTTAAGCGGGGTAATTCTTAATGTCAAGAAAAAAGCAGGCCCGTAATCAGGCCTGTGATTTGACGATTTTACTTAATTTTCTGTAATAAATTGAATATGTTAGGGCTCTTCGTTCATCACATCTACTGAATGAACTATTCCAATCTCTGATTGTATGGACCTTTACAGAGAATATAATTGATTTGAAAGTATTTTTTACAAATAATCAGTTGAAATACTGTTACAATTATTGGGAAATGGGGGACTACGCTTGCTTAGTCAAGGAAAACCAGTAAAAAATGTGATTTACTGCAAGTATTTTGAATCTGATTGAGAAGTGCTCCTTGTATGGCAGAACAGCTCAACACATGGTGACAACCAGACGTCACCCCGCTCTAGATGTGTTCTCCTGTTTCTCCTGGCACTCGACCATCTTTGTCTGACTGGTATGTGTCTATGCACGATCCCGTGAACCAGCTTGGTCTAAATATAAACACCCAAGCAGTGTGCTTCACTACTAAGGTGACATTACGTAATTCTAATCAACATGCTCTTAGTGAAAGATCTCTCGGGACATGAGCTGCGGACGTGTCAAAGATTTTGTGATATTTTGGTTGACCCCAAAGAAGTTATCAAGGATGGTTGGAGGACGGTGAGACGGAGCATGTCCGTTGAGAGCAATGCTGCTGTAGAGCATCAGGATTTCGTCCCCGAAGTCTGAATTGGAAGATAAAGACCATATAGTTGTCTTAGATTTGAACTAAGACATTCTGTCAAAGATGGGTAATGGAATAAGTAAGGTAAAGTATCACAAAGAATCGATTTAAATCTCCAAAATCTCTTTTTGCATTGTCCATTCAGCTCCGTTTCCTTGCTCTTTTTAGATCCTACCAGATCTGTACCTTGGTAACATTAAAGGTAAGCCTTCATGTCAGTGAAGAAATGATTCCTTTTTTTAATAATTTTCAGGACAGCATAGTAGAACACGTTTCAGTTCCTCATATGGAGGAGCATGTGGTGAACTGCTACACTGAGCTTGGTTTCTATAGAGTAGAGAGGTCACAGTGTGAAGCTGAACGACTGGAGTACTGCATTTTGACAAGAAAAAAAAAACTTTTACAGTACTGTTTTTATCTTTACTGAAGTTTTTCCTTTGTGTTTGAGGTGTGCAGCTGCTGGGGAATATAAATGTTATGTTGTGAATATGATGAGCGTTGGCGTGGGAGGGGATGCCCCGTGCTGTGGGGGTGTCCCTGATATGAGATGCATTCCAAATGTTTCCACAAAACAGCAAACCAAAGCATGAGGTTGCTCTTTTTATATGTAATTCGCACAGTGAACCATAAACACGTAGGCAATAGCATAAATATGTGGAAGAATTTTTTTGTAAACGTGACCTGTTCTGAAAAATGCTGTCAAATAGGAAACATAATACCTTTCATCTTAGCAACACGTTTGATGTTTTTTTCTTTTATGCTTGTTGCCTTGCCTATTTAAAGACATTTGTGCACGACAAAGGAAATAATAAGGTCTAATGTTATAAGGCTGCCTCTCATGCTATATATACACCAAACTGTGTATATCACAATTTTTGTCTTAGTTTGAATTAGCCAAAAAAAAAATTTTTAAGGTCAATGAGTTTTACAACTAAACCTTTGAGGTTTCCATTTGTGATTTAAGTTATTTTAAACACATTCAGATGAGATTCAAGTTTATTCAGCTAAAACTGAACTACAAACATAATGTATTCAGGTTTAACAATAGTATTTATCTAAATAAATTCACTTGATGAACCTCGTAGAAAAATGGAGTCTTGATTTGGATACCTGCTATACTTTTCCAGATGTCTACATGCTGCACTAAAGGCTCAGAAATTGGGAATTTCCCCAAAAAACCACATTCACTGGGCCAGTAATTGGTGGATTTCCATAGTAGCTGAACCCTAAGCAAGAGTCTAAATCTAACCAAGTAGTTCTAAGACCAAGATCTAGTTAAGCTGTCAAATCCAAGGGCAAGCCAACCTCTAAAAAGCAGTTCAATGTTAAATAAACTCGGACAGCCCACACAAACAAACTGTAAAATTAGACTGTCAATAAATTTGGATGTTGTGAAAGTTGCAGTCCACCATGAGGCCAGAAGCCAGTAGTCACTTCCAAACTGGATCTCTCATTTATGTATTTTGTCTGAGTAAATAGAAAAAATGAAAGTTGCATCAAATAAATCAAATCCATTGATAACTTTCTATATTTCACAGCATTTCTGTAAAATTGGCCTATTCTGAAATTGGGATTTGAGAACTAATATCTTAATACCATAAAACCATATACATATTGAATCTACTTCTACACATAGATAATGTTTAAATTGTCAGTGCCTAATATGATTTGGAATTTTATAGGGGGTCAAGTTCAGGCATTCTTCAAAGTAACAAAGTTATCAAAGTATGCAACTAATCTCAACAGTATACAGTCATATTCAGTAAATTAGAATATTGCAGAAAAGATTTTATTTTCAATATATCAGCTCAATAACTGAAAGAATAATTAGAAACACTTCTATTTTCCTTTATTTGTGAAGGCCTGTTGCCTGAATTCACAATTTTAAACTATCTTTGTCCTTCAAAACAGATTTTACATGTCTGTGAACACTGTCCATTGGACAAATATATGCCTTCATGGGTTGCAGATAAAAATAGAGATGTGAAAGGCTGCTCATACTTTGCTCTACTGAGCAAAGCAAGCAATCATAGCCTTTTGCATTGAGTCCTTTTAGTCCTTTATCATTTGCTAATTAGGAATGTGGTGGGTCTAGCTGAATTTTAAAGGCAATGCAATATTTCTTGCAGTCCCTTTTACCTCCAAATTAATCAGAGAACGGATTAGTGTACGGATTACACTTGCTGTCAATAACCACAGCTTCTCTGTGCAGTTACCGTATTTTCCGGACTATAGAGTGCACCTTACTATAAGCCACACCTACAATTTTTTTTTTGAAAAAAACTGGAAACGTACATATATAAGCCGCACCGGGCTATAAGCCGCTGGTATCTCTGCCGCTCTCTGTTTTCCACAAGGACACAGCAGAGCAGAGGGCTGCGTCCTTAATAAATCTGACATTAAGGACGCAGCCCTGCGTCTCCAATGCCGAACCATGGATTCGTTCACGCCGAGCTTACGTGCAGCGGCTCTATTTCCCTGTACTGCCAGATCGATACTCCTCACCTTAAAAGCGGCATCTTTTTCGTGGTGTTGTTTCCATGACGAGGGGGATATAAATTTGAAGAAATTTCTCCGTCGTGCCTGCTGCTAGCATGTGCTTGTTCTAAATGAAAATGAGCACTTTCTTTTATTTCCAATTTTGACTTCCAATGATTCATTTCTTGCTAAAGAGCCCCCCTTAGTGTGTCTTAAAATATATTGATATGTTCAATATGTGACTTTCTGTCTTATACACAACAGTGCCAGCTAGTCTTAATTTCAGTTTAGCCAGGTAAAAAAAAAAGTCAGTCCCAATCATACATGCATTACTAGTTATCAAACTAAAGGATATACAGAGCCCTACATTACCAATATGAGTCTTGATAAAAGCAACAAAAACTGCATGTGTTCACACTGATGAATCACATCTTGTATCTTTGGATAATTAAAATGCATAGTTTTAATTACTATGCATAGTTTTAATAGATTTTGGTCTTAAATGTCAGATTTTGGCAATAAATATGAAAAATAAAAGTTAACTTTAGCTTTTTGAGCCTTAGGGGAGTTACTAGCCTTCCCTCAATTTATGATTTATGTTGCATAAAGTATATCCTGGGAACATATAGATAGTGACTCAGGATTGTACTTCTCTTACAAATACTTTGATAATTAAACATATTTGTATTGTTTTACCATTTATTACATATTTTTGCAACATAATCTCTACAGTTTAAGGTTGCTTAATTGTCACTTGCATTGCAGCGGGGCTTAGTGAAGGCTTCTCTAGGCATTTTTGGGGTGGCATTAGCAACATCCTGCACATTTGCAAAGCATGAGAAAAAAAATGCTTAAAGCACATCTGTCCATCGTAGAAAACATTTGGCTTCCTTTTAAAGAACAAAATTTGATTAAAACAATTACTGTTTCTTGCTTTTGGGCCAAGCTGTTGGACTGTTTTAGAAACACTGGTTTTCCGGTTTTTCTTTCAGTTCAAAAGAAGAGCAAAACTTTTAAACCATACGGCCATATTTGCTTGGAAGATTTTAAGGGAGGGGGGGTGTTGTTGGGCAGAAAATGCTTTATTTAGGTTGCAGCTTTCATGCTGACATTTGTCATTGGATGCAGAAATAATTTAAAATTTCTCGATTTTCTGTGATTCACAGATGCACAGGACCGGGAGCTGCTGGCAAAGCACAACATCACACACATCCTCTCAATCCATGACACAGCTGCACCTGTCCTGGAGGTGAGGAAACTTCAAATTGGGCGTTTTACATGAGCTTTTGTGACCCAACGACCCGAACCTTCATCCAACTATAGAGTACTTAATGTCCTTTTAACTCAGTCACTTACCCGCCAGTGTCCCAACTGATCAGTACTCATTGTGAAAGTGTTAAATCTCTGCGGAGCTGCTATGTCTCTTCAGAGTTAAATATCTCCCTACAGCTGTGTGTGAGTACTTTTGTGTGACAAAGGTATGTAGGGAATTTACTTAAAACAGTTTATAACAATATGATATATCTAATCATCCTTTAGGTTTATCTATTTTATGTTTTCAACCTATTGAAGAATCACTTCCTGAAACATTTTTTCATTTTCTTAGATCATTGGTGAGATAAGAGCATTCAATGAAATCGTTATCAAAGGCAGCTGAAATAGACAGATGTTCATATTTTCAATAGTGTGACAGTCATAAGACATGGAATCCACCAGGTTTCATTAAACACAACGTTTACTGAGGCTTCAGTATTGTTTGGAATTTCAGTCCGTGTGTGAAAATCTGTCAGCTGTTGCAGCTGCTGTTTGATGCTATATTTTCTTCACAAGAAGCTTTTAGTTCTGCACATTGAGGTCCAAAAACTTTTGAACAAAAAACTGGACAAAAAAAAGCAACTTTTTTGAGTTTTCACTGCAGCACTTAGATGTGCCGGTAAGTGGAGGAATGTTTTTATTTATTTATGTATTTATTTATCATATTGGATTGAACATGAGAAACAGGGTGAACAAAACAAAAAAAAGTGTTTGAAAATAATCCATTGGAGTCATTTTTGAAAATCTGTCTGATAGACAGTGTCCGCTTTCACAACTTTCATCTTTTCCTTGCTGAAAGCGATCATGAAAAGTACTCAGTTTTCTGTACACTTTCTCCCATCCATGCCAGAATGTTTCATTGAACATTGAAGAGAAACAGCAACTTGTATTACACAGTATCACTACCTAAACTGGTCAACCACCAAAACTTTTCAAAAGTTCTGGCCCACACATACTTCACACACTTTTGTTCATTTCTAATAGAACACATAATCTGAGAATTATGAGAATTTTTCTGTAAAAAAATGCATGACACTGCTTTTTTTAAAAGTCTGTAACTAAAGATGACTCAGGTCGAGTTTAGACAGAATGGCCAGATGGGACAGTTTATTTGCATACTCAACAGTCAAACTGCTGACTGATTGATTTCTTGGAAGACGACGTGATGGTTCCTGAGAGAGGATGGTAAAATTTGCAACCACTAAGTCTCTGTGGTCAGATGTGACATTTACATTGAAAAGATGCGGTCGTGATTACCATATTGCAAAATAAAGTGATGCAGTAATTTCTATTTGATCAAATCTGTTACAAATACACTTTTCTGTACAAGAATGGAATTTTGTTATGAGCATGCATAGGAATAAAGTCTCACAGTCACGTTTTCATTTTATTAAATAATAGTGATGAACTTGTGCAAAGACATGAGGTGCTTTCAGCAACTTCTTCCAGACCGAGAGGATCAGAATTTAAATAAAGGTTGCAGAGACTGTGGATATATTTTTACTAATACTTACGAAAAGTGTCTGGAGCACTTCCAGAGTTTGCGCTGTCCCTGAGGACTCAGGGGTTTTTGCACAAGTGCAGTCATAGCACGATGAGGTGGTTTCTGTCCAGTTAATGTACCATCAGCTGCCAGGTGCAACGAAGAGTAAACACACACACACACGTACACCCCAACTCACACCCTCACTTCGTTATGTCACAATCTACATCGCTCACAGGGCAAGGGCTGCAAGGTTTCAGGACACGTTATCATGAAAAAACAGGAAGGGTGTAATAGCCACTGCATTTGCATCTAAATGACCTTGAAATACAAAGAACAATTAATATATTTAATATTATTGTTTTTGCAAGTGTAAAGGAACTTCTGTTCACAAAATACTGCACCTAATTTTTTTTAACATCTCTAATTTAATCTGTTTCCTCTTCTGTGCAGGACATGACTTATCTCTGTATATCTGCGTCTGACCACTCAAAGCAAAACTTGTGAGTGCTGAAAAAGATCAGATTTTGGCATTTTATGTGCAATGCAATTTGCTTAATTTTTCTTTCAACTGAAATATGTACATTTGATCTGTAACTAACACGTTCCATTTTAGATACATACCTCCCTATATTTAGAATGTTATGTTTAATGATAAGCTGCTTGATGTGATGCTTTCTCCAGGATTCAGTACTTCAGAGAGAGCATCATGTTTATCCATGAGAGCCGGCTGAAAGGAGAGGGCTGCCTCATTCACTGGTGAGGACCAGTTCTTAGACTTGATCTCTTATTGGCTTTTTGTAGCTTGGTGCCATAAATCTTTTATTTTTGAGTAATTTATTAGACCAACACAACATAATGCATAATTGTGAAGTTTAAGAAAGTAGTAGTATATACATTTGTATATTTTTGCAACCTCCTTCACTTTGAAGTCCTTATAAAAAAGAAAAAAAACAACTAAAAAAGGTTGGGAAAGATTTAGGATTAAGGTGGAGGTTCGCCTTCAAGGAGGTCGACAACATTAGCCACACAGCCAGACTTACAATGGAATGGTTTAAATAGGAGTCATAGATGTGTTAAAATGGGATAGTCACATTTCTGGACCTACAAAGACTTTTTCAACAAACCCTCTCCATCCAATCTTACAGTGCTTAATCCATTTTTAACAACAGTCGGCAGCACAAGTCTTGTCTTTAGATGTGGAAAGCTTGTAGTAACATACCAAAGAAAACAGAAATTCATGCCGCACTTTTTAGATTTGTGCTTGTAAAAATTTGAAACCCACATATACACAACTTTGTGTTTGTCACATAAAAATCTTGATAAAATACATTGATGTTTGCGGCTGTGATGAGACAGAAAAAAGATGAGAAGGTGAAAAGAGAATGACACATGAAGTGATGACTTATTGGAGATTTATTATTATTTTGTATGTTTGGTTTAATCTTAAAAAACAACTTTGTGCAGTACCAATCTGAGGAAGAACCCAACAGGTAAAGCCATTAAATATAAATTATAGAAACTTTAGCATGATGCACCTGCAGGTCTTGTGTCAGGTCTGTGTTTTATTGTTTTTTTGTTTTGTTTTTTTTACTAAATTTACTTTCAGATTCTGTTTTTCTCATGCCCCAACAATTCGAATAACATCTGAGGTAAAAAGGAAGCTGAGGTGTAAAACCTTTGAAAGACTTGTGGATAGCTTGGATAATTCTGAATGTTTATAAAACAATTGACTGCTTGGAGGAAAAAGACAAAGAAAATTCAGAGCTTACTGGGTACTGTATCAGAAAGAAGCAGAAAAAGTTTGTATTCTCCTGTCATAATAAGAATTTACCTCAGAATGACTGAAAAATCTTCAAATTTTATTAGCCCAGGTCTCATTTTCAGCCACACCAAAAACCTATCAGGCTTGTAGGTTAAAAACTTTCATAGAAAATGTCCTCACCTTTCATCTTGTCTCATATCAAACAGGCAATGGCAGACATTTAACCACAGCGTCAGGAGTGGGTTTCACTTCTTTTATACTCTAAAGCCGAGATTGTGCATATGAGAAGGATTACTAACTGTGAGGGTCTGTGCTTGTCAGCGTGGCAGGAGTGTCCCGCAGCGTAACCTTGGTGGTGGCTTACCTCATGACAGTGACGGGACGAGGCTGGGTGGAGTCCCTGGCGGCGGTCCGGGCTGCCCGGCCGTGTGCGGGCCCCAACCTGGGCTTCCTGCGGCAGCTGGAGGAGTTCGAAAACATGGAACTGGCAGAGGTTAGTCATTTGTATGAAAATATGGCTATATGAACGTGTATTTTTAAAATGAACCTCTGAGAGATCAGAAATTATCCATAGGGTTCCCATTCAGCCTGGAAAATTTTCAGTAGTTTTTAAGTCTTAATAAATATGGAAAAGAATAAGGTGAACGGAAATAAAATGTGTATTTCATGAGTTGATGCCCCATCCAATTATCCATTGTTCCTCCCTCCCTATTTCTCTTGCTCCATTCTTTCCTTCTTTCATTTTCCCCTCCTTCCCTTACTTCTTTCTTTCCTTCCCTCCCATGCATCCTTACTTTAGTCCTTCCCCGTGTCCTTTGTTTTTTGCAGGCTCCACATTTGAAGCCTACCCACAGCAAAAATTTCTGTCATGAATTTTTTTATTGAAATATGTTTAAGAGCTTTTTATTCAGGAAAAGTTAGAAAAATGCAGCAAATTTTATATTTGTAATTTATTGGTTTGTATGAACAGTTATTTAACAAACAAAAGAAAAAAGTAAATGGCTCCCAGTAGTTTCATGAACCAGCCTAACTGTTGGCAGCACAATAGAAAAGTCAAGGATGGAAAGTAAAACTAACTCTGGTCTGAACATTTTTATGATTGGCAGATTAACCTGTGAAGAGTGAGGTGTTTGAATTCAATAAAATTGTGGATTTTCTCAAATACTTACAGACTCCAATACACTCACAGTTCACTTTCTTACGTACACCTGTTGAAGATCAATCTGTTGAAGATCAATGTATTTAGAGATGAAGAGGTGGTGAAGATGACTCTCTAAAGTTCAAACAAAGTGTAGAATTTGGAAGAAAAGCGGATTTGAGTGTGTTTAAACAGCGTGGATGTTGCTGCAGACAGAAACGGAACCTACAGAGATTTTCACACACAATCTTCCATTTAAAGAATGGTATAAAACTGTACTATACAATGCAAAAGTTAGGCATATAATATTTTCTGAAATATCAGTGCTTCATCAGTGCTTCATTACATCTTATTTTTGGAAAGAGACAACAGATCCAGAATCTGCCACACTTAACACAATGTGTTCCCCAACAAAAGCATAAAGATAATTGTGACGTAACATGATAGAAATCTTGCCTCAGCTAACTTCTTGAAATATGCTGTTATTAGCATCAAATTCTACATTTACATTTTTTCTAAATATCATAGCACTGTTCAGTGACGATGCTGAAATTATTTGGTTTCTGAGTGTGTTTGTTAAGCGTGGAGCCAAACCTGTGTGTTTCTATCTATCCACATCTCAGAAATGGTTGTGATGTAATGAAGAGTTGTTGGGAAGCAGAGAATGACAGATTAAATATTTGTATTTAGGGTTATTCAGCTGTTTTACTGCAGCTAAAACGACTTGATTCAGTCGGCTGTAAAACTACATGTTATACAGTTTTATAATTGAATGATAATGTGACTTGATCTGACACTTTTTCCAAGACCTAAAAGAAAGATTTTCAGAAAGTCATAAAAAGTCTGCTTGAAAAGATTAGAATAAAAAAATACGAAGAAATTAGTGTGACTTCTTCATAAGAGACAACGATAAAACTCTTTCTCCCCTCTTTTCAGTATCGAGCCTGGTGGACGGAGCGGTACGGGAAGAGCTCCTTTAATGACGATGAGGAAATTCAGAATCTTATCAATAAAAAATCTAATAACAGTGTCGACAGCAGCAGCTCTGTCAACGTCCCCCCAGTTCTGGGACCAAGTCACACATGAAAAAAATATTCTGCTCTCATCACCCTGGGCCTACAAATCTGAGGACTGTTGGAATTGCATCAGCAGGAACGTTCATCCAGGAGTTCTTTGGTATCAATGATTTTGAATCTCGTGTTTGCAGATTGGCCGGGGGATTTTATACCTCTGTTGTCATGTCATGTCTTGGCCTCTAACTGTCAAAACAACATGCAAGGGCAGCCAAGCGGGACCCCAAGGAAGTATGTACACAAAGTCCTGAGTGTGAACACACAGTTAGTAGCGGACACTCCCCCTCTGTGAGTTATGTTATGCTGTGTCTTGAACTTGAAATATGAGTATTAGTTTCTATGCAGAGTGGAAACTAAAGAACAGTTTCCCAGTAAACATACCACAACATGTGTTTTTTTTATTACTTACAGTATTATTAATATTATTTGAATTTATTTGTGTTGCCTTATGTCCAGCTAACAGTAGCCTATGCATAAAAAAGACAAACAATTGTATATTGTGGAAGTACATTTTTATTAATGTCAAATTTCACCCACCCACTGAGGGAGTTATGAGTTCATTTCAAACAGATTCATTTATTTTTAACTATTTTGACTTCCACAAATTTAACTAATGTTGCTTTTGACACATTCGTATCTAAGATGTATCCAAAAAGTGTTTTTGTTTTGTTTTGTTTCTAAAGAATTCATGCCCTAAACCTTTTCATGTTTTGTTAAGTTACACCCAATAATTTTAATGTTTTTATTGGGACTTTATGTGATGGATGTATACATGGTACTGCATAATTGTGAAGTTTAAGGAAAATTATGCACGATTACCAAACCGTATTTGATGTATTTTTTTAGAAATAAGAATTGCATAAATATTATCCATCCCTCCTGATTCATCTTTGTAGAACCACATTTTGCTGATCTTTTATGTCTCAACGATTTTGCACATTAAACTGAGGCTATTACCAATAGTTCTTTATAAATCGCCTATCAGAATCTAATTTGAACATCACATTTTCAAGTCATTTTGAATTAGTTTTTTTTTCTAGGCTTTGACTAGCCCATTTTAGCAATTAATTCATCTTTGATGTAAAACATTCCATTGTAGCCGTGACTGTCTGCGTAGGGCCGTGTCTCCCGTCTAAAGTGTTTTGCAACAGACCTTCTTTCAGAATAATCTCATATTTAGCTCTTTCCACCTTCCCATTAACTCCAGCCATATTTTTCCATCCCTTGCCCAGCCTGTCCACGAGATGTTCAAAGCCTGGGATATTGTTTTGTAATCTTACTCTGCATTAAACTCTCCATAATATTATTCCCGACCTGACTGCTGCATTTCTTGATCTTCATGATGTTTGTTCATTATAGATTCTCCAACGAACTTCTGAATCCTTCACAGAACAGATGTTTATATACTGAGATTAAATCGTGAAGAAACGCACCACTCCTGGTCAAAAACAAGCCATCGGAGCCAGGAGGAATGCTATGGTGCTGTCAATCAACCTTGTATACACACTACTTAATGTGTAAATGGTGGAGAAACAACTCACAGTTCCAGGAAAACCGTTTTTTAGGCTCAACTGATGGGGAGAAGCTGTAGTGTTGCAGAGAGCAAGGGGGAGTCTGTGAGAAGTGCACACAAGCATGATTGACAGTGCTAAGACCCTCCTCCTGGCTGTGATTGGTTGTTTCTGATTGAGCAGTGTAAATCTGTAATTAGCACGTGGAGAAGACAGAGGAGTTTGATTTTTTCACAGATTATGTGTCTAGTGACAGTTTTAAGTAAAAAAATATACTTTTTTATAAAAAAAAAAATACATATCCAAGGTCTAATGTGACTTCCTCCAAACCTTTGAATGCACATTTTTGACTTTTCAGTGTTTCAATGCTTTTCGCACAACTTTCTGTTCTTTAAGCTTAATGATAAAATTCATAACAGCTGTTTGATCCCTGACTGGATCAGTACATTTCCTGGTTCAATCAAAATTGGTATTTAAACAATTCCCTTTAGCTTGCTGTTCACATTTTGACAGATGAGACCAAGACAACACCAAGCAGTTGATCAACCTGACCTTGCCTTCAAACATGATGTTTTCAGACAAAAGTGACCACTGAGCTTAAAGTGTTACAGAATATCATCAGCAGGTTGCATTTCATGATGATCACTTTGTTGTGAACAGAAGAAGAAGAAGAAGGGTGGGATTCGTTACCGAAGCAAACAATAAGTCAACTAGTGAAAAGCTTGAGATGTTCTTGTCAAGCTGTAATAGATGCTGAAGAGCTCATGATTTGATATTGAAACATTTATCATTTTTTGGTGTGGCATAAACAACACTATTTATGCTTTTGTTTCAATGAATTGTTTGAGATGAGGAAACCACTATTGCATGTTTGCACTTAAATGCCCTACTTTCATTAGTGTCCTGCCAACTTTTCACGTTTTCCATAAATTTTACTCAAAAGGCAGATAGCCCTGACTTTTGTCAGTAGTGTATTTTATGATGTATTAAAAATCATGAAATATTGCTCATTTAACATGTAAACATTTTGTTTTTGTAAATCTTGTGTTTTATTTTAAATCTCCACCTCTGAAACTAATTAACTCAGCAGGCAAGTGTGACTAATCCAATATTTGTTGGATGTTGAAAGAAAGTTTAGAGAAGATTAAAATAACATATTTGTTCTATAAAGACAGTAATTAGACAATTGTGTTATACTTTCTGTTTTAAAATGTCATGAATCAGTAGACTGAATTTGAATGTTTATGAAAACTTATTTTTGTGCCAAATGCCATGCACCTCTACTTCTTTATTTAAGGGCTCAATGATGGGTATATTGCCTCTGCAGGAGCTTTTAAATCCGCTCTATTCTTGAAAATATTATTTATAAAGGAACTGAGATACTGCAAATGGAAACTAGAGAAACTTTAAATTCCCAAAGAACCCACACACACACACATACACACCGTCTGTTTTTGTTGTTTAAAACTAGCTTATTCAAATACATATACATTTAGCTCTGACTTACTCAAATACAAATTTTCCCAAATGGCCCAACTGTAAAATGGTGGCCACTTGACATGCATTTTGTAGAAGAAAAAGTAAGACAATAAGTATAAAATGAAGTTAAATTTCTATAACAGTTTTCGTATAAAAATCCCAAATAGAAAATGAGATAAAGGTAGAAATTAAAATATAAGACGTAAAAGACATTAAAAAAAACTAGAATGTATTGTTTGATATCTCTAAGAATAGTTTGGGGTGATTATTATTATATTAATCGTTTTTTTCAGTTGAACCTTATTTACCTTTTCAAGTTTCACAAGCATTTTCTTCATTCTCGAACAGGCTACAGTTACATTTTTCTATTGGCCTTTTTTATTCTCTTGCTCCAGAGCAGGTGAATTCCTCTAACTGTATTTAATAATCTCATCTAAATTATATCGGTTGTTCTTATTTAATCTTCCAGGAGGAACACACTACATTTCTTTCTTTCTGCGCATCATTTCTCCTGCAGGACCACTCTGCAGCTGCTTTTTCGTAAGGCTTTATCATTTCAAAGAATTGTTTTCGTCTCCGTCCTCTGACTTTCCACCCGTGCGGGTGTGTGACACTTCTGGCTGACGCCGGCAGGGTTTCCCCTGGTGTCTTACTGGAGATCGGCCGCTGTGAGCGCGCTGATAAGCTTCGCAGGAGGGGAGCTCAGCGTAGCAGCGGCAGGAGGCGCAGCCGCGGCAGGTGCGTCCTCCTCCTCCTCCTCCTCCTCCTCCTCCTCCTCCTGTTCAGCATCCTCCTCTTGACTCCGCCCTCCTTGCTGCTCGTTTCACGCTGCGAGGATTTAAGCGGGCCCGCCGGAATGGTGAGGGCTTTCTGAGACTGACAGATTTCAAAACTTGACGGGTTTCGGGTTTCGCAGGTAAGACAGCTTCGATTCGCACCCGGGGCGCGTAAAACAAGAGCACAACTGTAGTCTGCGTGGGAGTCCACGTTTAGCGATCTTCTCACTTTTACAACTCTTGATTCTGCGCTGCTTTCACAGCCTACACATTATATCACATTAGGGTACAGGACCTACAAGCGGAGTTTTGTTTTTGTGTTTTGCTCAGAGATGAACTCTGAAGCGGATTACGGAGGCTCCGGGAGCAGCGGCAACGGGAAGCTGCGCCAGTGGCTCATCGAGCAGGTGGACTGCGGGAAGTATCCCGGCCTGGTGTGGGAGAACGACGAGAAGACCATCTTTAGGATACCATGGAAACACGCCGGGAAGCAGGACTACAATCGGGATGAGGATGCCGCGCTTTTCAAGGTAAGAGACAGTGGGCATGGATGAGAATAAAACTGGCAACTTATTTAAATATTTAAGCTACAGACTGAATTTAAACTTATTGTTCGTTCATTTAGATTTAAGTTCTCTTTTAGTCACCTGTATAAATATTGATGCCCGGTTGTTCTGCGGAGTCTTTATGTATTATTTCATGCAGAATGTATAGACCTAAACATACAAGCAGCAAACTATAAAAATGAGCCAAATTCAATTCAGTTCAGGTACATTTAATTCACTACTAATAAGTGTTATAATTTCAAACAAGTCTAATTCATCTATCGAAATATAAAATAAAATAAATTCAGAAAAAAAGTCAACTGTATACATTGTAATTTTAACAGCAGATAAAATTAAAAATACTATTCAAATTTAATGTAAATGTAAGAAAAAAAAACATTATTTTACGAAAAAATAAATAAATAAAGTTTTCGAGT
Source organism: Xiphophorus maculatus (assembly GCF_002775205.1). Taxonomy (NCBI): domain Eukaryota; kingdom Metazoa; phylum Chordata; class Actinopteri; order Cyprinodontiformes; family Poeciliidae; genus Xiphophorus; species Xiphophorus maculatus. The sequence continues at coordinate 8,859,373 of NC_036451.1, read as the reverse complement.
CTAATTACGCACTCATTCTCGCATTCCTGCGCTGCAACCATGTGAGATGTGACCCTCTGCTTATATATTGCTTTTTGCAATTTTCTCCCTGCGAATTGTCTGCAGGCATGGGCGCTGTTCAAGGGCAAGTTTCGGGAGGGGATCGACAAGCCGGACCCTCCGACCTGGAAGACGCGCCTGCGCTGCGCCCTCAACAAGAGCAACGACTTCGAGGAGCTGGTGGAGAGAAGCCAGCTGGACATCTCTGACCCTTACAAAGTGTACCGAATCATCCCGGAGGGAGCAAAGAAAAGTCAGTGACTCGAACGCCACCTATACATCAAACAGCTGCATGAGTTTAAATGGGAAAGGTGAAGTTAAATCTTTTCTGTGTCGCACGCAGGGCCCAGACCGGAGGACAGTCCTCTGAGCCCAGTGAGCTATCAGATGCACCATCCATACCCTTCCGTACCCACTCAGGTAATTTACATATGCATACAAAATGAGCGAGGCGGGGCCTCAGAGAGACGGCAGACAGTCTGCTGAATGAACCATGGAATGTTGTTCGTGCATGAATGAACTGAGAAACAACAGCTTTATGATGTGTTGAATGATGCTGAACAAACATTTGTAAAGGGAAGGTACTTTAAATAACAGTGAGGAAAAAAATGCATAAGCTAAAGCAAATTTTGAACACTTGGTTCTTTGAAAAACATGTTCGAAATGGATCGTTGAATCCAAAACATTTTAATAATGTAACCTTGTAAAGTCATGCTTGATAAACAAAGCTGGATGTATGTGTTTGTAGATACCACAGTACATGCCAAGCCCCGAATGCAGTTGGAGGGATTACTGCCCGGAGCAGCCGTCCCTGCCCGACCTGCCCTTTACTCAGTGTCCCTGTCCCCCTCGCAGCCTGCCATGGCAGACCCCATCCATGGAGAACGGTACGTCATTTCTATCTATAACAGCTGCATGAGACCTATCCGTTTTACATCCACTTTTTGACATGACAAGCTTGACTCCGTTCCTCTTTCTGCGCAGGATACCAGCTCAGAGCTTCCATTTACTCCTATGGCCCCACAGACAGTCAACCCTCGCCCTTCCCACTGGACGCCAGCATCAGATCAGCAGAGGCGCTCTCAGGTGCACATGATACACTTTCACTTCACCTTTTTCCCTCTCACGCCATGAAATCATAGGGTCATTGTAAAACAGGAAGCTATAAGGCAAAATGCTTCGTGCAGATTAAATTATGCCAAAAGAAGTTTTTTCCAGCCGTATTAAAGATTTATATGCACAGAAACAGATAATCATTATGTAATCATTCCCACCAATCAAAGGAAAGCTTTTCAGAGATGTAACCAAAAACATGACATTTCAGCAAGAAGTGAGCAATCTTTTCAGCCCCAGTGTAATAAGTGAAAATAAAGTTTCTTTAGCAATTAAGTAACATGTTCTTAGACACCCTAAAAGAAAATATGATCCCGGTAATCAGTTGCTAGAGATGCACCTACATAAATTTGACTATATTTAAAGGTATGATGGTTAAATTCTCAAACACATCAGGCCAAACTGTAATAAATTGAAATTAAAGGCTTAGTGCCATTTTGCAGGGCATTAATGTGAGAACAGGGTATCTAAGGTCTAAAGTATGACACAAATCTTGCAGCACAGATCCTGTTTCCTAAAAAGCAGAGTTTTGTCAATTTCAGGTGACCTTCTACCTAAATAAATGCTGTTTTTGATCCAACTACAGTTTTGAATCTGACTGTATAGGTGACAGAAGCATAAACAGGTTGAAAACAGGTCAGGTTTGTTGACCTTCTGTCGGTTTTCTTTCCTCGAACAGACTTCCGCCTCCATGTGTCAGTATATGTACGGGACACTCTGGTAAGGGAGGTGACCACCTCCAGTCCAGAGGGCTGCCACATCACCCCGAGCCCACCAGAGAAGCCCTACCTCTCGGGTGGTCCCGATGTGGTGCCGCTGCCTGTGGACATCCAGAGGAGGGTGGACGAGTGCCCGCCGAGTCCGCCATCCGGCCTGGAGAGCGGGGTCCTGCTGTGGATGGGCGCTGACGGACTCTACGCCCGCAGGATGTGTCAGAGTAGAGTGTACTGGCAGGGAGGCCCTTCAATGTACGGAAACAAGCCCAACAAGTTGGAGAGAGACATTGTCTGTAAACTTCTACATACACAGGACTACCTTACAGGTGAGACTTCAGAAAGCGTGATCAAACTCAATTACAAATGCTCTATTTTTTTAATAATGATTTGGGAAAAATATTTGTATTTTAATGAGGTTACTTTTAAAATGTTACATTTTTGTATCAGTTTATTTTTTGTTTTTACCCACATGGGGTTAAAAAAAAAAACTGCATTGAAATTCACACCATTTCCTATTTTAATCGAACAAAAGAGGCTATATTACCGAAACTATTGTGGCTTTTAATTAGAAAAGGCCATATTAAAGGGACAGTTTTGATTATGAAATCACATGAGTACCAAACTTGCAGCTCATTTACTGGAAAGGCCCCTTAGTAGCATCTCAGAAGAATTGTGGTGACCTTCTTCAAGTAGCTTTTCATGATAAGCTGTCAGTCACATGACTTTTTACAGAGCCACATCTTCCCCACCCACATGCACTGACAGCCCCAGCTGTGACTGACAACTAATTGTATTTGCATGCTTAGTGTGACCAGGACTTTCCATTCGATTTACCCCAAAATGTCATACCACTTCAAGAGAAATTCTGGTGAAATCATTTTGAGTCCTCAGACTTACTCCAGATAACAGAGCTATTAATAATAATGTAAACCTGCGTTGTTTCCCTTTCCCATCATCCAGAGATCCAGAGTTACGGGCTCCACGGTCGGCCGCTAAGTCGCTTCCAGGTCCTGCTGAGCTTTGGAGACGAATGTCTAGATCCTCAGAGACAAAGGCGAACCCTCACAGTCCAGGTGACTGCTAGATTCCATGTTTAAGAAATCTTACAATGGCTCTTTGTGTAAATATATGTTAGAAGACACTGTGATCAAAATAAAATCATAGTTTGATTTTTCAGTGTTATGTTTTGAAAGGTTTCAAAAAAGTAATGCTGAACTTTTAAGTTTGTTTTCAAAACTCAAAAATAGGACTTGAAAGTCTGCAGGAACTTCTCCATTGTCAAGATGCACATGTTTCAAATCTAAATTTAGATTTAGAAAAAGTTGCTAAGAATCAGCATCAGTCTGGTTCCTAACTTTAGGATTACCTCTCACATCTTTGATTTCTACAGCAGCATACGGTGTCAGAGATCTCAAAATGACAAGGAAGGCTATTTTTAGCACGGCTAGCCATTCTTATTCTATTAATCAACTTTTTTGGTAATTTGTAACATTTCTTGCTACAATCGCCTTTTCTATATGCAAGTTCAACAGCAACACAGTCAAGATAAATCTTATTAGTCAGAGAAATAAGAAAAATAATAGGATTTAAAAACAACTTGCTTTGACAAGTATTTAAATAATTGAGTATTTCTCACCATAAATTCAGCTTTTATGTGAGCAACTGACAGAAACATAGACATGCAGAAATATATGTTACAGTGCACAGGGATCCAGGTTGTATCTGTGATTGTTGTATATAGGAATGAGACTGTGTGTGTTTTCAGAGGAAAGAAAGACATTGAATTACCAAGTCTGTCGTAAATGGCAACAAAGTGCAACTTCCTTGAGCATTGTTAGCCTTGACAAATTAACAAACTCATCTCAGACTTTTACCAGTTTAAAATGGTACATTTATGCTGTGCTAGTCAAATAAAAAAGAATAATAACTCAAAGTGTAAAATGGAGCCATATTGAAGTGTTTTTCTCTCCTCTGTGTTTCAGGTGGAGCCGCTATTTGCTAGGCAGTTCCTGTTCTACGCCCAGCAGACTGGTGGGCACTATTACCGTGGCTACGAGCATCCCACAGTTACGGAGCATATAAATGCCACCGAGGACTATCCGAGAGCGATCACGCATCACCACAGCAGCAGCCTGCAGGAGTGAACCATGAGCGGTTTGAGTGACTGTGAAAAACTTCATGAAGCAACTGAAGCATTTAAAAAAAAAAACATGGCCGTGAAATCTCAGGGACAAACAAAAATGGTCGACTGTGTACATAAACTGAATATTGAGTTAGCCTTTGTTTACTTAGTTTTCAATTCTGTGTATGTGAGTGAATATGTGTTGGTGTGATAAAACCAAAAACTGCTGCGCTGTTTTATTTTAACCATACATTATTCATTTTAGGAAATTGAAACTGACAGCGGAGGTGATTGTACTAACGAACAAAAAAAACTTTTGTGCCTTAAAAGAATAGTGCAAAACATACATTTTATTTTGTAAGGTTTCAAAGGTACGAAATCCATCCTGAGATCCATGACGTGACTAGCACTTGACTAGCTTAGCGTAAAATTGGAAGCAAAAAGGTCTAGCCTGCTTAGAACTCCAGCAAAATCCACCAAAGAGCTACAAAATGTTTGATTCTTAAGTTAGAACAACAAAAAAAGAAAAGTATTGCTTTCTTGTTGGGCCAAACTTTTATTTCTGTTAGTTAGTAACTGCATCTAACTCACACTTTGAAATTATATTGTGAAACTGAGTATTATCGCTTTTTGTCGTAGAACCCAAAAAGATTTTAATTGTGTACTTTTACGCCTTAAACAAGTTGGAAAGTATTTTTTTACTGGTTACAAAAGGTCAGTGTTGCAATTTTTATGAGTAAGCTTACTGGCTTTACTTTTGTATTTTATTTACATAAGAAAAAAACATACATTCTGTTTGTAAATATCAGCTGGGGTAAGAAGCTGCAAGTTTTTTATTTTATTTAACAAACCTCTTGTAAATAGGAATTTTTGCTACATATATATATATATATTTTTGCTAGTGGACACTATTACTACTGTTTGTATAAGGAACTCAGGGAGCTAAGGGAGATAAGCTTCTTAACTTTTATTTTGTATCATAAATGTTTCACATCTGAACAAAGCTTGTTTTAATCTGAATGTATTTTGTCTTCAAGAATAATTTGTGTTTGTATATATATAAAAAAAGAAACAATAATAAAAAACAACAAGACACTGTGAGAAAGGCCATGCTCTCTTCATAATTGTGTGTGTTCTCCGGATAACGTCAGTACTATCTGTGCGTGGTTTGCACAGGAAGTGTGGTTCACATGCAGGATGACGCTGGTTAATCAAACTCCGGGTTATCGCAAACAGTACGATGACATCAAGAAGGGCGGAGAGAGAGAGGAAGAGGTTGGCCGCGCTTTCCGCGTAGAGCAGTGGAGAGAAAGCCTTCCTGACTTCTGCTAGCAGAAGTGTTTCCACTTTTATGGAAAACAATCGAAAAGAAACCACAAAAACATTTCTGTCAGCCGCAAAATAATTCAGAAGATGAGTAGGGAAGAAGTTGTCATCAGTTGAGGAGGTTAGGTTCCAAAAACAAGTCAGAGCAGGTTACTTTGGAAACCTGCTCTGTACACTTAGTACAACCACTTAGTACAGTGGTTGTACTAAAGCATGAGGAGGAAAACAGCTTAAATTATTTTCACCAAAATTTTATAACCTACCAAGAAAAAAGTCTCAACCTTTTTCTTGGTAGGTTATATAATGTACACACACTTTATGTGCACAAAATGTTCATTTGCAGCTAAACATTTTGTGGACACGTGCAAAAAAGAAGAAAAAAACCCATTAAAACTTCTATTTCCACCATCTTAATCAAATTGTTTGTCATTTTAATAAGCTAAGCTTTTTTTGCATAGGCTACCTTGTTGCATTCATATAAAACTATTTTCTCTTGTCAACCACATCTGCGCTGCTTCCACCTGCATCCTTTCACTCATAACTTGTGACAAAGTATTCATCTGCTCTAATCCCAAATGGACTACAAGAAAGTGAAAATGAGTCAACACAAAAGCGACACAACTCACCATTTTGTTGGGATATTTGTATAAGTGACAACTAAGGCCCTGTTTACATGACAATGCCACGACTGTAGACTGGAAACGTTCTGTAGCATGTTCAATAGAGCATTCGCCATACAAAAACACAAAAGTGTGAATGGGGCTCAAGAAAACAGCTTTTTTTCCCTAAACACAATGCAAAGTAGGTCTGTGTAAATGCAAACCAAAAATATTTGTAAACAATGATGTGGGTCATGTCATCTTGTGCACTCAAGCCCGATTTCTCCTCTGCACAGCACAGCAGCAATGGTGGAGCCCTGTGTTCTGTCTGTGCTGCTGCACCTTTTGGCTTAATGCCAAATGATCTCAAGAGGCATAGATTACATGTGCCAGATCATATGTGCACTTGTGAAAAACATGACTGGATCAGAAAGTTCACAAAAGGTTACCTGCCTTCTACAGGCTTGGTAAGTGCACTATCTCGTCCCCAGTGCTGTTGGAGTTGTCATCTGCAGGTGCAGGGGTGCCTGCAGGACATTATCTGAGGGTAGGCACAATACTATCACTGCACCTCACCCACAAGAGCACAACCACATCTCTAACATGTATCATGTGCATGTTGCACAAAACCAGTACAAGACAAAACCACACAAATACTGGCCACATGTGAGTAATACACATGGCACACAAAAACAGCAGATGTAATAAATAAGACAGACAAACAAAGTTTACCCATGTGATCCAGGGGAGGATGGCGATTCCCAGGTTCAGATGGTGTGTCTGAGATTTCCATAGGAGGAGGAGATGAAGAAACAATGTTTACCTAACTTCAACTCTTTTGGCAAAGTTTCAACTAGATTTAACATCTTCCGCACGGTAGATGTCACGTTCGGCTAACCGAGTGACCCGTCAGCTCTCCAGTTTGTAAAACCGCACCTGCTGTTGAACAGGCGATCATGCCAGAATCACACATGGTTAAAAGCCCAGGCGGGGTTCACTGGACCTCTCTAAAAACTACAGGAGGGTCAAAACTATGCTTATTCATTTTTAGCTAGCTTCACTACGTTGTCACGTTTAGCTTACAGAAAGAGCACCAAGACGCCAAATAAACAAAAGTTAGCTCACCAATAACACTGAGCTTTAGGACGTAAATGTGACCCTGCCCCATAGATTCTCACAGATGTGGGCTATGCACAAGATGTTTTGACATAAAAGACATTTTCTTTATCTCTTATATTAAAGACTTTTAGATATTATCAAAATCAAGTACATTTTTGGTTTTTACTTAAAGGAAAATCTCATGGTAAGCACTGTGGGTAAAGCCGTACAGCTGCAGGCATTATAATGTGCATGTGGAGTATTTTCCATCCGCAGTTGTGCAAACAGTAAATTTTTTTCGGATACGCAACAGAAAACATTTTAGGAAATGTATTAAGTAAAGGCTTGATTTCAACACAAGAATTGGCCCCTGATTCTCCAAAGTAGGATTGCTCTTGCAGCCATAGCTAAGATAATGATTGCTCATAAATATTCCACAGAACCTCACCTAATAAATGGCAAGACTAATCACCTTGCTAACCAGTTAACTTCACTCAAACAGAAAATTGTTGTCTTTCTGCTAACTGTGTTTTAGCACATATTTAAACTTTGCTCTTTCTTCTTATCAGCAATGAGAACAGTTTTCTTACGTACATTAAACAACAAATCTGCTCCAGAAAAACAGGTAACAAATGTGCTCCACAACCAAGTTGAGCCAAAACAAATCCTCTTTGATGCAATAAATTTCTCCATCTGCTCATTTACCCACTCACTATGAAGAAAACATCACGTCAAAGTAACTGTTTCTTTCATCTGGTGTTGTGATCTTTTCTCCTGAATGGAACAGAGGACAAAAAAATATTGTAAACAGAAAAACTCCCCCTTTTCACCTTTGTTACTGTAAACATAGCCGAGTGAGGAGCGGATAAGGTTTTAAGCTTTGAACCTATTTTGTGAATGAATCCGTGGGAGGAAAGAGAGCTAAGTTTAGAACACAGGCGATCAAAACAACTCTTGTCTGCATTGCATGGCCTTCCCCTATATGTAGATGGGGAAACCAAGTCAGAAAAAAAAAAAAAGGTTTGGGGTGTGTGAATGCAGACGATAACAGAAATCTGAAAGCAAATGACTGAGAAGAGCAATTTGTGGTTTGCACATTCAGAAGTTGAAATTTAATGGGTCAACCTCTGCAGCACATCCACTCTGCCCTCAAATAACCCCTCTCATCCAATCTGCCTCATGTGACCTGTAGGCGTGTTCTTCTCTCCTCTACACGACTTCAGCAAAAGAGATGCTTGCTTCGTGAGTCCCTACACCCACAACCATCTCTATCTGGGATTAAATAACTGTGTTTGGTCCCTCTCAGTAACGGCCCACACCTTCCCCACCCTGCATACGCCCTGAACCTACCCTTCTCTCCCGCCCTCCTTCAGAACCAGACGCTGACATGAGAAACGGCATGTGCAAGGTGATGAGCTGGAGCTTCAGAAATGAATAATGAAAGATGATCGTTTGAACAGATTTGCACACAAACCAACTGTCTGCAACCATGCATTCACTGCTGGTTGTTCAACCGAATGTGACATTTAGACATGAAGTTAAATTTAAAGTCTAACTGGAAATGCGTTTAGTCATCACGATTTAGTGAACATGACTTACAGAGGCTTTAGCCGAGCAGTATAACGGGAGAGAAATTGAGTTAAAAAAAAAACATGGTTGTCATAATCAGACAAACTAGGATTGAGTATTTAATCAACTGTTGATCTGCTAGGATTTTCCCACACACAGCCATCTCTGAGGTTTACAGCGAATAAACAGGCTGGAGATGATATAAAACAGCAGTAGCTCCAATAACCAATCAATTTAACAAAGGTATACTGTAAACACTTTCTAAAATACTATTATGAATTACAATAACAGAAAACCAGACTAACTAACTGGATGTTCTACCAGTCTGTGATAGCCAGTGTCCTCTTCTATCTAGTAACCTTCTATCCAAGAAGGACACGTCCAGACTGGACAAACTGACCAGGCGTGCCGGCTCTGTGGTCGGCATGAAGCTGGACTCTCTGGTGACGGTGGCAGAGGCGAGGACACTGAACAAACTGCTGGACATCATGAACGATAGCAGCCACCCTCTACACGCCGTCATCAGCAGCCAGAGGACCCTGTTCAGTGACAGACTGCTGCTTCCCAAGTGCCGGACCAATAGATTTAAGAACTCTTTTGTCCCCCATGCCTTCAGACTGTACAATTCCTCATTGGGGGGGGGGGATGTGGAAGGAGTAGTGACCCCTTGTATTTTTCTTCATACGTATCAGGTCAAACCACATAGTGCAATACGATATCACTGGTCAATCTATCTGCCAAATTCTTATATTTTTTTTGTGTTGTATTTATATTCTTATATTCTTTATTCCTATTCCGTTTCTTGCATAATTTAAGGTTTTTCTTGCATAATTTAAGGTTTTGGTTACTCACATTTAGTGTGTACCTTAGTATTTAATTTGTAATTTTGTATTCTTTTGCATTTTTGCTTACTGTGTGTTATCTTTGTTTTTTGCCTGGGAGCTGCTGGTAACTTCAATTTCCTGAGGGAGTCTTCCCAAGGGATCAATAAAGTACAAGTCTAAGTCTAAGTCTAACCAAGAAATGGAAACAGTCTACAATTCACTAAAGCTCACCAAAATGGGACAGAAAAAAAAAGACTGAAAACATGTCTCCTAATTCAAGAAGTCTTAATTTCAGCTGTTACACTCATAATAAAGCATAAGTCCATCCTGCCTTGTAGCAACAATTGTGAATGATGGTACTGGTGTGATGGTATGTTTCTTTTTTTCTTTTTGTTTTACTTTATACACTTTGGGCCTGTTACTGTATCACCTGAGTATTGTTGGTGACCAAATCTATTCCTTCATCGCCACACCTACCTTCTGAGGGCTATTTCACGGAGCTCAGCTTACCTCAAACTGAAAGGTGGCAAAAAGATTTACAAATAATTAAAAAAACTTTTTTTGACATCTTGATTGCTTCAACATGACAAAGAGATGCTACTGGAGATCTTTTCTATAAGGACAGTGGAGACGGTACAGTCATGATCTGGAGGTTCTCTCTTCTGGGCATCTGTCTTTGTCCAGCTGCTCAGACCACTCAGTTCTTCTGGTTCAAATCTACTCTGAATACCAAGAATCTGAACCAAACACGGAAAAGCAGCATTCAGTTTTTATGCTCCACTATTCTGGAACAAAGCCAGATTCCAGAAAGAATGTTGAAACCCTGAGTTCTTTTAAAGAAAGAAAGACTAAAACCCAATTTGTTTGGAGTTTCTTTCCATTAATATTAAGTCAAACATTAATTTTAGTCTGTATTCCAACTTTCTTTCCTTTATGTTACTGCAATATGTTCTTTTGTTTTCATCATACAAAGCACTTCGAATTATCTTGTTACTGAAATGTGGTTTCCAAATAAACTTGCTTTGACTTGAGGTGTTTGTGCATTGATGACTGCGGTTTTTAAACCACCTACCATATAAGGACGTTTTTCAGGACGATACTGTCCTTCCGATTCTTCATCCTGGATGTCCTGCTGATCGCCACTGGAGACTTTTGGAGATCGAGACCAGTTGTAGACCATAGATGTCCTTTGTGAAGCCACTTCTAACACGGTGGAGGAGCAGTGTTCTCTCTAGCCAACTGGACACTCGCATCAACCAAACAAATGTATATGTAATCATCGACAGAGTACATTTTTAAAACTTTTTCTTTTGGTTTTAAATAACAGCTGATGAACAGCTTGTTTTAGTTCAAAGGCTGTTTTTAATAATTTGCTTCCTCCATTTGGTTTTAGAACAGTTTTTTAAAAACATCTAAATTAATATGCTATTTATGCTCGTGATATGCGTAAACTTCTAGCTGCACAATATGAAAGACTCATGTTGGCGAAAGTTTAAAGGCAAAGCGATAAAGATGTCAAATCCTAGCAACTCGACCTTCAACAGATATTTTTATCTGACAGACCGTCCAACTTCAAACCATTATGGAGTGTAGGTTTCTTTTATTAATGCAAATTATAAACTACAGCAACTTTTTATCCTTTAAATAAATCCTGATTTGGACCCTAGTGTGGTCTGAGAGGAGACTCTGCATCCAGCCAATGATCCAGTGCTTTCTCAAACACTCAAGATCCCCACATGAACTCATTTATAGTCAGGCATGATTAGCATAACCAACAGAGATGGGACTGTCCTGCACAGTAACAATGAAATCCACTCATTTAGTGTCTTCAAGATTAGATTTACAGACATTTGTGTTTATCATAGTAAAGCAGAAATTGAAAGTGATGCAGAGGAAAAGAAAACAGATATGAGTAAATGATAAAGCTATAAGAGAGCAGATAATAGCTGCAGTATTAGATGACTGCACACAGGTTATTACAAGACGATGCAGGGTTGTGGAGAAGAAGGTGGACTGAGATTATCTCTTGATGGGCTGGATGTTGGAAGGCTGGAAGCAGGTGAGCTGGAGCTGCATGCTGCTCTTAAACTTGTTCAGCAGCTCCTCTAGTAACCTGGAGACCAAAACAGACACAAAATGTGTGAAATCAGTCTGTAAACTGTTACGCATTTACAGAAACGGTGTTTGAATTGAACTCACTTCTTATCAGCCCCGCTGTGCAATTGAGGGAGCGAGTCCAACGCCTGCTTGAAGCTGGCGCTGAAAAAAAACAACACATTTTATAAAAAAAAGTTAAGTTTACTTAAACTTTATTACCAGAGAATACAGTTCAGGGCGAGTCTATGCATGTATCCTGACATGCACACTGACCTACTTACATGAACACACAAGACACACCACACAGCAAGCACACAACAGAACCAGATTACTTTCACTTCCTTTCCAGAACCCACCAACTAACATAAATAGGGATTGTAGGTGAGGGATGTGCGACTGTTAGGATTTATGCCTGTGACATGCAAGGCTATAAATCACTGGCTATACATGTTTGAGGGCTGTACTCACTTGCTATCAGGGTTTAGGTATGCGGCCACTGCGTCTCTCAGGGCGCTGAGCTCGAGTCGAGCCTGGATGTGAAGCAGGGAGGGGTGAAGGATGGTGGTGAGAGGTTAGGTTTGAAAAAAAAAAAAAGAACAATAAAAGCCAGCGAACATGAAATCTAGCCATCATGGCCAACTGACAGCAGTTAGCAGATGAACTGAAATGTGGCATTATCAGAAACGACTGGTGGATCCCCCCACAAATGTGGTGTTGACTTATGAGTCAGGGTCTTACTATATGACTGACAAACAGCTAAACCTGTGTTTGTGAGAACGTGTGTGTATTTTAGTGTGTACCTGCAGGGCTCCGTTCTTACTGAAGGATGACACACATTGCATAAGGCGACACATCTCGTCCGCTACAGATTCCACAATTCTTGACAAAACCCGGGAAACCAGGTCCTTTGAGACGGTGAAGACCTGTTGCAGAAAACGTTGAGTTTCATAAAGAAGTGGAGACAAAAAAAGAGTTTGTGGTGTATAGGGGAAGGAGGGCCAGTGGGTGTGGGCAAGAGCGTTTGTACCTCAGCGTGGACGGCTATGATATTTACAAGAGCTTCCTTGAGGTAGTTCCTTACACCTTTGGGAGAAGGCAGTAAAAAGTGAAAATGGGATACATTATGCAAAATATTGCAAAAACAATTAATACAAAAATGAAAATAACATACATGAATTAAAACACATAAATAAACTGATATAAACCATTTTATTGCAGCACTAGCTAGATGCTTAGGGTCAATATTCTGCTGGAAGGTGAAGCTTTACCAAAGTCTAGTCTCTAGCAGTCAGGATCAGGTTTTCTTCCAGGACTGCTGTCATTTTTGCTTCAACCATCTTGACATTAACCTTGACATTAAGCAGGACTTTGGTCCTGCTTAATGAAAGCAATCCCACATCATAATACTGCACCCCGTCGGACGGTGTATTCAGGATGACTTGCCGTTTTATTTTATACCAAACACAGCATTTCGCACAGAAGCACATTCATAAATCCTTGTTTGGCATGTTTCTTACATGGCTTGTGGCTGGCTGCCTTTCACCATTAGTTTTACTGTAACCTAAATACCAGATCTATGCTGTGCATGACTAATAATTGTCAAAAAATTCCATCTGAACAGTGGATCTCTTGAACTCCTCCAGAGTTTCCATGGGCCTCTTGGCTGCTTCTATGAGTAATGCACTCTTTTCAAATTCTGTTAGATCAGATGGACACCTGTGTTTTTTGGGTTAACAGTTGTTTCATTCTCTGTTTTTAGATGATGATATTCATCTAAAAATATGAATATTTTTAAATGAATATCCACAGAATATCACAGGACAGAAAGGTTTGCAAAAGTTTGTTTTAGTCAAACAGATCACTTTAGGTCATTGTTAGGATAACCAAACCTTACTTTAAACTTCTATACAACTTCATCATTGATCTGTTTTATAGATTTCATTATATTTCATTTTATTTTGTAGTTTTAGAGAAAACAAGGTTGAATACAAGTGTTTTACATATAGTTTTTGTAAACTATGTCCAAAACCATGTATTACACCTTTTCTTTCACTTCACATGTATGAGTTGCTTTGCATTGAATTGTCATATTAAAAAAAATCTGTAAAATACATCCTTATTTTAATGTTGTTACAAATGTGTAAAGCATATAGAAATATGATTTATTTTTGCAAGGTTCTGTATTTGGCAGATTCTTCCCAAGCAAGTACTGAGACTGAATTTTATCATTTAAAATTATTTAAGCAAATGTTCTTTATAGCTATGCACTGCAGGAAGTTGCAGGGACGGTATTGTCACAACTATCTTCTAGCAAAGTAACTCAGTAAAGAACAACAAAGAAAGGATCAGAACTATCTCAATATCTAAGACCCTTACACTGCTTTTACCAGTTATTTTGGAACTTTTGTGCTAGGTCTCCTCTGAGGTTAAAATACTAATATATAAACCCCACAGCAATGTTCCACTTTGTTACTCACAAATAGAATAAAAGTTAGAAGAAAAACACACATTGCACTTTAAAGATTGTAGTTGCTGAAGAAGGACAGTTATCAGTTTCAGTAAGAGCCAATGAAAGTAGAGTTACTCAATATAGAATCTTACGATGGCGATAATGTTGGTAAATATTGAGATGATGATTTTAGTTGTGATATACGCCTATTTTATTTAATTTCTTCCTCATCTGCTGCTTTTCACCAGCAGTTTTGTGAGGAGTACCAGTCTGTTCTGCAGCAAAGCCCCCCACAACATGAAGCTTGCAAGCTTTCATTTTTCCCTTCACAGGTAGCAATGGCCAAGCAATTAAATTTTCCTCTGATCAGAGCAGAGGACATATCTCCATAAATTACTGTCTTTAACCAAAAAGCATTTGCAACCGTCAATCTATCTTTTTATGTTACTTTTGCAGTAATGTTTTCTTCCTCTTCGAGTGGCTTTCCAGCTAATGCTGAGGAAAGACATGTTTCACTTTGGAAAACGACTTTCCGTTTAACTTCAGCTAGTATCTTCACAGGGCCTTATGGTTTTGTTCTGAGGTTGATATGTTTCACACTAAAACGTTCATATCTGGGACACAAATGGTGATGCGTTTACAAAGCCATGATGTCATCATGTGGGCTTCCCCAACCTATTTGAATGCATAGTAATCTATGTATATGCAGACTCTTGACTGAGGAAAATTACTCTCTTATTACTAACAATTTTGGTAATCAAACTTACCTAAAATACAAAAATTTCAGTGTCATTTATCCTCAGTAAGTGGGGAAAAAAGGGTTTATACCCTGTATGTTACCTAGGTTTAACTACATTCCTACATTAGACTGTTTTGCTCTGGTTAGGCATGCAGAATTGTTTTGGAAACATTTAATAAAGCCCTTAAAAGAAGATTTGTAAATATCAGGTATTCAGTTGACTTACCGTACATTAGTTTGTACTGACACACAGTTAATAAAAAAATACCTTAGTTTACATTTGGATCCAAATAATCTTACGTTTGAATCACCAGTCCACATGTGACCAACTGAGATAATTTAGCTTTGAATGCATTCATTTTTCTCCAAAAGGAGCAAAAACAAGCAGCCAAATATGTAGAAGCAATGCATAAGAAGCTGCAACTGCAATGGTGTTTTTGCCAATTTTTTTTTTTTTTTTTGAGGAAGATTCAATGCGGTTTGGGGCCGGGGGTTAATGTGCAAATATGGTAGGTTGAAAATATAACATCCAGTGAACTCTGACAGCGAAACAGCCAAATGCAGCAACAGAAAGAAAGTACTGAAACCGGATTTTTAATGCCTTGCAGCACCCCACACGCTTACAGGAGTCCCACACAAAGAGCAACAAGTGAAAGTCTCATATCCTAGAACGGTGGTTTAGTGTCCAAAATGTTCCGCTTTCACATGTGGCCCAGGCATACAAACTCTTAGAGGCTGCAAAAAACCAGTGCAGGGCCCAACTTGTCATTAGGAAATTTTGTGTGATAATCTGCCTGCATCCCACCTAAAATATTCAATAGACTCATGCTGTCATAGCCTGTGTTTAAGGTAAACCACGTATTTTACATTCTCATTCCACCTGAGTTTGGAGCTCATCTGGTAACAGAAATGTCAAAGTAAACCTTTGCAAACACCCACAGATCCAACATAAAGGCCATCAGAGCTTCAGACAGAGCAGCAGAATGATGTTTACAGTAAGCCATCAAAGACTTGTACTCCACACATGACACATGTGAACCACAAATCTACAGATCAGAGCACAGACGACAAGTTCTCATGCTACATGGCTCTTGGCGGCTCATGAATGATGCTGGGTCAGTTGGTGGTTGCTCTGGGTGAATTCCCAACTCTTTTAATCCTGACTTTTATCAAACCAAAGAAGCTTATCTAATACCTGAAGGTGTCTGGCAGTCTCTCCAGTCGAAGTATCCAGCATACATGCCGGGCTCCAAGGAACCGGCGATTGGATCGGCTCGTCTCTCAATGTAAGCTTCAAAAAGTTTGCCGTCCAACTCCCGAATGGCGTCTACACTCACCTGCAAGGTTACAGACAGATGGAAATGAACTAAAACCAAAGCTATGTTCACAGAGCAGGTCTAGATGCTCAATTCAGATATTTTTGTGGAAATCAGATTTTTTTTTGTGTGGTCATTCTTAACACTGAATGACGCAACTGCAATTAAGGCTCTTGTGTGAATGGTTTACAAACCTAAAGCGACCTGCATGAGCAGAAGAAGAACATTAATGTCTTTGTGCATTGTTTCTAGAAGTAATAATACATGCTGCACACTGACTATGGATCAATTTTAAAGTTGAAGTTCAGCAATGGAGTAGACAGTATTATCACAAGATCATAAGACAAAAGAAAGCACAGCAAATAGCAATGATCTGTCATGGAAGATTGACTGCAACCTCTGTAGAGAAGTCTATTTGGATGTGTAGATGGAGCTAGAAGTTGGGTGACTATGATCTGATGCGCTTTACAAAGACTTATTTTATATTTTCATATTTTATCATTTTTAGCCATTGTGTATGTTATGATTTATCATGTTGGCTTCTTTTGGTGCAGAATTATGATATAATGAGACATGACAGTTCAGACTGCAGATGCTTTGAAAATAATCGGATATAGATCAGATTTAGTACCACATACTGAAGTGATTGATTCATATTGAGAGATCAGAATTGGAACTTTCAGAGAAGAAGTCAGATGGGTCATATTTGCCTACTTTGTGAATGTAGCCATCCCCTCCTTTTGCTCTAGAGCAGTGGTTCTTCAGGAACTGATGTCCTGCATGTTTCAGATGCGTCTCTGTTCCAGCACACCTGGTACAAACGATTGCATGACCTCGTCTGAATGCCATCAAGAGCTACAGAAGCCTGTTAATCACCCACTTAAATCAAGTTTGAAGCAGCAGGAAGACATCTAAACCATGCAGGACAATGGTCCCTGAGGATCATGGTTGGTAACCACTGTCCTGAAATTTCACGTATAAAGTATTATACTTTATTTTATGTAGGTACACATAAAATATGTGTTTTGCAGATTGTAAAATGGGTATAAAAAAACACACATTAAACTGAAACCAAGCTTAAATGGGAGAACTGCGTCTAAACAAATCTCACACAGCATTCCTGCCGATTTGAGCTCTGTACTTTGACTGGGCCAAAACAACAACTGGATCCTTTTTAGTGATTGTGTTGTAGATTTTTTGCTATAATTGAGATCAGTGTCCAGATAATTAACCAGTTTGGACCAAGCTTCAGCTGTTGGACAAACTACTGCTGGAATGCTACGGTATACAGACTGAATGACTGCAATTTACCCAGGACTGCAAATCAAACCCACATCATCTCTTTTTCACCACTATGCTTGACAGGTGGTACGAGGTGTTTGCCGTTTGGTTTTCTCCAAACATTACACTGCAGTTCATTCAATGCAACTTTGCAAACTAAAGTCGTCCTACTACATTCTTTTTTAGAAAACATGGATTTTCTCCTTCAAATATTCCAATTTCTTTGTTAGTTTTTTATCATGAGATTAAAGATTTAACCAAACTTTGGGGTGGATTTACTGGAATCAAACAATTTGCACATGTCTAAAATGTTGTCCATCTTCTCAGTGTTTACTGTTTGACTTCAAATAGTAGGGAGTGGCAACATAACAACAGTGTCTTACCTTACACTCCCACCATCCATCCTGCCAAAACTGCCCGTTAGTGGAAGTCAGATTGATGATGATAAAGTGATGAAAACTTTGCTGCTACCATTTCATTTTAAATCCCATTGAAGCCATAAAAGTGTACTTAGTTTTTCAAACAGCCATTGCTTTTTAGTCTTATTGTTTGATAACTAATCAGTGTGAAATGTGTTGTGTTTTGTAAATTGAAACTTATATTAATGTTACTTCCTAATTTTTACTTCTGAAACAAGTGAAATAACATTTTATCTGCAAATGCGTTCTAATGACTAATGCTAAACTATCAAAATTTATATATGTGACCTGTGCATTTTATTAAGTTATTTTTGATCAGAGATATGCTAATGATGATAAAATTCTACACAGAGCAACAATCTTATTCCAGATGCAAGTTGGGATTTTCAGAGCACTTTCAGAGCTATTTTAACCTTTAAGAGCAGTCTAACACCCATATCATTTTAACATCTTAATGAGGTTCTAACTCAAGCTTTCAAAGAAAATAATGATCAACTGTTTTTACTGGAAAACCAACCGAACTTTTATTTTCTTTGTGATTCAGCCATTAGTCATTGTGAGCCACTGTGTGACTGTGTCTGAGTGAGTGAAGAAAAAGTGGTGAAAATGTGAAAATGAGCTTTAAAGACAATGACATTGACCTTTTTTGATTAAGAGTCATCACTCTGCTGAGAAACAGAACCTCATTGATCAGAGCTTTGTTGCTACAGACACCTCAGCAAACCACTTAAAAGAATAACAGCATGAATGTATGAGTACAGAGCACTTATGCTGCAGTTGATGCCTATCCTAAAAAGGAGCCACGGTTTTGGTTACTGACCCGGTTGATTTTCTCTGTCCCTGTCAAGCCGTGCTTCTCGAAGTGGTCGGCCAGGTTCAGGAAGGTGTGCCGTTCCAGGTATTGGCAGTTACTCAGGATGATCAACAGGCGCTGCTCCTATGCACAAAACAATCCCAAATTTTAACTTCCATGTTCTACAAAGAAGATAAAACATTTACTTTACACTAAAATTGGAACATTTTACTCACTTTTCATTCATCTATCTATCAATCTATATGTATCTATCTGGATGAAATGAATCGGTACTTATTTTTTAATAATACAAGATTTGTTGTTTTGTATGCAAGATTATACAGGATAATCTTGCATACAACAAGCAAGATTATCAACTCAATAAAATCTCCCTCCCTCATTTGTTTTTAATTTTAATTTCCACAAACTCACAATAACCTTCCAAAACAGTAAAAATGGATATACAAATTTATTAAATAACCAAAACTAGTTCTTAGAAACAGAGAGATGACTGAGTGATAAGCTTGTAGTGTGTCAACCACGAAATGTGGCGTCACTCGCAGCACGTTTGTTTTTCATGCTCCAGCGATAAGAGCCTACAGTGGGCTACAGAAACCTGATATCTATTAATGGCTGTCTGGTTTACATCCTCACATGCTTTTTAGCAAGTCGTACTCAAAACAAAAACACCAAAATATTGTATGAGTGAAATCCGTCTCGACTCTGGTCAATCACCAGAGCTCCGCTGCCAAACTCCCGCTGCTCACATCGGGCTGGGGAAACCCCTTCTGCACCTTGCTCCATTTCCCTTTACCAGAAGCACCCCGTACCCTGCTCTTCCTCCCAGCCGCCTCCCCTGCATTTTACCCCTCCACCAACAACTCAACCAAGTTACAGGAAACAAGGACGTATCTGCTGCTTGTCCACAACCAGGAAACAGCCTGATAACATTTTGTGGTTCCAGTGACTGAGACGTGTGTTTGTCTAGTTGGGTTACATAGCGAGCCCACGCTTGGGTGACGCTACCAGGCACAGGCTGGCTGTAGGACTTGAGGTTATTAAATCAAGAATGCTCGGTAAAAACTATAATAATTTGCTTACAGATGTCGGAATGAATCCCTCCTGGATGCTGGAAAACCGATCAGGAGAGGATAGGTCCACTGAAACGTTGCTGAACAGAGAGGAGACATTTCTTTTTCAGAGGAAACCACAATACACACTAAAAAACTGAGAAAAGGAATCTTCAAAATACTCACTGAGATACATCAAAGTCTGCATCCGCCTTCATACTCAGCTGCTCCAAACAGTTTATAAAAACCTAAGGTGAACACATGGAGATCCACATCACTTCCACAAACATCAAAGCTGTGAAATTCAGTCTTATTAGCTACTATGAATGAAAACGACCACTTTGTCTTGAAACCAAAAAGTGGTGGAAAAAAAGATCTGCACATTGAAGAAAAAACAAACAAACAGAGGAAAGTTCTGTTTTCATTGTATGTGTTTTGTCTCCATTGTGTCAATTGTGATTTCAAATTAATTCCATAAGGTGGAACTGGTCAATACTGTCAACAAAAGTTGATCTGTGTCAACAGCTAAGGATTGAGAAACCTCCATCTCAGCAGTCATTGGCAGAAGCGAGCAGAAAAGGCAAATATAATATGGTGTCATGTAGCAGCTTATACTTTATTTTAGATCATCCATTTGTATCACTTTATAACCATGATAGGTTTTTTTATGGGTGCAACCTGCAGGTTGGGTCTACTGGGAATTTCCTATTTGTAAATTTTTATAAAAAAAAAAAAAGAAAACAAAAACATCTTCAGTATAAATATTTTGAGAAAGGAAACAATGTCAAGGACTCATGCAGATGTATGTAAATCTATACATGTATGCACAATTGTGGACATGCATGACGTAATAAAAACACAAAAATGCTTTTGGCATGCGTGGATTTTGTTCCAGAATATTCAGAATAATGAAAACTAGAGTGGGTTTTAGCTAAAGTGCACACAGTGATCTGAGGCTCCTGTTTGGGAAACTTCCTCAAATCACACAATAAAAGAGTCTAATAAAAGTAAGCATGTATTATTGAGGTCTGCAGATGTTTTCTATCACACTTTACCTTCATGATGCTCACACTGAGCTGTGCTGCCTTGTCCTGTACCTGGTCTAACTGCAGAACCTGACAGATACAGGAAATAAAGCTTAAAGTAACTAAATCAGTGGTTATAATTTGTCAAGCACAGACAAAAATCAGTCAGATGGGATTTTTAACCTTTTGCTTTGAAGGATTTCAAACTTCGCTTTCACTCATTTCAAAACCTACATTGATTTCTCCTGCTTTGATTTCCAGCGGCTCTTTCAGTGACTGCAGCATGTGGACCAGGCACTGTTCAAATTTTGAAGGCTGCAAAAAATATACGAGACAAAACATGCGAGAAGAACTTAGAATCGTGGGCTGAAGAATAAATGCAAGTCAGATTAATTTCCAGGCAGCAGGTGCACGTCACTTTAAAATGAAAGAGTCAGTACATTATTATGTAAGGGGGTGTCAGTTCTCTTTTCTTCAGCTTGATCTGTGATTTCCACTGAAAGTGCTTCACAACATAATAAACAACAGATAAACCATGACCATTTTGTCTCCTCTACACTATGTGATGTAGATGCTCAGACAGTTACGATGCTACAGAGTCAGATTTGACGCTAGGATCCCTTGGCCTGTACTGTGGCTGAAAATAAGCACCTGGCAGATACTTATGCTGTTAAGTCCTATGGATGTGGCAAGGATTTATGTATTTTTTTCCTTTTTCTGTAAATTTTATGGACTTGAAACACTTGTATACATTTTTTCCATGTCTTAAAAATGAGAGATAGCCATTTTGTCTTGAGCAGAGTAGAAACTTTAGGACATCAACCTTAATAAAGTCTATAAAAATAGGAGATAAAATGAGGTATTTCTGAAGCCCTAACCCTAACCCTATCCCTTCTACCCTAATCCTAACCCTCAGACAATCTAATACAATATGATATATTATTCTTATTGGAAGATGATTGCATAAAATCTGTTTTTGATTTTGCAAGTAACAAAATGACTCAATTCAATTCAAAGCCCCTGAACTAATTCTAAATGAAATGAGATCTGATTTAGATAAGATTAGATTCTGTTAGATATAATGAATAAATAAAACATAGCAATATTAAAGAACAAACAAACAAAAAAACAGGGTAATGTTTATAAAGTAAAGAAGACTGTACTGAATTACGAGTTAGTTCTATCTAAGTGTTTGCGGGAATATATCTATCACGTTTAGTTCTGTAAGATCGAGCACTGCTTGGTGTGGTAACTCATTCTTACCAGACTGGTGATTCCCTCGTTATCTACAACCCAATCTTCCTTTTCGGCAAGCCTCTTCACATCTAAACGGGGAAGAAGCAATGCAGAAATGACTTCAAACCATTGAACAATTTGCCGTACAAGAATCCCTTATTTACAAAGAACGATAATAAACAGAGACAATGTTGTGTATTTCTGAAAAAAAAAACAGGCAATGTCAAAGAAAATCTACCTTTTTGTAGAGACCTCAGATTGTTTGGTGTTATGTGACACGGGTGTAAGGAGTTCAGCGAAAACCAGTCACTCTTCTCAAAATGACCATACTTAACCACAAGTGAAACTGAACATGTCTGGTTTTGGTCTCATAACACTTTCTCCATTATAACCCTGGAGGCTGCAGGAGGTAAAAAGATCCTGACCAGCAAGAAAATCAATGCAGTTAAATTCAGATGGTTTATTAGAAAATAAATGCGTTTTTGGAGATTTCTCTTACTGCTTTACATCAATCAACAGTAATTTTCTTCACTTCTAAGTAACTTCCTTAAATTCTGCCTTGTATTTTGGGTCTACTGTACACAAGTGTTATATGAAAATGAGAATAAATTATCGGTTTTTCTTCAAGACTTTCTTGCAATAAAGTTTGCATTTTTAAAGTGATTTCCCCAGATGTGCAACCTTTATTTTATTTTACTATAATTGAAATACATTTAGTGGAGAAAAATCATCCAGTGTTATAAACTAAGTCAATATTGACAAACTAGTTTACAGACAGAG
The DNA here is from genome assembly GCF_002775205.1 of Xiphophorus maculatus. Taxonomy (NCBI): domain Eukaryota; kingdom Metazoa; phylum Chordata; class Actinopteri; order Cyprinodontiformes; family Poeciliidae; genus Xiphophorus; species Xiphophorus maculatus. The sequence goes on along the minus strand of NC_036451.1, from coordinate 8,836,762 downwards.
GCCACCGGATTTTTATTCATAGCCTGTAGGGTTCATTTTGTGTTTGGCTCTCTCACAAGGTTCCCTTTGAAAGACAAACAGGCCCGCAGCATCACAGATCCCCTGCCATACTGAACTGTGGGCAGAAAGTGCTTTACATGTGTTCATCCTGTAGCTTTATGCTAGATCAACTAACACAACTTGATTTCCTCTGTTGCCCTGCAGTCCCTCTGTAGTTTGAGCATCACTATCACATCCAAACTGATGAATCCCAATCGAGCATGAAAATACCCACTTTCCACCATACACACATTAGACACAAGAAAACATTAAATTAATTATTCTGACAAATCTCTTCATCCTCATGAAATCCCATCTCCATTGACTGATAAGGATGCCTAGCTCATTTTTCTTACAAGTGTCCCCAAAAATCATTAATCGCTGAGGAAATTTGCTGTGATGTTTGTTCTCCACACTCTCATCCTAAACGTTCACTGAGATGAAACCAAGTTGAAGTTCCAGCATTTTCATCTTTCAGGACTCTGGATAATCACTGACCCATTATCCATGGCTGCTGCTTTTAACAGATTAGCTGTTTTGCACATTTGATTTCTAAGTATTCAATCACATACTCAGCCAATTTGATTTTCATGCTTTTTTTTGTTTCATTCCTCTTTTAAATATATGTATTTAAACCACTTCAGCATATTCCTTAGTCAACATGCAAGAATCCCATTATAAATGGGATTTGCAAGTCTGTGCTGAAGGACTCCAAAAATATCTGACTTGTCTTAATTGGCAGGTGTCTTGTACATGCAATGTTTCCTGCAGTAGTTTTTAAAATAATTGTTATTTTTATATTTTTCTTTGTGAATTTAGACTCGTGTAGAAACCTAAATGAACACTCATGAATACTTTTCTTTATTTTGGTCTTAAAAGCATTAGCATAATAATTAAGACAATTCTCATCTTTTTTTGGAGGCATTTATCTAGAATTACAATACAGACCAAAAGTTTGGACACACCTTTTAATTCAATGAGTTTCCTTTATTTTCATGAGTATTGACATTGTAGATTCACACTGAAGGCATCAAAACTATGAATAACACATGTGGAAATATGCACTAAACAAAAAGTGTAAAACAACTGAAAATACCCCTTATATTCTAGTTTCTTCAAAGTAGCAACCTTTTGCTGTGATTACTGCTTTGCACACACTCTGCATTTTCTTGATGAGCTTCAAGAGGTCGTCACCTGAAATGGTTTTCACTTCATAGGTGTGCCCTGTCAGGTTAATAAGTGGGATTTCTTGCCTTATAAATAGTCATGAAAATAAAAAAAACCCATTGAATTAGAAAGGTGTGTCCAAACTTTTGGTCTGTACTGTATATTATTATTGCTATAATACATTTCATGATGTGATAATTGTGTGTGTTTTTCCTAAAAAAGAAAAAAAATACTGTTCTAAAGTTTTATTTTAGTGGTTAAAGTAAAGTGCACATGTGGACAGCAGCTGAAGTAAACACTAGAGCAAATTGCCAACCCATAATTCAGAAAAATCTGCAAAGTGTAATAAAAATAAACTTTGTCCTCTTTCAGAGATGAAGTCGACATGATCAGATGCAGATGGTTTAATGGGGAATACTTCCCCATTCACTTCCCACAGCTTCCACTCAGCAGACAATGTCTCACCTTCTGACGTGTGGAGCAGAGTCACCATCAGGCAGTGGACCCTCAGGTCCAGCAGCAGATCCTGGATCACCTGCAGCAAATCATTCGGGATCTCCAGAGTGGACAGCGCCTCGTGACAACCCCTGGGCAAGACGCACAAAGATCATCAGATCAGATGACCAAAGCCAGTCATTAACAAAGTGGCGGAGAGGGGGCAGATGTTAAAAAACTTGGAGTGAGAACCTGACAGTGTGGATGATCTGTGTGAACCAGGCTCCGGTCAGCTCTGTCTTGTCCTCCCAGCCTCCATAAACCTGAAGCTCTCCTTGCGGTAGAGTGGTGGGGAGCAGAGCGCCGCGAATAAGCTTCACAAGCCTGTTTGTCAGCTCCTCAATCATTTTCTACAAAAATGAAAAACAAAACAAATCAATATCTGGTCTAGAAACCAGATAACAAACCTTACAAAATAAGCTTAAGTCTAAGTGGAATAAGCTTCATACTTTGAAGTCATTCTGTCTCTGTCTGGCGTTCTTCTTGGACTTTTCCACCTGGCCAGATTTCTCTCCAGTCTGAAAGAAAAGAAAAAAAGAAAAGAAGATAACCACTAACAGGAACACAAATTTTCAGTTTGCTTCATCAGTATGGGAAAATATAGAGTTTTACATCATTTTGCATCTGGAACAGCTTACAGAGTTTTCAAGGATATCACAAAGCCTATACTGGTCTAGTTTTGTAAACATCCTTTGAGGCTCAGGTTGGGGAAAAACTTGGTAATGTTATTATTCCTGGAAACCCTGCAAAAAATGGCAAGCCCATCACTAGACATGTATCCCTAGCAACATCCTCCAGCTGTCAATGGAGAATCACAACGCATTCTCACATCAGAGGGGTCACAAATTTACTTCATAAAACTCAGAATCTACAGGTTTAACACTGTGTGGGTGAAGATTAACACCACACAGCAACCTGAACACACCATGAAACATGGTGGTGGCAGAACCATCCTGTGGGAAAGCAAGTCTTTAGCAGGGGCTAGAAAATTGGTCAGATGGATGAAAAATTAGCAAAAGAGAAGCAGAAGTTTATTAAATCTAGACTTAAGTTTCAACTCTGCTGTTATTTTCACATCCCACTTGTTTGAAGTTTTTTTTTATTTCTTGTAAATAGTCTGATATTTTTAATGCACATATACGTACATCCAGGCACAACTTGCATATTTGTCTTCTCTAAATTAACCAGCAAAGTGCATATTACTTTTGATCCAAATAGGATATTTTTCAATAACTGCACTGTCTTATTGTTCTTATGTTTTGAATTTGTCATTATTGTAGTCTTTTATTCTTATTTTTATGCATACATTTTCATTTTACTTTTGGGTGAATATGCAGGTTCCCCTTTACCTTAACTTGTTGCTATGACACCTGATTTTTTTCCACTATGGGAACAATTTTTTTCTTTTCTGTTTTTTAAATATATCTGACTAAAATAGGGCTGCACAGTGGCACAGTTGGTAGCACTGTTGCTTTGCAGCAAGAAGGTCCTGGGTTCAATTCCCAGCCTGGGGTCTTTCTGCATGGAGTTTGTATGTTCTCCTTGTGCACGCGTGGGTTCTCTCCAGGTACTCCGACTTCCTCCCACAGTCCAAAAACATGACTATCAGGTTAATTGGTCTCTAAATTCTCCATAGGTGTGAGTATGTGTGTGAATGGTTCTGTTTGTCTCTGTGTTGCCCTGCGATGGACTGGCAACCTGATCAGAGTGTACCCTGGAGATAGGCACCAGCACCCCTCCCAGCCCCAATGGGATAAGGGTGTAAGAAAATGGATGGATGATTCAAATATGCAGAAGAGAAAAACTGGAGGTTCTTTGCGGAACTAGTAGTTTTGAATTCAGCAAAAAGTAAATGACACACACGTCCCTAAGCTAACATTTGTTAAATTTTTTTAGAAACTGTTGACTGATGTTTAAAGACTGAAATTTTGATGCACTTAATAGTGCTATTTTGTTTTTAAATCTGACCTGCAGATCATGGACCAGAGCCAAGGTGAAAATGGCCTTGCTCCATCAGTGAAGCAAAACTGATTTTTTTAAACTATCCTTTCTCTTCTCACTCTGAAGTGTTTACCTCACTAAAAAGACTTCCATTGACGTAGGAGATCCACAGCTTCCAGAAGTTTGGCAGCTGACCGATCACCACGTCTGAGAGTTTCTCCACAAACTGCACCTGTTGTGGGGTTTCAAAGCGCCATGCTGGAGGAAAGAAAAGCTTATTATTCACTAAACTCAAAGTTGTGTCATGATGTGGGTGACTACACAACAAAAGCCTTCCTGGAAGACAAACATTTTTTGTTTGTGGCCTTACTGTACTGGCTGATAAGAGGAGATTCCCCTAAGCACTGTATGTGACAGAAAGTGTTACACACATAAACATCAGTGTAGCGGCAGGGAAGCCCCTCTGCGGCACTTTGTGTGTGGGTGATTTTACACTCACTGCTGGGCCGCACCGACCGCAGACTGCCCCCTCTCTTCAGAGACGCGGAGTGGCCGAGCCTGCCGAGCGCTGCCAGACGGGTTTCCCCCTCCAGATCCAGAGCGCCAGCACCCACTGACCCATGCAGAGAGGAGAAAAAACAACACATGCTTTAAATAGCAAATAATCAAATGAGCCATATTCCTAATTCCACATTCCTCGATAAGCTGAGCAGGTTTTCACACCAAACAATCCTTCCTTGTCTTGTCTTTATTTATGTTCCGATCGAGACCCGCAGCTTAGAGGCGTCCAAGTTCTATCCAGAGTATGGGGGTCTGCAAGTGCAGGGGTGAAGTGGGTTTAAAGTGTCCACAATGTCCTCAGTTACATCCAGCAGAAGACATCCACTAGATGGCAACAGAGAGCCATGGAACTGCAACAACGGATGCAGCTTTGCAGGGCAGGCGCACGGTCCTACCTCAGAGGTGACATAACTTTGGTGAAATTAATCTGGAAGAAAGCTTAAAAGTAACAGCAGGAGGGGTGGAAGTTATGGGACAGGAATGAAAGTGAAAGAGCAGCAGACCCAAGAAGGGAGCAAAGCTGCTGCAGTGAAAATGAAACTCAGGAGAGGTTCGTGCAAACGCTGCAGAACGCCTACATGGAGTTTGTCTAAACGATGGGAGACGGATGACCACATTTCCAAAACATGTGTCTGACACACACATAGAGAGAGAAAAGTGCACCGGTGACTCAGAGACTGACTGCAGTGTGTTAGCAAGTATTGAGAAATCCCCCAAACTGAGCAGCAACTGTGGTTTAGATGGCTGTGCACACAACACAGCAGCCTAGAAAATGTAAGGAAATTCTCATTTGAGTCAGACTATCTGTAAACATATCTCTAACACACACACGCAAATCCACACTCGACCCACATGGAGCAGCACAGAGTCTGTCTTTCATGTTTTCCCCGTCTTCTGACAGGCATGAGAGCTGCTGTTGTTCCAGGTGTCGGCTGTGGATCACAAGGAAACATGGAAGTCTGCAGGATTCAATTTGTGTTTGCACGACAATATTGTGTAGTCACTTCTCAAAATGCAGAGGTTAGAAATTGTGTGTGCTAAATATAATGCATGCATGCCTTGTATACTTCCCATTTATGTTTGAAGCGCGAGTTCGCAGATGATGAACTCACTCGTCTCAAAGTGTGTCAAAATATTGTTATCACTTAGACCTTTCTACATTTTAAAATGTCATAGTTGAATGCTTCGATATATGTTATTGACCACCATAAAGAGGTGCACAATTATAAATCAGCAGGAAATTGTATGTTTTTTTTTTTTTTATGAAAATCAGAGTGTGACTTGTATATGTATCTACTTTGATACCCCTAAAAACTGACAAAAGAACTGACATGACTGTGTGACGGAACTGACAGACCAAGAGGCCACGATCGCAACTCTAGAGAAGTTTCAGAGAAACCTTTGCCAGGACAAATAATAGTTTTGCACTTCACAAGCTTGGCTTTTATACAGGCTGGCTGGAGTATGCTTACCCTAAACACACTAGGAAGTGTGAATGCTTTTCGTCTAAGGGACCAGGAATTAGTTGTGGTTGATGGGAAGATTCATGGAGGTATATGCAGAATATTTCTGAAAGAAAAAACTGCTAGAAGCTGAAAAAGATGTAAGACTGGGGTGGAGGCATTAAACTAATAAAAACATCAGGCGCATTTTAATGTGATAGACTGACAACCCTTCACCCTCTATCAGAGTCTGAGTATTAACACACAGTTCTTTTCAGGTTTTAATTAGTACATGTGAAACTGATGCTTTTCATGGCTTCTTTGTGCTGGTCTGTCACTTAAAATCTCAATAAAAGGCATTAAGGATTGGGAACTGTCATCTTGGCAGAGCAAACTCACACATCACTAAACTACAGGCCAAGATTCCTGATCAGCTGTATTGATGTTGGGAACAGAAGTGTTGTTTAAGTAGCTCAGTTTATAAATGACTTGGGCCGACTCGAATCAGATGGCAGCAATGGGGTTTGCTGGAAGTGTTTAGTCATATGAAAGCAACTTGTGCTGCTCTGCTTCTTCACGAGTCAGAAAACGTTCCCGTTTATGGTTTGATAAAGATGGATGGCTGGATCTCGCATTTAGAACAATTCAGCAAGCGATTAATGGGGCGATATGAACACCAGAACGGCCTTTGGTCTCTAAACTTGACTAAGAAGCAAAGGAGATGGAGAAAATGATTTCAGCTACTGTCTTTACAACTGACCCATCAAAGACAAATAATGATCCCCGCCATGTGTGATTGAATGTCATTCAAGGCGGAAGAGGAAGCAGCCAGCAGAAGGGATGGTGGAGGCACCGCTCAGTAGAGGGTTGAGGACAGTGTGTGTGTGTGTGGGGGGGGGTGTGAATGTGGCAAGGTGAGCGAGGCGTGGAGGAAGACTGGGGTCAGGGGATGTGGTTTTGAGATGATGGCCGCTCAGGCAGTGGCTGGGTGGAGAGACGTTTCAAGAGGTTTCTCACAGTTGAAGAGTGAAAAGAGGAGATGGTAAACAATAACCAGGTGTGTGTTGGTGCGCATGTGTGTGAGTGTTGGTGCGCATGTGTGTGAGAGACAGAAAGAGAGGGGAAGAGATGTAGTGTTAAGCAGGAGAGAAACAGGACTCATTACCTCAAGCGTTATAATACAGATTCTCATCAACTTAAAACAAAAATATCCAAATCAAGACTAAAATCTTGAAATATTTCATTAAACATAAAAACCTTTATCTAGAATTTCAAATGTGAAAAGACTGAAAAAAATAAATATGTTCAGAGCACTGTTAAAAAATCCTGCATCTTTTTCACTTCAGAGAACAAGACAGGACTGAGTAAAACATAGCAGAGACAAAGACAACACCAAGACGTTGAAAATCACATCTATATTGCAATGAAGAAGCATTATTAAGAATTAAAACATTATTACAGCCATCCTAAAATCATCACCAGTGCTCTGACATGGAGGCAATAATCAGATTATCAGACAAAGTCTATAAAGTGAGTGATCCTGTGAAACTGCAAATGCGATGCAATCAAAAATCTGGATGCATCTAACTTTTGTGCTGGTGCACCTAAGAAAAACATGAAGTGCACTAGCACTAGTAACTGGTTGCAGAAAGAGCAACCAGTTACTCTAGAGCCAAGAGATGAAGGACTTTAAATCTAAACAAAGTTTGTTATAACCAGAGTTGAACTTACTGTGCATTGACCTACAGATTTTTTCAATGCCTTTCAGTTAAACCTCATTTATAAGCTAGATGCTAACAAAAAAAAAATTCCATAATGTGTAGAAATGGGAAAGTCAGATATAGGTTTTTCAAATCATTTTTTGAAAAACTCCACAATTTCTAGTTTGCATGTTCGTTTTTGTCTGCCATGACATTTAAGGTGATTAGGCAAAAAAATAAACCAAACCCCAAATCAATCAAGCCAGAGCCCCGGAAATCTCTGTTACTCTTAGCATTAGACATGTTTACGTTCCAGCTGTACAATGTGAAGCAGCCCCCTCTCTAGCAGTGTTTTTCTGCATGTACGTGTCTGAAGTGTGGTCGGAGAATCGCTGGTCTTCCTGAGCGGACAGTTTCACATCCACATTTTTCTGTTGGCTGATTTTAACAGAGGAACAGCTTAATTGGGGTTAATTGTTCCAATCCATCTGTGAAGCTGTGTGTGAGGCAGAAGGAGAGAGTTTGTGTGTGTGTGGCAACATATCAGGCCCTGAAACCCAAATCCGAAGCCAGCGTTGCCTTGCTTTCATCTTATTCATATGCTGGTGAAAAAATAAACACGCGAGCAATGAACAGAACGGGGTGGGGAAGGTAGTGATGAAGCGGGAATGTGGGCAGAGGGCTGGAGTGACGGAGGCGCAGCTGGATTTCCCTTCCTTCTGCTCCTTCTAGGCTCAAAAGACATGATTGGAAATGCAAAATAGGAGGCTAAGACTAATATTATGTGCCGTTAGTCACCTCTTCCACCGCTGATGAACTCATCTCTGCAGTTTTGCATCAGCTGCAGGATCCACTTGTGTTGAGCATAGATACACTGCCAGGCTGGGTCCCCTGGGGCATGCAGGTCTGAAAGGTACCTACAGGGCAGAAACAGACAGGGAAATGAGTAATACAAAATAAAACTGACTGAAGGAATTATGGCTGAATTGTTGTGTTAATCTCTCAATAGATCGCCACCTAGATCTCCCAAATCTAAAAAGTTCTACCAGCACGTACTCAACATAAGAGCAAAGAAATGTATTTTAATGATGGTAAAATAAGGTAAAGTCAGATTAAATTGATAAACAGAGCTGGTGCACTATTGACTTTCTAGCCTGATTACCCAATCCTTTGAAGTGTCTTTATGCCTTTATGTAGATTTTATAAATGGTCTACAGAGAGTTAACACCTTTTAAGTGGGGATAGACAACATTAAGCATTACAAACAAAATTTGATTTTGTTGGGCCTGAAATTGCCATGAACACATGTTCAATCAGAAAGAAGCTTTCAATTTCTTTGCAGAGGAAAGAAATTGAAAGCTTAGCACCCCTAGTGGTAGATGGAAAAAAAGAATAAGAGATTTAATTTGATTACATGTAAATGAAACATTTTACAACTAGACCAAGGCAAGAATAACTTGACATCAGCTTTATTTGCCAAGCTTGTGCACACAAACACGGAATGTGTCTTTGTTTCCACTTTGGCCTTAATGTACACACATAATAAATATAAATATATGAATTTGGTGTGAAATAAAAACTTTTTTTTTTTTAGAAAAAGTATTTGGAAAAGTTGTCTTTATTTTTTATGCTTGAGAATTAGTAATACATTGTTTTGTAATAAGCATTATGGTCAAGACATATTAAACAATACAGACAAATAAAAATCCAGTAAAAACCCTTATAATCCTGCGATAAAATGACAGATGCCGAAACAACTAGTTGCGTCACGCAGTAGGCAAGGAAAAAGACAAAGAATTAAAATAACTAAACTAGTTTCTGTTTTCAACATAGTGACATAAATAAAGTAATAACACAAACTTAAGGAAATACTAAAACACTTGCATATATAAGTTTTATATGAGAAAAAAAATAAAGTAAAATAAGTGTGTATAAATACAAGCAAAAAAATAAGTATGACTAAAATGAAAACATTAATCCATAAGTAAAATAAGAAATAATATGATATAATTATAGTTGACATTTTTTAATTTTAAATAGAGAAAAACAATTAGAAATATATGTAAAGATTTCACTGGAGAAGATTTTGTTTCCTGATGTTTCTGTAGATTTCCTACATATGCAGAGTAAATTTTGCAATGTTGCATCAAACATAACAAGTAATTTTAGCTCCAAGCAGTCTGCCCACAAAATTATAACACTGAGTAAAAGACTTGCTTTTGGAAAAGAAATGTCCAGTACAGATGTGCAATAGAAATGATTAGGGCCAGAAAAATTACTTCTGCTTTTTCCCCCTTAAATTGAAAGCAAAATTTTCATTTTAAGCAAAAGTAAAAATATCTTTCTTCCTTATGAGGTAAATTATGTATCTTACCAGAGAAAAAAAGTAAGTTTAATAACTACAAATCTGTTTAACAGTTCTTTGTAATAATAGAATGAAAAACTCTTAGCAAGCAAAGAATCACACAGTAGATACTATTTTTACAAATAGATAAATAAATAACAAAAATCAAAGACCTATTTGTATTTAGCAAAAATAATTCAAGAGGAACATTTTTTCCGTGACTAAAATAAAATGACGTTTTTGTAAAGCCATGCATGAATTAGGCATTTAGACTCTCCTTTGATCATCTGAACTCCAGTCCATCCTGGTAATCCTAATTTATCTCCAAGGAGATTTGATTTCCCGGACGTCCCTAAAGCGTCCTCTGGGATGTCAGTTGATTCCACCTCTGAGATTTGGCCTCATTTCTTGTGCCGTCATCCGGCAAAACCAGCTGCTCGTTTGTTTCTCATTAAGTGGCATCTTTTTAAAAGTTTGAGTGAGACCCACACGAAGAAATGCACCCAGCTCCCACTCTGCACACGAAGGGTAAACAGGAGCTGAGTGGGCGTTAGGAGCTGTGCCTAATGCACCAGGATGAAAGATGTTACCATGTGGTCGGGAGCTGGTCTCTGTGATCCTGACAGGTTGGTACTAACAATAATAAATCGGCACCGACCGCAAGTATGAGCGGACGGTTAGATGGAGGGGAAAAAAGGAGGGAAAGAAAGGCGGAAAAGTTAAGGAAAAATAGAAGGAAAAACAAGAGGACCACGTAAAAGAAAGATGACAAGATTCATGAACAGAGGAAAGTGAGAGGCAAAAAAAATAAAAACTGGACGTGGATAGAGGTTGAAGTTTTAGTAAACAAAGATAAACAGACATAAAAGTAACCAAAATGTGAGCAAGAACAAAATATAAAAGATTTATCATGACTTTGTATTGGATATTTTGAGGTTGAACGCAAAATAATGACTGTTCAAAGCACAAGGGCAAAGCCTTTGTGTAAAAGAAATCAAAGGTTTCAGACACACAGAGACAGACAGATGATGAAGAACAGTCAGCGAGGATTAGACAACTGAAAGGAGACCTGATGTATCTTTTTTGGTCGTGAAGAGTTGACGGCGTCTCCAGCAGTTTTTCCAACAGAAGATTTCTCAGTGCTTCGACTCTGGTCTCAACCTCAGCATAAACTGCAGCACAAAATGGAAACAGCTTTTTAACATCATCAAATTACTTTGTGGCATTTATTTGTTGGGGAAAAACCTCTCAGAAAGTGCAGAAAAAATGTAGAAAACACCTTTTTTGAAAACTGCAACTTCAGTATTCCCAAAAAGAGATTTGGCTTTCTCGTAGTCATTGATCACCACATCGTAATCTCCCTGGGAGAGAAAAAAAAAATCTGTTAATAATGCAGCATTTTGATCCAAATAACTCATCAATCACAACACCCACTGTGCTAAACTATCTATAGCTCCACCCTTTGGTTGAAGTCACCCAGGCTGGACCTCAAAACAAATACACAAGACAAACTGAGGACATACGGAGTTGAAACTGTATGAAAAAGAGTTGAAACCTGTGTCTTATTGGCGAGTGTTTTATGCTAAATGTGGATTAAAATAAAGCCAGGAAATCTTTAAACTTTTAGGATCAATCTTCAAACAAAAGTGGCAAATAAAAATGAACAGGTGAGGAAGCTTCTATTTCTCTATGACAGACTTTGGAAACACTAAATACAAAAAGCTTAAATGCAGCACAAAAATAAATGCATACATTTTGGCATGTTATCTGTTAGGTATTAAAATTATTACAGACGGATAAATGAGCTCCCAAGGCATTTAATAGTTAGCCGGCTATCTCACCTTCCCCCTTAACTGCTTTATGTAGATTTTGTTCTCATAAAAGGTCCTGCAAAATTACAGAATCTACTAAAAAGATGATCTAGTGTCATGCTAAAGGTGAGTTGTCACAATGGAAAAATGATAAATTTCAATCCCAATGTTAAAGAAAATGCACAATATTTTTTGAAGGCCTTGTGTTCTTTCGAATCAAGAGCAAAACATCTGCCAAAAAACATATGACCACATTTTAACTTCCTTAACAGGGCAAAACTAATAAGTAGGGGACAATTCAACCTTTGTTGAGGAAAATATAACATTTAAAAATGTCACTTCCTTGTTTGGCAAAACAGTCGTCACAATAACAGTTACTATACATGGTAATCTCCTTCATCGAAGTGAGTACCTGTGATTCAGTTTTTATTTTATCATTATTATCTAAAAATAATTGTCTATGTTTAGTATGATGTGTTTCCGTTTACCTGTCAACTTTACTACCGATGGACAAAAAAAAACTCAATGAAACTTTACATTGTTTATCAACACAAACATGGATTTGGCACATAGAAATCATTTTTACAGTGCAAACTTGTATTTCGCTGGGCTGATAAATATTCCAGAATCTTGAATGAAATCACTGTAGTTAATCCCTGGTTCAAATTCTTGGCAACCAGGCCATGTCGGTATGCACAGGGCCTCAATGGTGTTACTCACTCATGCTCCACACCAGACTCCGATCCTCTGCAATCTTTCCATTAATCCACCACAGTTATGCTACGGAAGTATTTTACATGTTCAGACCTTCCTGGGAACCTCTGTGATGTACCAGGAACCCAGTGTTTTTTAAAACATCCTTGACGGCTTTGCTAAGAGTTGTTCTTGCATATCTTTGATGGCTTTTATGCCTTGTTTAGTAATTGCAGATGTAACAACAAGCAGGTTTCTCATCTGAATGAAAGATCTTTAAGAAATGGGATCACCACTCCCAGTGAAGACACTTAGTGCAAAATGTTAGATGAAACGAGCACCAATATTGGAGGCTTTTTTCTAAGGATGCACAAGGCAATATCCTGGAAAGCAATGAAATATATTTTAACGATTTCTTTTTTTTTAAGCATTCATTTTAATAACCTCTAATCTCTGTTCTCAAGAGAGAAAGTAGGATAAAGTTTTCATATATTCTATATCAGGTTTGCTGAGGGGAGACAGCATCAACACGCTGGTGTTTAAGCAATGATCAGATGGGTTTAATTTTGCATTTGGTACTTTCTGTTTACATTCTGGGATTTCTCGTGTAAAGTACCTTCTGAATGTTACGTTCTATGTTGAGTGGCAGGTTGAAGAGAAACTTGAACCGTTGCAGCACGTTGAGTGCATTGCGTGTGGAGTCAGCCTTGTCTTTCCGTCCGAGGACCTCCTGGAAGAGAGTATCTGCAGTATCACTCGCTCCTGCGAAAAAAGACGGGGTGAGAAAAAGCTATGAGCGAGAGTGAAGGAGGTGGGAGAAAATGAGAAACTGGGATACTGTATAAATAAATGTTAAACACCACATTTCCCTCATATTCCCGGTCTCTGGTTTTCCTCTTGCTCGGGATGTTATTAGACAGAAAAAAAGAGGAATAGGAGCAAGAACTACATTGCTCAAAAGAAAGTGACAACTATCTCTTAGCGTACTTGGTGGGACTTGAGCAGAACTAAGGGGCTTCGTGGGTGGCCTCAGCTGGGCCGTCAGATAGAAAAAAAACAAAGTTCTTCTATTCAAAACAAAATCCCCACCCACAACAAAATCCCTGAAGGAAAAACAGCAAAAGGCTGAGTAAAGACTAATATCTAACATTTTTCACTCACCAGTCTCACTTATTAAGGAACTGATATTTAACTAGGCTGATTTGTGATTGGCTGACTGGTGCTGTGTGTTTGATGCTCAAGGTTTTGGAGGGGGGATGAACGAAGCTCTATTTCTGCCGTGCCATGGGCCTTTACGTCCGGGTTCGGAGGGATGAAAGATATGTCCGGCTAAGAGATTTATTTACTCTTCACTTAGAGAAAAGGGCCAGCTTATTGACCTCACATTAGAGTGGCCTCATTATCATGTATGACCTACAAGGGTGGGACACAGGGTTTGATGAGGGATCAGCTTATTAAAGTGGGGAAGATCAACAGGGCACTGAAAGAACACACACATGTCCAGGTTACAGTTTTCACTTATCACTCCAATTTTCTGGCACAGTCAGTCCGTTTTTGTTCCCTTTGTCTGATCTAATCTGTTCTATAGTCAAATAGATGAATAAATCTATTCTACTATAGACTAGAATAATGTTATATTTTCCTATTAAATACTTTTATTTTGTATAAGGATTCTGAATAGAATAGATAAATATAACTATTCTATTCAGAACGTAAGCATTGTCAGTTCCAAAAGGTAACTTTAAAAGATCTCTTTTGTGCGTGTATGTACTGATTTTATATTTTTTATATTTATATTTTTAAATTATTGCTGATCTCTCTCCCAGTCACTTTACCTATAACAGAAATTCCTTTTTAAGTGGTGCTCTAATACTTACATTTAAATGAAAATAGACGAATATAGATACAAATGGCTAAGAATATGTATAAAATTAATAAGCAAAATTTAAAACATCAATTTGAAAACAGAAAAGAATATATTTACTGAACAATAAGGGCCAAAATGTCTACATAAATAAAGTATAACTATAAAAAATATGTGCAACTGAGTAGGTTAAAAATGAACAAAATGTGTATGTGTACCTGGAGAAAAACTTTAAAAAATAAATAATGGTCTTTGGACCATCTAGACCATGTACCTGGTGTAAATTTTTAAACAATCATCAGTTTCGTTCCACAAAATTTAAAATCAAACTTACGATTTAGGATGTTTTCCAGTCGCTGGGTCATCGATCCCTCAACTTTCTCTGTTCCATCTGATTCCAGTCTCTGGTGGATCGCTGTAAGAGTATTAATAATTTTAATGATTGAAAATTATAAACATAATTACAACAGACATATGAAAATTATTTCTGTTTTCTTAACTGCAGTGGAACACATCACCAAAGATATGGACATTTTTAGCTTCAGGAACTGAAGGTAAAACAACAAACAGGCTCTGCCTCAGTGGTAGATGTGAGATAACCTCACTGGTTCTCCACTCACAGATGCTGCTATTGAACCCACCAGTGACTGTTCCCACACTGCCAGGACGTGACCTCGCACTGGCCTGGATCAAGTCGCCCAACTACAGCCATTAACAGCACAGTTTGGTGGTTTTGGGACATTAAAGCCCTTTGACCAAGAGAGGGTAAATATGAATGTAAAACGTCTCATTTGTTTGAAAAAATAACACGCTTTTATGCCAAAAGTGACTGCGGCACAGAGGAGAGTGAAAGGGGGGCAGGAACCCTCCGATGGCTTGTAGCCATCACTTAGCATGAAGAGCTTCATACCAGAAAGAGAGTTTGAAAAAGGCGGAATGAAAGAGAAAAAAAAACTAAAAAGGGGGAAAAAGGAGGGAGAGAGTGGTGGGGCTACCCCAGTGAATAAATAAATGGTGTTCAGTAGTGGGCAGCTGGGTGCTGAGAGCTGAGGGTGAGTTTATTGACAGAGTGGCGAAGAGGTGGGGAGGCTTTAAAAGACAATCTCTTGCATACTTGTGCAGCGACACCACCGTGAAGAAGAACTCTATCTAAAAATGAAGACGACAAATAAACATTTACACCAAATAGCTTTTAGCTGATTTTAAAAATGAAGGAGAAAGGGAAGCTTCCCATAAATAAATAAGCTCGAATCAGACAGACAGAAGCATTACTGAGACACACTGTTCAAACACACTGTGCATAATCAGTAAGGACGTCACTACAAGCCAGCAGTAAATGTGACTGAACGCAGGTTAGGATGGAAATAAGCAGAGACGGTGTGTGTATGCAGGATTGATAGGGCCAAAAACAAAGGATGACACACACACTGCAGGTCTGCTTCATGTCTCCAGACTGCCCTTTGCCCCAGTGCCAGCTGCCTGTCCTCTCCCACCGAGAGGCCTGATGACGTTACAGTTAAGCTAAACATCAGGTCAAGATCCGGAGAACACACGAAGGCAGGTCCTGAGGAAGAGCCGCAGCTCCTACTCCGCTTCCTGGAACCATTCAGGGAGGGGGAAAAAAGAAAAAAAAAGAATAAAAATAAAAATACAGTGTCCCTGGTTTCTAAAGCTGGAGATGTTTTGACTCCTGCTGGGGCTGGGGACGCAGCGAACAGGCCCTGGGAATCTTTCATTTTTGGACCACGGTAGCTGTTCCGTTTCCTGCATCACTGGGAGACTTCCTTTTCACACAACAATGAAAAACCTCAAATTTCAACATTTTAGCAGAAATAACCCGCCCCTCCCTCGCAGCCTGTCACTCATTCAATCAGCCAGAGAGAGAATGTCTCAGAAGAATCAGCCCAGCTCGTCTCTCAGGATCCGCGATCAAACAGTGTGCAGGGATAAAATGCTCCACAAAACCCTGAGACATTTCCCTTTAAGTGAAAATATTGATCACATTAATATAAGAACATTAACAGAGTAAAAGATGAAATTGATTGAAAATTATATGTGCATTATCTGAGACACATTTAGGCCTAAATTATCTCCTCCATAGCCCTTAAACTCTTTTTAAAATTTTTTTTGTAAAAAAATCTAAAACACACTCCATTACCCAGATTTTGGTTTTCATAAATAGAGGAAAGATTTTGCAAATAATCAACATAGTTTTATAGAATTAGCAATGCAATAATCGAGCTTTTGCTCTCTGATACTGATTTCCCGTTTTGTTTGAGATGAAACCTCCTAAAGAAGTGAGAGAATTACCTGCTGTTTATAATTCATTTATTTTTTAAAGAAAATAATACTGCCGATTTCTTGATAAACATAGAATTTTAGAGTCAATCAAAAAAAAAGGAATTACAAGATTAGAAAATTATTCTTAGTTTTTATTTAATTATTGAATTGCAAAAAACAAAACCGATTTTTCACTATCGGACTGGATGATCACCAGTCAAAGCTAATCAAAGGAAATTGCCAGATTTTGATCACAGGTCAGCTGACTGGTGTATCACCATTTATTCTGTTTTCACATAATACAATTCTGTTAGAGAGAATTCAGTATAAAACTATCCAGTTGAGGTTTGAACAAACTTTAGATTTTAAACTAGAGATGATCAAATGCAGTCCTGACTCTATAAAATAAAAGTTATATAGCATTAAATTGTTACCAGGCAGCAGTAATGGTTTCTAAAAGTGTTTACAAATAGTTTGTATCTGGTCACCATTTCTTTTTTCAACTCACAACTTGGGATAGATTATTATTGTATTGTTTATCATTATCGTGATGCTTCTCTAACAGGATACAAATTGTTATTTATTGTGATAGCAAAAAACCTAATGAGGTCTGCAGACCCCGAAACTAACAGCCTTGTTTGGATTGGTATTTAGACTACCTTTTTCCACTAGTAGGTCTATGATAGCATCAATAAATATTAATATATTGGAAAACATGCTGCTATTAAGTGCTATTTATCAATGTACTATGTAAAAATGCTAAGGTCATACTGGCTAGATCACCAAAATGCTGCCACATAAATTATATAAAAGTGAAGGAGCGTTCATCAAGGATATCTTCTCTAACATGTCAGCAAAACATAGTTTATCCACGTACTAGTAAACAGCATTATATATTAATTTAATGAGACATTTCAGTTTATATTTTCAACACATTATGAAAATATGATGTTGGTTTCAAAATATGCAAAGTTTTCCATGTCTTATATCCTCCATACACATAAATACAAACTACGTAGGACAAATTACTTGCAAACTATCCCAAAACAGCAAGGCATTTTGCAGATCTTTTTGTTTCTGAAATACAAAAGTCAGATTTTATAATAAATGACTATTTTAATTGTTAGAAATATCTATAGTGAACTAAAGAGAAAAACAGCTTAAAGCCCTTAAATGAGAACTAAAAAAAAAAGTTCAGAAGAAGAAAACCTCAGAGTGTCGCTGTTGCTCTGAACTCTTTTCTTTACACAGGTTTGGCTTCTCGCCCTTCTTTCCACCTTGCATGCTGCATTAAAAATAACCCCAGACTTCAATTAAACTCATCAATAAAACTTGATGAACATCTAAGCGTACGAGCTGAAAGTAAACAAGAGGGGAGACGAGAATGTCACATGGTGACTGAGAGCGTCTGTAGACACAGCAGCAACTTAAAACGCAGCACATTCTGAAGTGCAAGAATTTCTAAAAATCCCAAAAGCTGCCTCTCAGGTAAGCTTCATCTGGTCTGGCTCAGAACAACAAGGACGTGCCAAGCTCCTCAGAGACACAAAGAAGGGATTCACAGTCGCTCAGACAGCTGTGCTTAGTAGCCCTGCAGCACTTCACTGCAGGGGCCGAGTCCAACTGGCTAGCTCACAGGCTGCGTGCTCTGTGAGTTGGTTTGGCCAACCGTACTCCGTGTAAAGAATATATCCCTGACCCAACTACCCATTCTGTGTGGCTGCCTCATTTTTCAAGACACAGAACCGAACCCTGGCCTGAAAAGGATGCCGCGGGGCAGTAATGAGTCACAGCAAGAAGACATGGGGTCTAGAGGTTTGAAAATTAACCTTCAAGTCACGCTGCTGGTTCAAATATGAGACAATGTTTATCTTTATGAGGGGAAAAGAATAAAACCCTTTGACACATGGATGTAATATAGTAGTTTAGGAAAGGGATTTTAGAGCTACAGTGTTTGATGCTGTACTGCTGTCAAGATAATGCTTCTTTACTCTGTCCTGCTGTAGTTGGGAGCTGCTGATGAATAAATAAACACATAAAAAGTGAAAGCAAGTTTAGTTAGGATGCAGAAAAAGTTCAAAAACAGAATAATGTGAAAACCTTTTTATGACCTGATTGATGCAAAATGCTTAGAGAGAGAGAAAAACATGTTTTAAATGTTTTACGTATTCACACAAGTAGACATGCCAAAATGATCAGTTTCAAGGCATGTTTCTTGCAACTGGCAACACAAATACAAAATAAGTTTCAATAGTGACAAAGCATACAAGCGCTGAGAATCTAAAGATAATTCCTTCAGAGTTGTTCAGAATAATTAACACATTTATAAGTAGTCATACTCTTTCTCCTGATGCAGCTTATATAGTGTTTATATTAACACACCTGAAAAAGGTAAGAGGGCTGAATTTAAAATAAAAGAATGTTTAACTCAAAAATAGTTTCTGTTTTTAGTTTCTAAGTTTTATTGGAAATTAGAAAAAAAAATCACTAAACCCTAAAATTATCCATCAACCATCTCATTCTTACCTTATAGGTAAAAATGACAAAAAGTTCCTCAAATTTGAGGAACTCCTAAATGAGGTTAAACTATATTATGCTACATTCACCTATCACACGGATTGACTATTATGTTCTATATTGTTACATTTTTGTACACATCTTTTAAGTAAATACATTTTAAAAATCCTTACAGCAGTGGGAAAAACAAAATGCACTCTTAGAGTTTAGAGAAGATTGAAAAGTGAAAGCAGCAGCCCTGATTTTCTAGTTAGAGGACTTGAATAAGTGATTTGTGGTTGCTGCTGGTGATATTTGGTCTGAATGGTACTGTTGCTGCCTATCAGTGTGAGAAGGGTTATAAACCATTATATAAACTGAGTGAGATTGAGATTATTCATAATGAAAAACATCTAAGAGGGCCACCAGCCTTTATGATTGAATGTTTCAGCAACTTCTCCCCAATGTCAGACCATGCAATAGTCTGCAAAAAATGTAAAAATTCCATAAGCTTCATGCCAATCTTTAAAAATATCAGTTAGCAATGTAAATTTTACAGTTAATAAAAGCATAAATAGAAAAAGATAGAACAAAGACAGTTTGTTTAGAAGGGCCGAAGGAAAACATCTGTGCAACTATAAATGTAATAAACTGATGGTTGGTCATACTGTATAAAATTAAAACCAAGCCATACACCACCATGTCATCAGCAAATGCTGATGATTTCAGCTCATTTTGCAGTCATCTATGAAGTTGTCTGGAAATTAAATTATTTCAAAGTCAAATGTGAGGCAGGTCAACCTGTCCGGTTTGGACAACTGTAGCTTGATCCAAATTGGGCCATGGAAGCAGGGAGACAAGGTTGTAAAGAAGAGGTCGGTGGAATTACCCCACAATGATGTGGGAAAATGATAAAGTCATACAAGAAATGACTACCGACAGCTACAGGTGCTGAAGGTGATTCTACAAGCTGAGCTGTTGGATGTATTTTGTTTTTCCATCCACAGCTTTTCCATTTCAGCCTTATATTAAATGACTAACAAATGACAATATGGAATCTGTTCTGTGCTTTTCTACACCTCACTTTAAATCATTTTAGAACCTGGCAAACATCAGATCATTTTTATTATGTCCTCATACATAAAACCTTAGAGCTGAAAGAGGGTATACGTTCTACTAACCATGAGTGTATGTCCATTTGGCCCACAGGTCAATGTAGTGCACACATGGTGCGCTGCTTCCTGCAACCCCTCCAGACTGTACACTTCCCATTGGGGCAGTGGGCACACAGTAGCCACGCTCAGTCTGAACGTGAGAATGACTCTGCATTGTTCCCATTGGTCATATTGGCTCCGTTATCAGCTCTATCAGTCCTAATACTCTGGCTCGCATTGTGTAGGGCTGCTCCGTTTATTTAGATTCAGTCACTAACAATGAAAACATTGCCTCTCCTCCAACCGGAGCACAAACATACGGAAAGCAATAATAATAAAGATGGAGGCAGAAAAGTGTACATATAAATAGTAAGGGGAAGTAACTGAGTGGCTGCGGCGGGAGCAGAGCGTAAACAGACAAAAGCATGAATGATGAAGTGAACAATTGATTCGAGGTACCTGGCAGAGCGACAGCGGTCCGACTGCCACCTTGAAATCTTTTTGGCATCTGAGGGTCAGCGAGTGTGAAAGGCGTGTTTGTGCTTTTCTAACTACTTCTCAGAGCCGAGTGAGGCTGACAGGTGAGAGCTGATCTCATTTTGATGGAGGTGATTTAACTGTGTTGTGGTTGGCTGCTGGAACTCTAACACAGAGAGGAGGGTTTTCACACAGCGTCCAAATGAGCCTCTTTAATCAACCGCTGCTAAAAAACATGTGGTGGTGGGTAGGGGGAGGGATTAAAACGGCCCAACTTGTACATTTACCCCCAAATTAGGACCTTATTTCTGAGGCCAAATATGAAGTGAGGGAGTAAAGGTTTGTGCATGTTTGGGATCATTTCTTTTTTTACCTGCCAGAGCGTCCTGAGCCTCAAAGAATGTGCTGAGGCCTCCTTTCACGTAGGCCAGGCTTCCCTCGTTTTTCTTAGTTGCTTGCTTCTTCAGGTTATTGGCTGCAATCTTCAGCTGCTCAAATCTGCAACAAAAAAATCAACAAAAACAACTAATAATTATCAGTTTATTGCGAGATATAAACAAAAAAGCCAAACAATGACTTGAATTTGTTTCTTATTCATGCCTGTTTGCATTTCTTACACACTATTTCGGGACGCATAGTTTGAGATTTTACGTGTGCGAGTACGTGTGTCTGTGTGTCAGTGTCCTGAGTGAGGTTTCCTCTGCAGGAAGAAACAGTCACCAGTGAGGTCCAAACAGAGGCCCCTGGTCATGCTGGATCCTTGGGGTCTGGGTTACTGGAAGGCTAAGCAGGGGAGAGGAAGCCAGGAGTGTCCAAAATAACTCTCCTCTGCCCCAACAGCCTGTAGGGTCAACAGGCTACCTCGTCTACACGCCGCTCTGATCTCTGAAGAACCAGATGACAATGTGGGGAGAAACTCAAAGGGAATTGGTAAAAAAAAAAAAAAAAAAAAAAAAAAAAAAACACAAAAAAAACAATGTAACTATGTTTTTGTTTTCTTCAGCTGAAATTCCTGGCATATTTTCTTTACCAGTCAGTAAGTGAATGTAGAAATAATTTCCAACAGTATATTGAATTGTTTCTTCCTTTTTAAATAATCCTTTATTATTATTTTAACTGCAAAATGCCAGAAACTTCTAAAAAAAAAAGTGAACGGTACATTGTAATAAAAAAGAGAGACTTAATAAAATTTAAAGCCATATAGTTAATGGATTATCAAGATAAGCAATAATGAAAATGCTTTTCTCCCAAGCACCATCTCTTTTAACTGTACATCATTCTCTGACGATTTTATACAACATCTAGTTTCCATTAATTGGGTTTCTGATTTCCATTTGGACGTGTTGACCATTATGAAATATGACAGATTAGGAACCATAAAAAACTAAATAACTGAGTAGAAAGTAGAAACTGGAGTCACATAACTATGAGTAGATCATTTAATTTAACTAGTTTTGGAAAGTCTGTGCAAAATCTGTAATTAGAAATGGCTTCCATTGAAAGCGGATAAAGTCATCCATTAAACAACTAAAATTGAAAATATATATGAAATGAGGAAGGAAACTGTGAGACGCATTTGTGTTTTATATAGCTAAATCAACAAAATAGTTTCAGAATGATCTTTCTTTTGAACATCTGTGGAATCACGAGTTTGGTCAGATCTTAGTAAAATTATAATTTATTACTTAATATAAATAACACGGGTGCATATTGCACTAATTTAATGCTTTTGCTGTAATTACATCCAAACCTGTGTATCGAAAAACATATTAGCAAAATCCCAGAGTTAAAATGCAACACTACCAGATTCTGAGAAATTATTACGCTTCCTCCTCTAAATACTCTGTATTTTTGTTACTTGTGGCATTTGTCACTTGAATCTAAAAAAATTGAGAAAATGCATTTTTTGACTACTTGCACTATGTGGTGAAAAAAAGTATTAAAAAAAAGACGTCATAGTTGTAACCAGTGGATGCAAAAATCCAGATTTGACTTCTGTCTCAGTGAAAAACTCACACCTCAAGTGCATGACCAATAAGAGGAGACCGTCTTTCCGCTATACGAGATGGATGCTTAAACAGAAACAACAATAGACCTACCCGGAGCCTGCGTGGTTCTCTATAAGGTACCAGGAGGCAGAGAAGTTCTCACTGGTGAAGTCTCCACTCATTCCAGGAAATATCTGCTCCAGGTCTTTCTGTGGGACTTTGCCCCTACAAGAAAAAACATTAAGGCATATAAATGCAAGATAAAACTATATGAACAGCTGAGTATTGTTGAGGAGAACTGAATTACAAGTATGCTAGTTGTAAAGCTGTATCTTTTTAATGTGACTTTATTTTCCAGCAGGGGGCAACGTGTAGCCAGGAAGCACAGGCCCTGGAGAGCCTGGCGTGGGAAGTGCAGTGTGTGACGCCTGGATGCCCCTGGAGGACCCAGTACTCATTAGGGAAGCTTGATCTCTACTAATGACCTGTGGGCTACACAAACCAACATCCCCAGCATCACCACCCACCCTGCAGTTACACACACACACGCACGCGTCAACACACACGCATATAAAGAAGGAAACGTCTCACATTAGAGTTATGTAATTATGTGAAGAAAAGGAAAACCATCTACCACCATGGTGATGTTTGCGTACAAATACATACAAAACCAGAGGTTCCTCCCGTTAATGGGAGTGCAAGGGTTCCTGCTCTTCTCCCACCTCAACATATATTTCATTTTTCCAGTTGATTTTCAGCTCATTTACATTTCTAAGTGAAAATATTTACTGTAGATTGGATTTTTATCTTTCTGAAGCACTTAGTCTCACAAAAAATAATAAATGTCTGTAAAATTTTAAATGATCAGAAATGTTGCCGCATTTATTCTTTATTCTTTTACTCCTAAACAATGGAACTGATACCAAGAGAATATTTGTTTAATTGTACATGTTTATGACAAAAATGTCTTGCATCAAGCAAACTCAGATTGAAGCTATTTTAAGGAATAAAAGCAAAGCAGAACAGATGAGCTGGCTTTTCCTCATACAATGTTCCTCATCAATCAACATTTTATGGTGTTTTAAAATCTCACAGCTGGACTTCATACACAGGCACACAGACAAACAGCATCCATAATACATTTCAATTGGACAAATGCAATGGTGTTTCTATCTTTAGAATTCTGATGTAGCAAGAAGATTTTACATTTCTGAAATGAGATTAGCTTTCTGGAAAGTTTGGTTTGACATAATGAAGATTTTAGCAATGCACTCATCAGATTTCGGATTTTCTCTGAAGTCTGACCTGCTGATTTTGATTCTTTCTCTAGGAAACTATACCACACAGAAACATATTTGTGTAAACTGTTTTGACTCAACAGTTAAAATATAACAAACACTGAGCATAAAAGTAAACCTCAGCGCAGATTTTTTTCAATTGGGGTTGTTTTGAATCCAACAGAAAATGCACACATCAAAGCATTTCTCCCTGACCTCTGTGATATTCTTAAAAAACTGAGCATATAGAAGAATATGTTGTTAGTTGATTCATTTTAACAAAATGAAAAATGTGGGAGCTTTTAGATTTTATGTATTTTTGTATTTTTAAGTAATATGATGTATTTAAAATATAAGATTATTAAGCAAAAATTGACAGTCCTTGCCTGTTAAGACAGCTTTCTTAAGAAAATTAGAGAAAAGAAGGCTTAAAGCATGTGTTTTTCATTCGGTACTTTAGTAATTAAAGTGATTAAGATGCATAATTCAAATGCATTCCTATTCTTACCTTACAGTAAATTTATCTTTAGTCTTATTGTTTAGTTTGGCTTCATCTTAATTTTAAATATTTGTATTTATTATGGTGATTTGGTTTATTCACTTTTATTTCTGTGATTAGCAAAAATTTTACACCTGTTCTTAAAAGGTCAAAATAGATTTTAATTTATTTCTGCTTTATTTTTGTTAATATCCCTAATCTTTCTTTTTTACCATTGTTATGTGGAGTATACACAATGTTTTCATGTAAAGAAGAGATGATCTGTAATTCTGCTTCTGATACAAATAAAAGATTTTTAAAAAAGCAATAAGGTAAAAAACATTTAAAATATAAATGTAGCTTAGGGTGTGATTAAATCTTAAATAAATATTTTGGCTTCAACCCTTAATTCAGAAGCAGGTTTAAATTTTGTGCATTAAGTGTTTCTATCAGAGATCACAGCATTTGTAAGCAACACCTCAAAAGTGGAAGTTACAAGTGACCTGTCTTTTTTAAAGCTGCTAAATACTTACAGCAGCAAACTTTAAAAGTGAGATCACTGCAGAAAAATGTAAACAACCTATCGGACTCTTTTTGAATGCCTTCATGTTACATCTCAACCAGAGATAGCTTTAATCTGACTAAAAGGCAAACACGGAGAGGCGCTGCGGTGAATGTTTAATGCATCTCTGGGAGCCAGTCAATGGAGCAGCCTGTTTATGGGGGTCTTGTCTCTGGCCACGAGCGGTCACTTGCCCCCAGACCCTCTAAGTCAAACAAATACTGAGCCAGAAATGTCAGAACTTGACAAGACAAACTATAAGTTACAAGCTCTGCCCACCCTGGCCGACGCGTGGGAGCCATCAGCGCACTGACTGCTCTGCGAGGCGCTGTGACATTTTCTCCCAGAGTCCTTTCCAAATGCCTCTTTATCGTCCTCCTCTCTACTTTATACACAATTATTTTGTTTCCACTCCCTGCGCGGAGCAGTTCAGCCTCTCCCATGCTGGTATAATATTTCAAATGCCAGCATATGGGGAGAGTTTGGGTCTGTTTAGAGATGTAACCCATGACTCAGTGACTTGAGAGCCCTTGTGTTTATGGCAGTGAGATGGCATGTGTGCATTTTTGTATGTTTTCGATCCGTACTTGTCCATCTCAATGCCCAGTGGATTGCTGGGACGCAGAGAGAAGGGGGATATTCCTTTGTTGCGATTTGTCCTCATGTCGTAGTTCACCTCGTCCACCCACACGGCGGACTGTTCCAGGATACCTGCAGGACAGGCGGGACGCAGTCACAACACGTCCCAGATGGGCTCACACATAAACACACTTGCTCTCATTTATTTTACAAGCATGCAAACAGTAAATAAATCAACCGTGGGTTCATGTATTCATTATGTTTTTTTTATATTTTGATACCTAATAAGATACAGCATTTTTATACGATTTGTGCAACTGAAACTGCCCAATAAAAGACCAAATGCAAGAATTATATTAATTAAACATAGCTTAAAAAATTAGCATAAAAAGGACTTTGCAACAATAATATGAAGCGATGAGTGGCAAAGCAAGAAAATCCCTGAAATCTTAAGGAAAAACTAATTTCTTGAAGTTGTTAAAATCTTATTAACTATACTGCAATTTGTACTCATTAACATTTTGCTAAATTCAAGCATTGTCAAATTCAAATAAAATAAATTCAGTTTAATAGAATTACTGTAATCTGGCAGCATACTAATTAATATTATAAATAATAAATAAACACCACATGTGGTGTTTTTATTAGATTGTGGTTACAGTAAAAATAAAATTTTATGAAAAATGTCACCAGTAGATACTGCCTTACAAAGATTTTCAATCGCCTAAAATCATTTCACATTGTGTCATGTGAGTATATTTTACTATATATTATATTTTATATTGTTATGCAACTGACCAATACAAAGTAGTGCATCATTGTAAACTGGAGGGGAAAAAAAACAAAATAGGATAATTTTGTTTTTTTTTACAAAAACTCTTGAAATGTTGCACCTACTTATTTTCAGTCTCCTGACATAAATAAATAAAACTCAGACCAAGAAACTGCCTTTAAAAGTAAAAAATCATTTGTTAATTTGAATCTGAATGTTGTTTAACTGTGAAGGTCTCAGAGGTTTTAAGAGAGGAGGAGCTGCACAGTTTGGCAGCTCAGGAGGGAGAATCTGTCATCTATTGGTCTTGCAATTCACCAATCTGGGCTCAAGCCATTGTTGAAAGATAGCCAGAAGAAACTAAATTTAAAGTTTACTTCAAGCCATACATACATCATCAATAGCTGCAGCGCTCATGGGCACTTCATTGGTTCATTGACCTTTTCCCTTCTGAGTCTTACCAATCCTCTCTGGCCTGAGCAGTTTAAATGAGACGGTCGAGGTGCCGAGACCTCCGGACTTTGTGGTGACGATGATTTCTCCCTTGTCATCTTTGGCAGGCCCCACACGGCACACTATTTTGCTGGCCGACATCCACTCTGCTGTCAGCATGCAGTTATGGCCGCAGATGGACAGACCTGAGATGGAGTCGGAGAGAAAAAGGTGAAATGGGTGAAAGATACACACACAGGGGGAACAAATAAACATTTGCGATGCAAGCACACACGCACAGGAATACAAATATGGAGCAGTGTAGAAGAGCTTGCTCAGACAGCGCTGTCATCTATCAGCAAGTTTAGTCAAACTGTCACCAGAGGTCAAAGCTCAAGTCGGGGTCACAGCTGGCGTGGGTGGCCTTGATCTTCCTCCAACTCACTCAACTGCTTAAACTTAATGTGAGTGACTCCTCAGTGCTAAGTGGCTCATTACTGGCACAATGTGCACTCTGCCCCGACATCTGTCAGCCTCTTCTTAGTACCTCGCAAAGCCTTCGTGAGGCAGGGAGAACTTGTGCATTTTCAGCAGAGGAGATCTGGTAGCGCTTGGCATGTGTGTCATCCAGCAAGAGGCGATCAACAAATAGCCCATAAAACCGTAAATAATTTGCCCATTAGAGCCCCATTTCCTGCCTCTGTTCTCCATAGGCCACTTTGTTTGGATACATAAGCACTCACACACATTTGTGCATATCTAATTGTCCTAGTCAAGGCCCCAGGGACATGGATGGTCAGGAATAGACTTGTATTGCTGGCTAGGGAGCTGGCAGTCTGATGAAGAGTGGTTTGTGGGTCCTCTGAACTGCCATCAGAGTTTTTACAGGAACTGGCAAATATGACGGAAAATATTGGCAGAGACAAAGTGTGATGTTAAAATCATCTAATGAGAGCAAGATGTTTCAAGCTCAAGTTTGGCTTATAAAAAAAGTCATTTGACTTTTTTCTTTTAAGCCAAATGACAACTCTGTTTTTCTATGTTCATAAATAGGAAAAAGTCTTACAATATGTTAAAATGTGAACTCTGGTCTTGAGTGTTTACAAGATTGTTTTCTTTAAACATAAAAAGTATACATCCAGTATCTGTGAGCAGGTGGATCATAATTATTTGAATTGTTTTTTGGGTATTTTTAGTGGGTGAAATAAAAAAAGTGGTTTTTAAACAAGCAAATTTAGTTTTGATTTTATTGTGGATTTTCTCTAATCCACACAGGGGTTAAATTATACATATACACTTAATAATATTTACCTAAATGTCTCCAAGCAAGTCACACCTTGACAATGCATTATGTACCATCACTAAGCTTAAGGTATAATTCTAACTGGATATTTGACTTAATGGCAGAATTCGCAAAGTCCATTTAAACTGGTTGGTTCGATTTTCAAGTTTCAATAAGATTGAGTTCAGGGCTTACAGAAGGTCATTCCAGGTTTGAGATCAGCTGAAACATTGAGTCCATGTTTCACCATTCCGGTTGATGTTGTGAGGTGAAGATACAACATCAGACGGTAACCATCTTTCACTTCTTCATCCACTTTGTGCAGTGGACCAGAACCTCTAAAACAAGCACACGCTGCCACCACTATTTAACAGTTTGGTTTCAGGACTGGCTTCTAATGGTGTTCCAGCAGTTTCCAGTTCATGAGAAGCTTAAGACCTGGTGGTTCCTGGGTTATTTCTGAAAATGCTGATTTTTGCAGGTTTCACAAATTATTAGTAACTTTTTATTAATATGCGCTAACTTTTCTCTACATGTTCTTGACTGGACATGACGGTGTTAGTAGGGTATTTAAAAGGAGGCCAAGTGGAACTCAAAAGTTGGAAAAAGCTGTTAAAAGGAAACTACAAGATACCTCTGCAGATACATCATCAAGAGGAATGAATATCAGCAAATCAGTGTTTTATCCTTTTGTGCTTTCAACTTCTATGAATGAACACTGCATTTGTTGCAAGACTGAATATCTTTAACTTGTCTGCTCCACATACCCGAATTTAAAGACCTTTAAGAACAAATATTTACTTAATTTAAATAACATGTATGTAAATTTCAGCAAGAGGCAATACGACAAAATACCTGAACGGCCATTCATTTCCACATTCCAAAAGTCAACTCCCATGAAAATAAAATATATATAGAATTTTTTTTTTACAAAAATACAAACTATGACTCTACTGGCACTGAGATGTTCAGTTAGTTTTAAAGGTCTTACCAATGAGGTCAGCTGGGCCTGTGCCCAGGTTCTCTCCACGAATGGTCACCTTCGTCCATGCTGGTCCCTCCTTAGGTGAGATGCCCGTCACTAGTGGTGGCGGCCGTGCTCGTGACATTTTGACGTGAGTCGCAGTGCAGCTCTGGACCAATCAGCAACTGGACAAGCACAACATACAATGGTAAGAATTGGGTGGCATCTGAAATGCAGCCTTCTCACAGAACATTGCAGAATGTCCTGTTGGTCCATTTAAGTTAGAGAAAAGAACTCAACAACAAAACTAATTGAATTTGTTGCATACTTTGCTTCTATACAAACATTAGATTAACAAATATATTCCCAAACGTCCATTGAAAAGTTGCATTACTGTAAAAGTGTGTGTTCAAATTTACAATGGACTACCTTGCACTAAAGTCTTATTTCTTACAATTTGTCACATCTTTTAGTTTGTTAGTAATTGGGAACAAGGAACAATCTGAAATTGTATATTCTTTACTTGCCATCTCTAATCTGGACAAACTTTGAAAACAGATTCAGTTTCAAACTCTTATCTAAATAAGTTTGGAGGCCTTTTTAAAATGTTTGAACAAGAATGGGTTTATTTGTGGTTATCTATCAGCAACAAAAAAAAGTAAATGAAAAATGGAATCAACCCAAAATTTAATGTTATAATATAAGATAAAGAACATAATTTAAACATAAAACCAATGGAAAAATACTTAATATTATTAAGACACATGGGTTTTATCTTTTCTGAAAATGGAATAATTAATAAGGCTTTTATAACTTATACTATTCTCATTTCTTTTTAATTTTTTCCATGTTCTGTAAAAACTCGAATAAGGAATCATAGGAGGTTAATACTATTACAATACAATGTATGATATCAGTAATAACACAAACCATTTTATAAATTCAACAAGAATTTTTACCTAGTACTCATGCCAGATATTTAGACCTTTTTACCAAAATATGATCAGAATTTGGCTCAAAGTTCATTTCCATCTCCAAACAATGTATGCATTGCAAAAGGTATCTCTCAGATATTAGCAAACACAGAGAAAGCGGCCAAGAATGAAACAGACAGAGAGCAGAGAGGATTGGAAGAATGTAAACCTCACAGCGCAGGATAAATAAACCTGGTCTGCCCAATCATTCCTCATAAGCCCACACAATACTGTACACATTCTGGTACCAAAGAAGGAGCAACCATGCAAATCAGTTCATGTTGGGGAGAGAGAAGGGTTTCAAATAAAACAAAAATATGAAAGGAAGCATTTCAGCTGAGCATATGTTTGCTAATAAATTACTGCCAGGTCTCTGACCAAGCTCAGCTTCGTTAAGCAACTCGAGCTGGGCTTCCGCCCTTTTGCTCTGCAGCCAGAACACGTTCACCTCAAACAATGCAGGAGTTCACACGGAGCTGACCCTTAGGTTGTCCATGGTGGTAACTCTCTGCACAGACTCAAAAATTAAGAATACGCAAGAAATATGAAATCTGACAGTCCAAAACTAATGTGGCTGTATGTGAGAGGCCTGAAGTGATCCATAAGAAGTCCCAAACAGCTCACAGAAATGTAGATTTGAAATTTTCTATGAAATTTGTCTAAATTTAAAGGAGCAACATTTTCAGAAAAAAAGAAGGATATTCATATTCCCAGTTTTAGTTCTGTGCCCATCAATAACCAGAGAAAAGAGAAGCAAAACTTCCACTCCGATACACACAGAAAGCTGATTCTTGTGTTGGCAACTTCCAAGCTTTAGAGTCAGGACCTGCAGCAGTATCCAGATATTGAAGCCATTAAATTATTCCATTAAAAACAAGGGACAATACAATGATAACTGCTGCTTCTAAGATAAATCAAGATTACTGTAAAATCAGAGAAAGATGAGAGAAAAGACAAAAAACTAAGAAAGTTAGAAGCAGAATTTGCCTCTGAGGAAGGAAAAACAATCACCAAGGTTGAAAACAAATGGACTGAAAAGCACATAGTTTCTCCTTGGAAGGCGGTTGAGAGAAAATAGCTTTTAAATTCATCACCATATCCTAAACACCCGCTTTTAAAAGACAGAAAAATGTAGGCAAATGAGACAGATTTTTCCTACTATCTAATTTCAAAACATATTTGGCTGAATGGTGACATGAAGTGGCAGCTATTATGCTTGACCAGCATCTGGTGGAAGTGCCAAACTTCTGAAACACTGGAAGTGACGATGTACATAATGTTCAGTTTGAAGGTGATTAGCAAGCAACAAGGACTCTATCTTGACTGCGCAATTTTACAAGAATTTGTACTCCATTATTGATTTTTGCAATGATATTATCTCAATGTCTTGCGACACTCTATTTTTTTCAGTGTTAGTAGGGTATTTTAAAGGAGGTCAAATGGAACTCAAAAGTTGGAAAGCTATTTAAAATGAAACTACAAGATACCTCTGCAGATACATCATCAAGAGGAATGAGTATCAACAAATCAGTGTTTTATCCTTTTGTGCTTTCAACTTCTATGAATGATGCTGAATTACATATCATAGAATTATTGATCTTTACATTCATAGAAGGAAAGCTAGACAAACTTCTGTTTAATATTACATTATGAAATTTCTTAAAAAGAAAAAATGAAATACTTCTCAATATCTAAATTGGTGCATCTAAATAAAATTGATTTGATTAGTATTGAAAAAACACAACACAGAATCATAATACTTAGATGAATCCTTAAGAAGTATAACACAACATACTTCAAGCTGTCATTCATCGCAACTGTTTATAAAGTGAGAATCTGTTTTATCTCCCAGAACCAGCTTATGTTTATATAGACCATATCTAGACATCTGTCAAGAAATTTCCCTAAATGACTTATAACCTGTACAGAAGATGTACCACAATGTTTTGTAAGATGTTGAAATTAAAATATATTTGAATACACTAAAGATGTTAAACAAAAATTGAGAAATTTTATATTTACTTTAACTAGAAAAAAACTAAAACAAAAAAAAACAAGCACACAGTTTATTAAAAAGGTATCAAATTATGCATATGTCACTGAGAGGATTAAAAAATAGAGAAAACTGCAGCTTCTATGGCACTTTCATTTAAAAGAACAATATTGAAAAAAAAGAAGCCAATTAGAAACACAGATGCATCAAAGTAAGCAAAACTGTAGTGACCCAAAAATTGAGCAGAATAGGAACCTGTCCGTGGAATGTTCTGGAACAGCTCCTTCCCTCTCGGACCGCACCAACATCCCAAAGCTAAAGACAAACCTCCAGAGAAATTTACCTCGCGCTGTTGCTGCTGCCCTGTGCTTGTTAAGAGGAAATGGAGGGGCTCTGAATCTGACATGATGAAGATAAGAGGTCAACAGGCCTAAAACAAGAGCCTGGTATATCCTTCATCAATCCCACATGTTTGGAGCGGGAGTGGCGAGGAGAGGGGGTGGGGGGTTGAGATTCAGATTCTACTTCCAGGAGTATTTCTGTCCTATATAGTACACATGAACACACACACCTCCACGCCCACACACACACACATAGACAGACACTGGGCAAAATGACAGCTCAGCGAGGTTTGCGTGCGAGGGGCCAGGGCTGGTGTTGTGTGGTCTGTGCGTATGCGAGCGTGAGGAAGAATTTGAAGAGAGTTCTGGGCAGTGCATATGTGTGCATGAATATCTGTAGATGTGTGCGTGTGTGTGGTCTGGGTGTGTGGTCTCCGGCGCGGGCCTGGGGAGAGCCTGCTGACGGCTGGGATGAGAAAAGAGCCGCTGTGTTTACTTTACTCTGGGGGCTGCTCATGGACACGGGAACACTGCCCAGACCCTTCTCTGTAACATCCAGCACGCACACGCCCACACACACGTGTGGAACATCACGCACGCTCGCACAAGGAACCAAGTCGCAAGTAACGGGACTCCTCATGTCATGCATCACCACAAATACCCTGCTAACAAGGTCAGAGAAATTGTAACTTTATTCAAACGGACGCTTAACTGCAAACTCTTTTTTTTTTCTTGCCATAGAGCAACATGAAAAGGAAAAGAATCCCCAAATGGAACCGTTTAAGGGGGCAGCATCTTCCTACAAAGGGATAAAATGACGAGCCTCTAGGGGGCATTAGAAGATGATAAACCACTTTGTTCCAACATGTGTCAAGCTCCAACTTTTTTTGTTGGCTAAATTTAATCATAGATTGTTTTTAGCTTCCTTTCTACAGCCGGAATCCCTTAGAATCATGATGCTGCCACTTTCTCATGTATCACTCTTTACTTTCCTT
Source organism: Xiphophorus maculatus (assembly GCF_002775205.1). Taxonomy (NCBI): domain Eukaryota; kingdom Metazoa; phylum Chordata; class Actinopteri; order Cyprinodontiformes; family Poeciliidae; genus Xiphophorus; species Xiphophorus maculatus. Next base: position 8,803,661 of record NC_036451.1, on the reverse strand, counting down.
TGAAGGTCACCAGCACCAGAGTTGCCTCTAATTATACAGCAGCTGTTAGAGAAAACTATGCACAATATTTTTTAAATAGAAATTGTTTATATTGTTGAGTAAAGAAGTAACGTCTTTTTAACTTACATCTAGGATGGAAAAAGCAGATCATTTTTGTTGAGGTTAGGTCAACATAACATTTTTGAACATCTAGATAAAAAATAAGATCTAAGATTCGACTGAACTATAATGGCAAGAAATTACAAATTTACTCAACTGATGTTTTTATTGGTACATTAATTCAATGCCAAATTAAGCTATGAGTTGAAATATTGAAGATAAGTTCATCTACGTATCATTTGTAAAGACAACTATTCTTTTGATGATTCCCTTTACAAAAGGATTTAGAGCTTTTGTTTTTTACATAATCTTAAAAAAATATCAGTACAGCTCAGGTTGTTGAATCACAGTGTCCTTTAAAGAATGTGACTGAAACAATTCATAATTACAAAAAAAAGAAAGAAAAGAAAGGTTTACTAAATTTTTATTTAAATAACTTATCATAACCAATCCAGACCTGTAAGCGTGCATCCCCATCCATATCTAAAAGATAGATCAACTTATTAGCCAATTACTAGATTTTTGCTGTATCTTTTTTTAATTGTTGTTTTTTATGATGCAACGATGCCCAGACCATTCAGCCAAAGATAGAAATAGATTTTTGTTGATTGGCTTTTAACTAATGATCAAAAACTAGAAAAGTCCAACTTTTTTGTTTTCATCAAATAGATCAAAATGGAAACTGGCACTTCTTTCAGTTTGGAAATGCCTAAACAATCCACATATTTCTTTGTATTCTGTTTCACCTTAAGTAAAAAGCAAACAAAAGTGAGGAATACGCATTTCCTTCAAAATCAAGAAAAAATATTGCATTCTCTATTTTGTATTAAATTCAAAATGACAATTTCTACCAAAGTGCTAGTGATTTCTGTTAAGGTTAGTGTTTCTTGAACTAAACATTGGAACTAAATGTTTAGTTAGTTCCAATGTTAAAATGATTAAGTTTATTTGTGTTACAGACCTTAGCATGACAATCAGAATCAGCAGGTCACGCTGCAAAAAACAAACAAAATAAGGCCACCAAATGCCTGAATCGTGTAGTTTTGGCCCATAGAACCTTTTCTTCATAGAAGCGCTACAAAGCCTAATGCTTTGCAGGGAGGATCAGAAGAGTATTCGATAAAAAGAGCAAATGGAAAATCAAGAATCCAGTTTTGACATCTGTTTGCTTCTTTTACTCTCACACGCACATTTAAGTTCTGAATAATAAACTATCTTGATTATCTCAGATTGTCTTGATTATCTGAAACTGTTGCTTCCCACGAGATGCATGATACAATTAGATAAAATTAGACAAAATTAGTGTATCTCCTTTTAGTTCTTGAACGTGAAGGATGTGCTACATTCACTGAATTAAAAATACAAATGCTACTAAAGAAATAAGATGATATTTTTCGTTGGGTTTAGCATTTTCCCTGCCATTTCAATTATATTTAGATAGAGAAACATGTGCATAAACAATCATTATGCACAAATAAAAGTCTTGCATGGATTAGGTTATAGATTTAGTAAAACCTACCAACAATAAGGATTTTTCTTCTTTTAGACTCTGAATGCAATTCTAACCGCATCATATTTTCCTCTGGTTATACTAACTCTTAGCAACAACTAAAAGAATACTAATATTGTTGCAAGTGAAGCATCAATATTCTTGATGCTAAATTCAGGATTTACTTAAATGACAATGATTTGAATTATTCTAACATCAAAACATGAAAAACTGTAACAACACAAATAAACAACTATATCTAAACTAGCTGACCCCCTATAATCGCAAGACACATGACCTAGTGCCCCGTGACGATGTCATGAATAAGGCGTTCAAATTTTGGATCATTTAGCCCTCGGAGCTAAAAGGTGACTCACATATGGCAATGATTGGCATAAATTTGTGCTGGAGTGTGAGTGTAAGCGAGTGTGTGATGGGTTCAGCGGGCACAAAGGGACCCATTTAAAACAGCTCATCACCCTCAATCCATCCCCCTCTAAGCACCATACGCACACACACACCATTTTGCTCTGCGCTCTCTCCCCATCATTACATAAACACTAGATTCCATCAAAGATCCCTTCGACTCCTCTGAATGCACAGAGGCAACCAAACATCTCCCAGTCTAGGATGACTGGGCCAACCCTAAACAATCTTCTTTACTGTTCGCTCACAACCACGCTGCTCTAAGATGTGGACGGCCTAATGTAGCCGATAGCCAGAAATTGACCATAATATGTGTGAATTGTATCAGATTCCATATAAATGGGCTCCATTAAAACGGACTGTGCAGAGTCTGTTTGGAAACTTGTCCAGTGACTGCTGACCATTTCTACAATGAGTCAGCATCTCCTCTGCAGAGCAGCCAGCCCGAAAGTTCATGGAGACTCTTCATGAAGACAAACTGATCAGATGTTTGCCTCTGGCTCCCTGTCCTACCAGCATCATATTTACCCACAGGCTCTGTTATGTTTGGGGCCATCTGTTTGTTTGTTTGTCGGTCTCCAGCGCTTCACTGAGTTAGGCTTAATGAAGAGAAGTCGCCAATTTCCCAGATAAAAAAAATCTTGAAACAATAAACAGAAATATGAAGAATAGGCCTGCAACTGTAAGAAAATGTTTTCAGAGGATTAGGAGGCTGGAGACAGGCGGCTCTGCCTGGTGATGAGGCTCAGTGGAGCAATCTGAACCTTGGTGAGCCGGGCTGGAACGTTGCTATCCCGGTTGGTTTATGTAAAAAAAAATACAAGCGTGAGAAACATCCAGAGTCAAAACAGAAGCCATGTAATTAATAATGGAGCAGAAATTCAATTTGTTACAGCAAAAATCTGTACTTCATAACTACATATAAATTATAACAAAAGAATGAATATTTAAATTGACGGGTTTATTACTTTCTCTTATTGATAGGGCTCTAACTCATTTAGAAGTATTTTTTTCAAAGAATGCTTGAATATTATTCAAATAATTTATTCTTAATAAAATTTCCTGTTTTTCTGGAATAAATTTAGTCACAAACTGGTGTTACAGATAAACTGAATTATGTTCATATTGAATAAAAGTACCAAAAATACATTTGCTTCTTACTTTGCTTGTGTAACTGTCTCAAAAATTATTTTACTACTAAGCAAATTAGAGAAGAAAATGTGAATTAATCTCCTATTTAAAAAAAACTTAGAAAAATCCTGGACCATATAGGACCAGTTTATCTTCCCATCATGTGCAGTGAGCAGGTAAAGGATGTAGCATAACTTTTAGAGATGTAACAAAAGTGCAGCAAAGAGAGGCATCTTGGAGTCACCAAGTCTCCATAGTAACTGTTAAATTAAAGCAACATGCCAGCTGGTCGTTTGCCAGAAAAAGTTTTAATTTCCCTACTGCTACAGACTTAAACGTGCAGTTTTATAAACTCTACTTGGACTTTTACTGAATGCGATACTTGAAGAGATTAAACAAATTTAAGCAGCTCAGCAATTTTAGATGAGAGTTGTGTAAAGCAGGATGAATGTGAAAAAAACACCTGATGGACATTGTAAAATAGAATAGAGGGTCTGTGATGCTCAGAGTCTGTTTCTCTCACAAGCATTCTAGAAATATTGTTCGAGCACATGGCATCAGGAGCTCTTTGAAACAACAACACATTGTAAATGAAAATCAGATGGGATTTTTATTGGATGTCTTAAGATTAATGACCCAAACCATATGGCAGAATCTTGAAAGAAATCCTACAGAAATTCTGTGGGATGTGTTGTTATCCTGCTGGGAAAAGGGATGCAACTTAAACCAGGGATGTCAATAATCACAGCATTGGCAATTTAAAGCACAAATAAATACAGGGTACTAAATTTCGTTGGGTGAAATTGTGATGCTTCAATAACTATATAACAAACAAACTATATAACTATATAAACTTATTTTTAAGTTTCTAAGTTTCTCTGTCTGTAAATTCAAGGTTCACTGTATTACAGGAACCACAGAGTGAAGACCAGTGGCCTGGTAAGGCTTTTAGCTGGGTCGAGGCTACCAGGTGGGTCACACCGCAAAGAGTGCAGGGGGATAAAGGGTTAGGGTGAGCTTGGTTAGTAAATAGGGCTTGGCCTGACCCCCGTCACTCAATTCACCCCAGCCTCAGCGGAGCAGCATCACTGAGGAAAGCCTCAGAAAATACAGCCCACCACATTCCACCAAAACAAACAAGCAGGGCCACCCAAATTTTTCAATTAGAGCCCCAGGAGGGGACAGGAAATGGATCAGTGTAGCCTTGCCCCTGTGTTTCCCCCCTTTCCTCCTTCTCCCCTCTGACTTAGGAGAAGTGGAGGAGAAGGTGAGACAAAGTGCTCTAAGTGTGGCCCTACTAGCATGGATATAAACACAAATCAGAGACATTTGTAGGACACAACCCCAGCTTGCTGTGAACTTGTCAATCATCTGCTCTCTTTCACTCTCAAGTCCAATCAATCTGTTGAGCAAACACACATGCTGAAGTACTGTTTTCCCTGGACAAACCTACTTAAGAGCCTATGCTACAGCAATATTTTACTAAGCAACACAAAAAGGGATTAAAGAAGCGCAAAACGTGTTGAGACTGAAAACACTTCACTTAATGAGCCTGAAAAAAGAGACAAGACTTTATACAATAACAGGGACACTTAATCGAAAAAGTTCATAGAAGCAAAATCACAGAAGAAACATAGCTGTTTTCCAAAGAGGGAATTGCTATGCAGCTTCTGAAATGGTCAATAAACTTTAAATTCAGTTTTTTCTGTAGCAAAAAGTAAACATTTTCACAAGTTTCACTTTAATAAGCATGATTAAGCCATGCAATGTAAAAATCGCTTATATAATTACAAAAGATTAAATTATGATACAGTATGTAAACACATATGAAGAGTCCTGTTTAGTAGGACATTTACTAAACAGATTTATTAATGACCATAATAATCAGTTGCTGGGAGAACTTTTAAAATTCAGCATGAAGGAATCTTTAACAATCGCTGTACTGCATAAAATTGACCTGAAATTAAATTTACGTTTAATGGTTTTATCTTATCATGCACAATTGACAATAAAGAGACTTAATAAATCCATATCCAAAAATATGGATGCTAGGTTATTTTATCTATTAAAGGTTAACAAAAACTATAGATTTATCATTTATGATAAACAGTCAAATACAAAAAGTTTAATTATATATAATGAAAGTGTTAGGATACCGTTTCACCTAAAACTAGTGTTAGTACGTCCAGATGAGATAACTCCAGTGAGACGCTTATGTGTGTTATGGATTGTCAGCTGAGTTGTAATCTGCCCAGCCATGTTGCAGTAATCTAGAAATGCCTAAGTATTTGTAAGCAAACGGTTTCTTTAAGACAAATCTTTTATCAATGACTTAGCAAGCACCCCGCCGAATTGACCATGGATCGTCCACAGAACGTGAGAATCAATCGATATATTCTGTAAAAAAGAAACGGCCCCAGGATATTAAAATTTGATAGAATTTGAACAGAGTTTGGCACAGCTAACGCTCCTGTCATAAATTTTAGCGATGGGACAGTTAGACTACTTCAACTTCATTACTTACAAACACTGATATGTTATAGTCACCTCAGTTTAGGATATTAAGATAATTCATGGGCGATTTTAAATTAAAAACATCAAAAACAGCCTCTTTGTTGATTAATTTGAGAGCTAACTTTAGCCTAAGCTAATATCCGCTAAACGAAGCCAGTGGGTCAAATCCATGTCAAAGAAAAGAGTCAAGTACTGTCATTCGCCTTGGCTGAAATCCTACTAAAGTTTACAGTACTCTAAATTCCGTGATATAATCGTTATCACCACATTATAAGAAAAGAAGGACAAAATATTGCAGAGAAATAGGAACTCACAGCTCAAAGAGGCTTGTCTGCAGAGACTGCTTCCTGTTTTCTGTAACAACTTCCGGGCAAAGCCTTCAAAATAAAACACGTGGAATATTTTGAATATTATGAATTATTTTTGTAATACACATTTGGACGAATCGATGAAATAAATATACAGCAAAATTGACTAAAATCATCTCTATTTATTCACTTTATTATTCTCTTTATCTGTGATTAAATAAGTGATCAGATAATACATTTTTATTACACAATTTGCGGTCTACAATCGGTATGAAGCTGATATGTTTTATTGCCATACGTTGACTAAGATTTTTTTTTTTACATCAAATATAAAAGACTGCAGATTCTGTGAAATGTCACATTAATTTGAAAGCATTTTTAAAAATTGTTGTTTGCCTCAAGTATACATTCAAATGGTTAAACTAAACCATTTTAGGTAATCTTATGACAAATGTAATGCATCTTGTCCGAATAGATTCTTTGCAACAACAACAAATAAAGACAACCTGCATTTTTCTCAGGAGAATCTGACGTCCTTCGTGCAAGAACACTGGAGCGCAGTGGGAGCTCTGCTCTTTCCTTGTCTCTCTTTTCACGGTGCATCACTGAGGTATTTCCACTTGTTCTGGGAAAGTCGCAGCATCATTAGAAATGCAACAGAGACCACCCAGGCTCACGCTGGAGCGCCGATACCATTACATTTATCTCACCAAATTGTGCAGGGCAGAAAGACTTTCTGTGATAAGGCAAGGCCCAGTCCCCAAGGACACCATATTGTCCAATTACACGGGGTAATCTGATAATTGAGGGATCAAACTGTGACTTGGGAGCTTGCACAGATGCTGATGTCACACAGAGGCTGTTTGTCTACATAAACATCTACTTAACAGCAATGACGATGGAAGATGTTGATCTTATTCTCAGTGGTATAGCCATTGCCAGTGAATGAGAGCATCAGTGATACATCACATATATCTTGTGGTGAGGCAACAATCTAATGTCGGCCGATTTTACTGTATACTCATACCCATTGAACTTGTCTACTTCTAATTTTGCTACAATCAAAGGCTGCGATAGGTCTTGTTGGCATTTTAGGGTTTTTTTAAATAGAGATCATTACTGAACAAACAGAATCATGAAGACCAAAGAACACACATAGTTACAAACACCTCACACTGTTCAATGCATTGTCTAAAAATGGAAATAGTATGTAACAACTCCAAGCCTATTAGATTGTTCACTTAAGAGCATAAATCAGTGAAACAGCCACAAGTTCCATAACTTTGCAGGAGCTGCAGAGATTTACTGCTAAGGTGTTAGAATGTTTTCATAGAACAACTATTAGACTTGTACTCTTCAGTTTGGATTGGAGGTAGAGTGGCAAAAATACAGCTGTTGCTGGAAGAAAGTCATTAGAAGTCAAAAAAGGGGAGACATCAAAATTGTGGAACACTGTGCTTTGGTCAGATGAGAGAAAAATATAATTTCCTGGCTTACAAGCAACAATGCCCTGTCTTACATCTTGAACATACCACCTCCACAATGAAACAAGGTGGAGGCAGTCTTTTTTCATCAGTAACAGAGAAGCTGATCAACATTGATAAAAAGGTGAGTAGAGGTCAACACAGGGCAATCTTAGAAGAAAACCCATTACAGACTGAAAAACTATAAAGACTGCAGCAGGGCAACAACCCTAAACATATAGCCAAAGCTTCAATTCAATGGTTTATATAAACACAACTTTTAAAATTTCTGCTTATTTTAAACAGCCATTTAAGAGAAAAGATTTGAATTAATGTTCTAGTGTTTTTCAGACAGCTTAGGTTTTCTGGACAGGTGTCCAGGTGGTGCTATATTGGGCAATGATGGCAATTTAAGTTGTTACCATGACCTCCCTCACCCCTGTCTAATCCATGCCCCGCAATGGCACATGCTGGGCTGGCACCGTTGCTCATCCCTCAGCCCTATTGTTCATTGTTTGTCTCCTCTAGTTTTTCCCATGGGCCCCTGGCCAGTGAGAGGAAAAGGTCACTGTAAATATTGCACTGAAATCCCTCCTCCCACCTCATGCCGGTCCTGAAGATGGAACAGACGAGCAGTGGGTGAGCACTTCCTTCCTGCACAGGGCATAGCAACTGTAATACATCAAACAAGCAGGAGTCCTTCAGCGTCAAAGATGGCTGCTGGGAGATCACATGCTCTGTGTTTACATTGTATTAACCTGGGGTGGTCCCAACCTTGGTAAAGAAAATTACAGTGTCATATTATGTACAGATTTTCTATCATGTTGGTCGTTAATTATGTATTATTTCTTTCAATTGCCCAGTATGAAGCCAGTCACTGTCTGTTTTATGTGTACCACAAAAATTTTAAAAATGTATTCCCAGGAGATTTACTATAGCTGAGGAACGCTGACCCAAGCATGGCTAATCTCTTGCCCCTTAGCGCTGCTGTTAATATAAGACGAGAGGATTTTAAATAAACCTCTGATATTTAGGTTTGTTTTGTTTCTGAGTGCTGTTTTATCTGCAGTAGCTCTCTTTTCCTGGAGAATCTGGACTCAGGAAATCCAGGCCTGCGCCAGGCTTAGTTTGGAAAATCACCCAGATGAACAAAATGCAGGATTTAAGGAGAACAGAGGCTTTCAGACTGAATGTGAGCACATTGCTTGCCTCAATGGAAGAATAATGCAATGAACATGTATGGCCTTAAAATAATATTTAGTAGATATCATAATTTAAGACAAGTAGTCTGGTTGCAACACAGTGTAACTTTTTCAGAAGGTTAGTAGCTTTTCTAAGTGCTAGTACCTTTTTTGTATATAAAAGCAAAAGAAACCTGAAAATCTTTCATAATACCGTACCACAAAGAGTCAAACTAATTCTGGTTCAGAGTTGAAAATCCCACATTGTTTTCCACATTGCCATGAAAAACAATGTGGCCTGATACAGAGGTCTTCTGTTTTGCTTTTCTGCACAAGTTTCATGGTAAGGTAATGAAAAGTAAAATCAGCCATTGATAACATGACTAAATATAGAAAATGTAGCTTTCAAATTGTGATTTCATTTACTAAGGGAAAAAACTTGTCAAAGTCTACTTGACCTCATGTAAAAAGATAAGTATACAAAATTGAACAGTGGCTGTGCATCCCTTTACATCAGACATAAAACCAACAGAGCACGTTGAGAAAAGGAACATTTTATCAACAGTATAACACGGTGGTGGTAATGTGATGTTCTGAGGCGGCTATACTCATTCAGGACCTGGATCATTTGTAAGTGAGGGAGCCACCAACTTCTAATCAGAAAAATCCTGGAGAATTATGTCAGCATTGTCACTTATCATTTCACAGCCTCAATTCGTTACTTGTTTATGTTGAACTTATATATAGTGTCAAAATGGGTTCCTCCAAAAACACCTCAAGAATAACAATACCACAGAGGCAAATGTGCTGTCAGGATTGCTAACAGTATTATGTACTTAAGTAAAGTGAAAAACTGCATTATGTAGAAGAGCAGGAATGAGGAGACAAGTAAAAGGATGTTGCTATTTCTTGTAAAGATAAAAGCTTTTTGTAGCACAACCACTGTGAATATACACCCTAATAAAAATTGCAAAAAAAAAGAAAAGAAATGCTTAAGTGGGACTGAGCTAGATAAAAAGGCTTAATAACCAATAAATCTGGTGAATAAATTGATGACCTTCCTATGGGGATCTATCCCTCCAAAAACCACTGTGAGTTTTTCTGTATATTCCTCAGAATTTAAGTGAAAGGTCAAATTTGAGTATATACTGTACAGTATGTGCATATCCAATTCATTGCATAATAATTAGAGTTAGAGTTAATTACAAGTATGAGTGCAGTTTGATTGCTATGATTGCTATACCTTTTAGATCATAAATAGTAGAACATATTTTATGCTATTCCTACAACATCGACAACCATAATTAACTGAAACAAGATCAAATGAATCACTCAGAAAATATTTTGGAAAGAGATAAACAACTTGATAAAAAAAAAATTAATTATAGAAAAATTTAATAAAATAATAATAATAATGGACATAAAATGTAAGTGGTGCCCGTTTTTCATGATTTCTCATCAGCCCCAAATTTTCAAACTCCACCTCTGGCAGACAATGGCTACAGAGGTAAATGTTGTTTGCTTTTGGTTGTTCAGTTTGTATTGAACAGTATTTCAATGTTCTGTGTTTTCAATATTAAATTTGGATACAATTTTAAATATGACTTAATAAAACGCTGGCAATATGTTGTCACAGTGAAAACCTGAGGTTTTTATTATAATGCTGTGCTTAAATTATAACACTGGCTAATGTAGAAATGGATTGAGAAAAAGCAATAATTTGGTGTTAATACTATTTCTATAAAATATCCAAGGTATTTATTTTATTTTACCAAATATTCTTTTTAAAATAATCCTTTTGCAGCTGCAACACTTAAAATTACCAACAGCTATTTTGCCTGTGTTGGTTTCTGCAGATGTTACATTTAAAAGCAGTTTTATGTCAGATATCATCAAAAAGCTAAAGACTTCTAATAATAACAACACACATCTAAATATTATTGTCTGCCAAACCTACACCCCAAACTTTAGAAATCACATCAGAATAAAGTCAGACTGGAGTCTCAGGCCGGCCAGCAAAGACTGAAAGGATCTGGGAGAATTTTAGCAGGGATGTGAGAGATTTTGAGAAAGAAAATGGGAGGGTCAGAAAGGGTATAAAGGGGCATTTTCCCAAATATGTTCAGGCTTTTACCACCCAGGTTACCATAACATGTTCCCTGCCTTCTCATAACAGCTCTCCCTCAGCCCCCCCAGGCCAGACAACAGGCTACTGTGTCTCCGGAGGCGCAGTCCGGATCAGTTCTGGAGGCTTTGGAGAAACACTCTCTGGGAAAAAAAGGGGGAGCTTTACAAGCAAAATAGGAAGCAAACAAAACATGGTAAAGATGACTCTGAATTAATGCTTCTTAGGTATCTTTTTTTCCTAAATGTTATGTAGATGGAGTTTGTTGCTTATCCCCCTTAGAATGGAAAAGAAACAGATTTCCTGCATCTCGGCAAGCTGAAGCGTAATTTGATGTGGCAGGCTGGAGAATATTCAGACCTTTATTTTTGTTTATAAACAGGTGGAGGTGGTTAGACTGGAAGGTTATTTATGTTTTGGATTTGGTTCAGGCTAGTCATAATTAGCAGGAGAGCAGGAAAGAAAACAGCCACTGACAGGGTGATGTCATGCACTCTGCTTCCTTTTCTTATTGGGTTCACTAACATCATGATGCCATTCTTTCATATCCTTTAGGGCACATCTGCATTGCTGGTGTATCATTTAATCCACTCTTATTTAGGAGATTATATTATTCTTACTATATTTTTGATCGCAAATAGACATAAATTGTGTAATTTAAATGCCTAAGTGACTTTCAATAATTCATTCTAAATACGTTTGTAGTGTTCCTGCATAAAAAAACCCATTTCTTAAGATTTAAATAAAAGAGGCTGTCAAAGTGAAACAAACACTTTATAGTTCCATTAAATGCTGTGTTTTCTGAAAAACGTGAAAACTATCATTTTGGATTGTGCTGAACCCACTAACAGGGACATTACGTAATTAATATAAAACTCGTAGTTTAAAATGACCGCATGACATTAAGTGAAAATAAAATAAAATCATGTGAAAGGAAGAGAAGGTCTTAACTTCCCTGAGCCTTCTAAAGCCACACATGAGTTTTCTATCCCGTGGATTTTCATGAGCACATTCAACACACTGAGGAGAAACTCAATGAACATTAACTGGACTTACTGTGAAGCACATTGGCTCTCAAACCTATGATTTAATAAAATGTTCTCATTTCCGTTGGTGAATTGGTGACAGCGATGATCCAGGTCCTTACTGGACTGAGTCCTGAATATTTTTGCAGCACGAATATTTTCTCCATTAAAAAAAAATTAAAAATGAAGCTCATTAAAGGCCAGGAGGGGGCGCCCAAGAATGTCATTTAAGATCTTTATGCAGATGTTGGGACAAACATAATATTGGACTCTGTGATGGGGAGAATTTGTGACTGAAGATCTCCTAAATACAAATTAACAACAATATTGATCAAAGTTTTTTGCTGTGGAGCTGAATATAAGATAGATTAACCTGAAGCTGTTAATTAATTAATTAATTAATTGATTCTTCAATAATAATAATAATAATAATAATAATAATAATAATAATAATAATAATAATAATAATAATAATAATAATAATAATAATAATAATAAGTGTATTGAATAAAGTAATATCTATTTTATCTATTTGATTTACACCCTAATCACATGGAACACATGTTGAATTCAAGGCTCCTCAAGAGCAGTTGATCTTCTAACAAAATCCCGAATCTCAAAAATCTGCAAACAGCTCAGTTTGTCACCAAACATTTGTTTGGTGACAAGCAAATGTTTGTTTGTCACCAAAACATTTCATAGTCAATCCTAGTTTTTCTCAATCTTAGGTTTTTTTTGGTCCCAAAGCGATTCTCACCAAAGCACCAATTGCTTTGATGCATTTCTCAGAACAGAATTGAAACGCTCAAAACTATGTGTTCAATCTTCAAATCATTCTGTCACTTATGCACATAAAAAAATCTGTTTCTCAACAAGTTGTGAATGCTTTCGTACATCCATGGAAGTGTTAACATTTTTAATTTTCATGTTGATCAACCTGTATTATATGAGTCTCTGTTGAACAGCCTGAAACTCCACAACCGCAGCAGAAAGCTTGAACAAGTTCTCATAATATATTTCTATACATTTCCACTTGTTTTTTCGAAATATGTCCTGAATTGGAAAACTTCTCTGAGGTGAATTCTGATTTTTTTTCTATGTATGTACTGTAGATGTTCTAAGTATTAATCAACCAATGATCAACCAGTTTTATGAAAAAACTTGAAGGCAAATCACATAAATCATTAACTGGCAAGTTTTAAGGTATAGAAATTATAATTTAACAGGAGGGCCCAGATGTCTGTGGAGGGGTACGAGTATTTATCCAAGTACTGTAAGAGAACAGAAAAATGAGGAAAGTCAGCTGTGATTCAGCAGTTTAGATAGATACAACCAACCGGGACCGACCTACAGAACTGCAGCAGATAACTGACCAGCTTATCTGCCTCTCCCCCAGACAACAACAAGCACACTCCAGCATAGAGAACATGACTCCCCAAGTTCATATTGTTCAGAGCAATGCTCAGGCAATATGTGTTGATAATAAAATACATCAATTGAGTTTCTATTTAGGACACCCAACATGTTGTCTGTCAGACATTACTATGGAACTAATACACTATGTTTAATTTATTTTACCACATTCTAAGGCAGGGGTGTCAAACTCCAGTCCTCAAGGGCTGCTGTCCTGCAGTTTTTAGATGTGCCACAGGTATAAAATACTGGAATGAAATGGCTTAATCACCTCCTGAAGGTGATTAAGCCACACAGGTGTCAAACTTGAGTTTGACACCTGTGTTCTAAGGTATGCAACTACGATCTGAAAGTTAGAACATTGCATTTTCCAGCTTGATCCTGTACTGCCTGCTCTGATGTTCCTATGTCTGGAGCATCTTCTTAATCAGAAATCAGAAGTTTTTGAAACTTTAACACAAGTATAGATTACATAGCTAAAGCACAACGCAATGTTAAATTTCTAACAGTGGAAGAACAAGGATATTGATGGGGACAGAAAGGAAGAGGATGAGAAGTGAGGCTGTGTAGAGGAGGCATTAAGAGGCTAAACAGAGGAAGCGACTGAAGAGGATGAAGATATATACCAATTCCCATTACTCCAACATCATCAGGCAATGGTTTGTAATCCACAACAAGAGGATGATGGAATTTCTCTCACCCTATTTTCCTTAGCCCCATTAAATACTTTTTAATGGGGTTAAAAAATACTTAGCCCCATTAAATATTTGTTGTTAAAGATTTATGGCGTTAGTGTACATTAGTCATAAGTGTACAACTTATGTGTAAAGTCATATTGGCACTTAGTAAAGAGTATGACCACCAACTGCACGCACACATGACACTTCTGGCTACCATGGATGCATTGTGTGATGATGTCATAGCAGAGGCTGGATAAGACACTTTATAAGATTATTCCACACACTGCAGTGTAAGAGAAGATATTCCTTGTGATATAGATGACAGTTTGTGGGCCAACAGTCAGAAATTTAAGGAGGTTTAGGATGACAACATTCTTATTGTCTTTGAAATGTTGAACCAAAGTGACTGAAAAAAAAACAATGTTAAAAGAGTCGGGGGACATTCTTACAAATAATTGCAAGAAGAAATGTATAAAAAAATATAAGAAGCTTTAAACAATCACTCAAAAAATATAAATCAAAATTGACTTCACTGTTATTCCTAGCTTTTTGGATAGACTGTTTGGAGTTGATCATAATGAGAAACTATAAATTAGTTGCAAATTTTTCATTTGAAATGTCAGCTTGTAAGCCGAAACAGGCCTGAGACTGGGGTGGAGATTCATCTTTCATCAGTACTATGACCACAAATGTATAGCAATTCTAGGATGCAATATTTAAATCAAAGCCTGATCATGTGTTAGAAGCAGTAAACCAATTTCAGAATTTGTGGCAAAATTTTAAGCTTGACGTTCATAGTGACTCACCGTCCAACATGGCTGAACTTCAGCTATTTTCCTTGAACAAATAAAGGAAACACTTCAATCTCTAGATGTGCAGACAGAGACAAAAACAGAAAGATTAAATTACAGAAAAAGGTATAAATGGTTATATAAAATACTTACTCGGGATGCATTGTTACAATAAAAAGTTTTAAAAAATCATAAGTTTTACAATTGTGCACTACTTTGTGCCAATCAGTTATAACAAATTCAGTTGAAAATACATTGATGTGTGAAAAAAAATATAAAAAAGTGCAAGGTAGTGTACAGAGAGCATTATCTGCCCAGGAACAACAGAGGCAAGGCAAAACAAAAACAACAACCTACCTGAAACAAATACATTTCTGAGTAACTTTTTGCATACAAGATCCTGGTTGAGAGAGTGTGTGTGTGTATACATAAATACATTATCTGTTTGCATCACACTGTATGTGTGGGTGGTGAGTTGAAGCTGGGAGGCTGTTTGTAGTGAAAACAGTGAGAAAGAAGACACAAAGAGGAAACTAAAAACAGACTGCTCTTTGAAGTGGAGAATGAACGATTCCACCCAAACCAGCCATACATTGATATATCTGCCATAATACTTTATTAATAGTGAAGATAATGTGTGAAGGCCATAAATTGTGATATTGATGGCCTAAAGGCACTGAGAAATTTCCTGTATCTTAAGTGGATGAGGTGGTGGTGCATACAGGAAGGGGAACAGCATATGTGAAGTTCAGCAAGAGGCGTGTTGCAGCTATAGGATCGTGCAGAAAGGTGCCTTCAGTGCAAATTGAGGTCAGTTTCAGCTGAGTGGCCCTTTCAGCTTTGATCCTTCAGCCGAATGGGATAAAAGACATCCTGCTTCCCTTGTTAAGGAGAACCGGGAGTCGGGTGGAGAAGTTGTGCGTGGGGGTGTGTGTGCGTGTGTTTTAATGGCGAATAAATCTTTTATCTTTCATTACACAAAGATAATCTATTTTCATCTCTCACCTCTCCACTGGTAAACTCCTCTAATTATCCCCCACCCTCACTTTTTCAGCTTGTATAAACCCTAATGGGCATTACTATTATCCTTGCTTTGTCTGTCTATCTGTTCTTCCCTGTCTCCTCTCTCTATTCTGTCCTATTGCTTTGCAGTGTATTCAAAATCTGAACTTTGATCCTCCCACGAACTGTCAGACTCTGGACCTGAGGCCTGAAGCAATTAGCTGTTTGCACGCATTTCTGCTTTCACATATGAATTGTTTCAATCACAGTTTTGATTTGATTAATTTATTTAAAACACTTTTTTTTTTTTTAAATCGTTTGTTTGGACTTGATTCATTCTGGTACAGTAAAATATAGGCCAGGAGAAAACAGTACTGAAAAACAAAACAACCAAAGTACGGTTTTGTACTTTTAATAATTTTGCAGTTCTTTAACAGATGAAGTTTAGTGTAGATTTCATCCAAACCATACATGTCAATTTTAAGCTTGTCCAAATTTAATGTATAATCAGTTGGTTTATGAAATGCTAAACTTGGAGACATTAGCTACTTTTTTATAGTTAAAAACAAAATTGACATTTCTACCCTTTAAGTTTTATTTGAAGCTTAGAGGGTTTCAAATAAGTTTTATTTGAAAAGACCCAGTAAAATTCTGTACCATGTTATTTTGATGGCTTAAAACCCCTTTTATCAAATGATAGCAATAAGGAAGTGGAGAGTTTGATTTTTTTCAGAGAGATACTCCCCTCCCTCTACCTGTTTCTGTGAGATGTCGGTCAGCTTTCTATAATTGCAGACTGAGGGGGGAAATTTCTTTACCTGGTCTTCTCATGAAGTTAACTGTAAACAATTTTATTCAACCAGACCACTGTTTTCAAGACAAAGTTTTTAAGAGAGTTAGCATGTCTGTTGTTAAATAAACAGCCTAGTGTAGACTAATAGCACTGATAATCAAGCTAATAACTTAGCTAATATATGGGCATGTTTGACTCTCTAAGTTACTTATTGATTCTGTTGCATTGTGTTTCTGTGTTTGATATGATGTAAAGCACTTTGAAATGCCTTGCTGCTGAAATGTGCTATACAAATAAAATTTGATTGATTGATTGATTGATTGATTCATAAGCAAGAAAATGGCATCAAATCAATACTCTTCAGCGCATTCAGTTTTATGTCGGTAATCAAACAAAATTCATTATATATTTGTTCACCTTGTTTTAAGAACCAAGGTCTGGTGGGACTTTAGTGTTTTAGCTGAGGTCAAATTAAAATGTAATCTTTAATCTCAATACTTTAGTGTAAAGTGAACTTTTATCATCTTGAATATGTCATTGACTTAATTTTTGAGCTGCAAGCTGAAATGATAGCAAGATGTCATAAAGAATTTCTTTGCTTTTACATCAATTTTCTTCTGCCAACAAAGTTTTCCATGATTGTTGAGAGTAACTTTGACTCCTTACCTGTCATGAGGACAAGGTGTCCTCTTGGGCCCATTGTCTAACATGTAACGGGCAACAGTATAGAACAATATACAGACAGAAAATAATTTTCAACATTCATATATTTTTATAAAAATGTAAAATAAAACATTACAAAGGGAGTATCAATTTTATTTTAATACTTTAATAGTTTTAATACTATTTATATTTTGTCATTTATTTAAATTAATTTCTTATCAGAATCAAAAATCTTGGTAGAGTAAAGGTAATTGTAAATGTACATCTGTGAGTGTACATTTACAACTAAAGTTATTTACTATAGAAAAATAACTATATTTTACTGGATGGGGGAAATCCTCAGATTTAATGGGATTATATTAATATTATGTTCTAATTGCACAAAATACAATGGGTCACCTGCATATTTTACAGATTCAACAGTACATAATCTAAAAATCCACAAACTTTCACTATTAATTCAGAACCCTGCTTTTATTTTTATTTTCTCCTGTGTTATTTCTTTATTAATTTGTAAATCAACCTTTTCCTATTTGCAATATTCTCCTATAACAATGGTGCATGGTCAGTTCAATAACGTTCTAAGCACATTTCATATTATTTGATTCCACCCAGTGGCATAAACATTTGGTTATATTTGTAGGAAAACTTTTATTATAAATCACTATAATAGCTTGTTGGCAACAAGGAATTACATTAACTTTAGTTTTGTCTTGTTGTATTTTTGCTTAGAACTTGAAATGCGCAACACATACTGTATTTGTGTTTCTGTTTACTGTTATTGTCAGATTATGTCAAAACACATGACTGTATGTTCATCTGGCCACTCCTGCCCTTTTGTAATGTTCTCCTGTGTCAGAGGGCTTGGACTTGGCAGCACATAGTAAGATTGGTTTTCTTTTCTTTTTCAATGCCAGGGAATAATGGGGAATGTTTGTCTACAAAAGACAGCACTGTGTCACAGTTAATTATTCAGCCCAAATCAGTACAAGTAAAGGAAATATGGTTATGTAACCTCCAAAATTATTATGAGCCAACAGAAGCTTGCTGGTAGTTGTTTTGGTCTCATATTAGAAGACATTAAGGGCAAACCCCGATAAAATGAAATAGGTTGTAACGTAAAACCATCAATAAGTATAGTACAATAAAATTGAATGTGAGATTTGACCATTTTAACCACATTTTTTAATAAATCATAAAAACACATACATTGAAATACCAAGACATTTAATCTGATGGACAACGACAAGGTTCATTCTTTCGTACTAATATGTTTGGGACAAATTGCAATAAATAAATAAAATACCCGGAGTCTGATGTGAAAGTTCTGTTTAACATCAATAGTGGCTAATGTTAGTCATTTTTTAACATATTGGCATCAGCCCCCTAAGTAAAAGTGGGCTGTTAATGATAACTGTTGCTTTGTTCTGTCCTCATTTGTATTTGCTTTTTGGGACATTAGGGGTTGACCATGTGATATCTGTTTGGACATGTGACAGTGATAGTAATGTGGTGCAGGATTGTGGGGTCTTCAACTGAAGCAGAGAAGCAATTTCAGCAATGTGATCGTTTTTTATGGTTTTGAAAGGAAGGGGAAATATATGTAATAGTGGTAAACATAAACTATTGACAGCAAAAACCACAACAGCAATTTTATTCTTCAATGGTAGTAACGGTTCAGAATTTTCATATCAGACCATCCCAAGTTGAATTGTTTGGTTTTTTTCAGAGCAAAAATGTGTATATCCACATTAACCTAACAATTAAGAAATTGCCACAAAGTTTTTGCTTTTTATTAAATGTTTTTATTTTTATTATTATTATTATTATTTGTATGTTCATGAGTTGTAGTTGCTCCGATTTTATTAGATTGTTAATATGCAGGAATAGAATATGAAATAATAACTGGAAATTATTAATGGACAGTCTCTTGTGCAAAAAAGAAAGTAAAAAGCACTATTGTTAGATTTTTTAGCAACAGTTGTCATTTCTCATTTTGACTTCTTCCTTTGTCTTTGACTTTCTGGTCCTGACAAAACGACTTCAAAGAATTTCTTCTCACTGGAAACCAAAACAAAACCCCCATGCTCCATATGTCTTGCCATATGTAGCATATATGGCAAGACAGAAGTAGGGACTCAAACACAATAGAACTCAGGAACAAAGAGGTAGTAATAGAGGACCACTTTCCTGTGTTTGACACAGGACAAGAGAAGGCAAAGTGGGCTTGCGTGTTCCTCATTTATTTATTCTGGTAGTGTTAGTAAGTATGGAAGCAAAGAGAAACTTCAATGCAGGGAAAAAGTTCATATAGTCAATCCATCAGACATGAAATAAGATGTACAGTAATATGTCAGAGTCTGGAATGAGATATGCGCGCTCGTCCTGAGGAGTGGGAGGATGCAAATGACGTCAGTGTAATGAAAAAGAGCTACAAACAAATCTAGAAGAGATAATCTGGCCTGATGTGACATTATGAGAATAACTAGCAGCCTTTCAGCCTGAGTGTGTGGAAACAAAGACAATCTATAAATCAGTAAACACTGCGTCAATAAAGAAGTGAGAGAGCAGGATGCTTCCTCTGGGAGGACTAAGAAAATACCAGAGCTAATGTTCAATCACCTGATGTGAAAATACAAACCTGCACAGTAATGATGACTCAGGGACTGAACAACAACAAAAAATGCAAAGTATTCAATTTTGAAATAAGTTCTATAACAAGGTGTGATTCTTTTTTACAGAATAATTACTGGACAGACAAAAGTCAATATAAATTACAGCTCTGCCCAAATTTCTAAAATGGACCAACCCCTCAAGAGGAACAGGTGGATCCCTCACACCCTAACAGACAAAACACAGCTTCTACTGACTCATGATCTATTTTTTCCGTTCAGTCGTCCAGCAGTTTTAGAAAAGGGAGACGAATTCAGAAGCTACGTTGCATAATGAGGCAAGTCAGAACAGCAGGTGATCTCTCCAGCCTTGTAAAATAATCTGCTCTGACAACCTCATCACAAAAAACACCTCACTCACTCAACTGAGGAACAGGCTGTACCCTATCATGAGTTGCTGCTCTGTTAAGTATGAAATGAACAAGGAACAAGATGTTCCTTGGTTTAATGAAGCGATAAAAATGTTTAATCATCTGATGAAAAAAATCAAAATATAATTCATTTAAATCACACACCATTAAACTTATGGAGTAATTATCATTATCTTCCGCTAAATCTGGGTCCTGACCCCTGGCCCCCGAATCAAAGAAAGAGCAGAGAAATGCAGACCTCCCTCTCTCCACCAGTTGGGCCAGCTCCTCCAGGGGAATCCCAATTAAATAACCAAGTTTATACAGTAGAAAACAGGACATTCAGAAAATGTGCTTCATACCATGATGAACAATTGTACAATCTTAAATGGTGGCATTTTTTTCAATATTCTAAGAAATAATACACTTGCTCAACTTAAAAAAATTAAGTTAACCCAGATACTTTTGTAGATATTAGCTTACACCTAATATCTATAGCTGACTTAATTTAAAAATCAAACATTTTTGTAAATATTAACTAGTTATTTTTTTAAATCTTTGATGTATTCTATTCAGAAAAGCCTCTGCAAATCCAAAATAATACTCTAATTTAAATAATAATCAATTTTATATAAATTGTTATTTTTATTAATATTTTTTATTTTATTTATTTTTTCTTTTCACACCCTAGCAACAAAATAAATTGTATGGGTAATCTTAGTTTTCCTTATGCTTTTTGTACATTTTTGGAATGCTTGTTGTAAAAGGAATAGTCACTGGAAAGGTTTAAAATGGTATCCATTTTAAGAGAGTTCAGTTCCTTGCATTCTTTGAAAATTTCTGTTTCCTTAGTGTGGTGCCTTCCTCCAGCAGTCATTGGGCAAGAGGCAGGGTCTAACCTAAACAGGTTGTCTATCCATTACTGGGAAACACAGAGACACACAGGCCAGACAACCGTGCATGCATACAATCACATTTAAGAACAATTTAGAGAGTACAATTAACTTATGATTCATGTGGGGTGCGGAAGAAAACCTGAGTACCCAGAGAGAACCCACACATGCACACACAGAACAAGCACACTCCATGTAGAAACACCACAGGTTAGGACTCAAACCCAGGACCTTCTTACTAGGCAACAGTGCCATCACTGTGCCTGAACAAAGAACTCCAGCTTTAGCATATTTAGCATGTAGTGTTAAAATATATTTTCAGGAAGCTATATTTAATTTTACAAGCAAAACTGATTAGTCTCAGATTAGTAGAATAAAACAAATCTGTACAATCCTACTGACAGCTCAAAGTAGGCTGATGGATCTAAAAAACAACACATCATGTCCTAATCTGAAGAAATTCCAAAACAGAATTTCTTATTTAGCCATATGCAAGCAGCGGGGCAATAATAGCATCTATGGACAAATCTGAAGCTGAAAACCACTGTTGACCATTTGACAAAATTATCTTGATATCTGGATTGACAAGGTAAATATGAAACCTTTTGGAAGATCTGCTTTCCTGCCTCAAGCCTTAATTAAATTTGTCTACTGAATTCTATTCTATACCAGAAAATCACAAAGACTATCAGTTTATGATCTTAACATCACACAGAAGGACAAGTGTCTAAGTGTCCTCCAATTTTTTTAATCTATAAATGCACAAAATTGTCAACATTTATGACAAGAAAAAAGTAGAAAGAAATAGTAGATACCACTCAGTGTTTAATGCTCCAAAATGTTTGTTCACTTTCTTAGCCACAGCAAAGCCTTCTTGTTGGTTGTTGTCCAACTGTTAAGGTGCCGTGCCATTAAATTTCCAAACCACTGCTGTCAGACAATATTTTACTTGCTTATCTACTTAATTCTCCACAGTGAACAAATCGGCAGATAAATATTCAGCAAAATAACATTTTTATCAGCTGAAAAAAATGTCTAAACTTTATTCATAGCATAATGTTGCTTTAAATTTATTACTCATAATGAATGAGTATTAACAAGAGACTTCATATAAACTACCTACACTCCTGTATCTTATCTCCAACAGACAACAATATCTATTTTGGGAAATCAAAACCATTTACAATAGCTCGCCATAATTTAAATGACTGCAATGATGAGTATTTTTTCTCTCTTTGTTGCCCAATAGCTTCAGAATATTGCTTTTTTCTTCATTAAAGAATCCCTGCATTCTTATGCAAACCCAGAGTAAGGGTTTGCATAAGAATGGGTTGTCTGATATATATATTTTTTCTTTTATAGACTGGCTGTTGTTAGCTTGTTTGCAATAACTTTTTTTTTACTGATTCAGTTAAAATTAGTTGGGGAATTAGTATTTTTCACTGATCAGTGGAAGATACCATGAGTGGCCAGTGGGCATCTTATTAGCTATAACAATTTGCAGTGATGGAAAAAAAATAACCAATAAATTACACAGCAGTCTTATACACAGCAGAAAAACACAGAAAACATTCAGAAAGCTTGCATAAACCTCTTGGGCAATTATTGAATCTGTGTGTTTCATTACAGGAAATATACTTTTGAATGTAACATGCCCTGAGTAGCTATTCTAGGTGTTCCAGTGAAAACTTCTTCCTGATTCCCTTAACTGTGATCATTCTGATTACTGTTGCCTGCAGGTGAGACACTACTGGCTCGGAAGTACTGTAGATGGTCTGGGTACCTATAGTTAATTAACAGGCATAAAAAAAATCCATGACCTGCTAAGAAGTCAATTCAACTCTTCTAAGAATACATGATGTTGAAGAAAATTAATGTTTGTTTGAGGAAAATGTGTAAGTTCTTGCTATGATGAAATTCCTGTTACAATAAAACATCAAATACATTAAATCACTTACTAAAAGTTATTAGAAACATAAGGTTTACTTATCTTTAGAGGCCATTTTGATATGTATTCTTCTTCTTTGTATAAAAGAGTCTCCGTCATCTGGCAGGGGGGAAGAGGTAGAAAGATTTGACTATAAATCAGTGCAAGAATTATCAAGTCAAAGATCAGACAACACATCTAAAAAGAAATGACATTCATGTGTGAATTAGATGTCTAAATTTACTTAGTCATCTTGTAAATATCAATCATTGTCAACAGGGGTCAACAATGACAAATGGCAGTTGTATGCATTGGAATAAGGGGAAAAATAGAAGAACATTCCCAGCTTTATCTCTTATTCTGCATTTAATTACCTTCAGCACCCTCCCAACCAACTTCCTATTTGCTTCTGCAGCAGGAAATGGGATGGGATTCATTTTCATCTGTTATTACATTTCACAAGTACACCTCTCAGTATTTGTATAGATTAATGATCCTATTTATCCGATAATGAGTTTAGCAGCAGCAGAAAACTTTGCAGCTTCACAAATGCACGCACTCATACATTAAAGTACAGACGCACAATAAAGGCAGAGAAATACTCACACAAGTTATCAAGTATAGTTGGGAATTCTGCATTCTACAAAAGAGATTTGCGTAAATGCGTTTGGTTTACACAAACACTCACGGAGTGACGTATAAGCTCTTTCTTTTCTTTCAACACACAAAGGCTGCCCATGGCCTCTGCGTAAGGCAAGAGGTTTTTCTTAAGTGTCTAGCATCCCATCAGACCTGTTTCAGTTCGTAATGAAGCGGCGGTTGGATTGTTATCAGAGAGCCAAACAAAGACTGGATTGAGTCATGCTTGTACCTCGGAAAGATGCCCATTAGCATGGGATCAGGCTGCACAGTTTGCATGTCAGGTGTAAACTGTCAGCATGACAAAAAAAATACCATTAGAATTTTATTTCCTGGATAAAGTCATAAAAAACAGTCAGATAAATGTTTACACAATGATTCAATGTGCCCTGTGGTTTAATGTTACAAATAAACACCAAAGATCACAACACATTGTTATATTGTTGTTTTACTTTCGTAGTGCAAATCTTGAAGGTTAAATGTTATGAATAAGTCATGAAACAAGAATTTTTGTTTCACTAAATTGCGTGCTTGATGTGTAAAATGATTTTAAACCACCTGGCGAGATACAAATAAAATCTGTTCTGGTGAGGTAAGGACAAGGTTTACTTAAACCTCAAAAAATAATTTCTAGGCGTTCGGAGTCAAGTCTCATCACATATGCAAGCTTAATAAATATAAACAAGCACATAAATCTCACTGAAGTACGGTATATAAAATGCTACACTTTGGAGTATAAAATGAGAAGATTGAGACAACTCAATTTAATGCAACAAAATAAGACAAGCAGTTCATGGCAACAATCCTATAGATTCTGTGATGCAGTGCTGCATGATACTGTGCAATGAGACATGACACAATACAATCCGATACAATACAAAACAATGCAATGTGAAAAAAACATTGTTTAAGACGGCAATATCATGCAGTTAAGTACAGTACAATGCAAACAACATGCACAATGCAACACAATAAGATGTGGTATAATACAACAAATTACAGTAAAGTGCAATACAGTTCAAAACACAATACTGCACCTTACCACATTCAATGTGGTAAGGTGTGATAAGATAGAATACACTAAGACAAAATTTAATACAATGTAAAATGTGATACAGTATGATATGATGTGAGGCAATCTTGCAACAAAAAACTATGTAGTTACGATATGTAATACAGTACTGTTACATATCATATTGTACAATAACACTGTACAATGTTGTGCAATTTAATATGATCTAGTATAATACAATTTGAACACAATATTGAACACAATTCGAGCAAATGAAATCCAAATAAAAAATAAATTGAAGAAATATCATATGTATTGTATTGTGTTGCTTGTGAGATGTAACGCAATACTACACAAGATATGGTTTGATGTTGTGTAAAAATACACGCAAAATGTTGCAGTTTGACATCATACAAAGTGATACAATCACTATAATACAACACAATATTATACCACAAAATATACTGCTACTAAACGCAATATGACTGTAGTCAAAGTGATTTAACAAAAGTCATACAACACAATGAAATATGTCAATACCACATGATATAACTAAATATGACACATTTTTTATTGTCAGGATGACTGAAAAACAGAGAAAAAGTTTTGAGACAATTTGTTTATTTTTAACTTAAAACAGGTCCATTTAAAAATTACATTTGTTCAAAGTATATTTCCTTTGGTCCTTACAATCAGACAATCGGACAAAAAAAATGCCACCAGAAAGGTGAACTGCTAATATGAAATCCAGTGTGAATAATCTTTTTCTCTAAACTAAATACACTCAAACACGGCCTAATCTACCACTTCGTTGTACAAAGCACCAAGCTAAAGTTTCAGCAGAGAGGCTGTGTGGTCCTGGAGTCTCCTGCCATTAGTTTGTTTACAGAAGTTGAAGCTGTGAGCTAGTGAGTGCCTTGTGCCTTAGGCCGGCATTCCATTACAGTGGCTCATGCAAGCATGCACAGGCACACTCTGCAATGCTGTTGTCTTTCAATACAATACATGCAAACCAGGCAGTGCCAAACCACTGCCACCTATTTCAGTTTATCTTGTGTAAAAACTCATCCTGCTCCACCATGCATATAGTTCCTCTTTAACTGCTATTTTTCCTATGCATCCATATTCCAGAGATCCTTTGTCCTTCACTTTGAATATAATCTACCTAATCAAATTCAATCAAACCACTAAAACACAGAACAGCCTTGGTGAAAGCATGGATGAAAAGTAGAGGCTTTGTCATTGAGGTCGTGTAAACTCCAGGTGATAGCTGTTTCACACTGAAATGAGCTGTTACTCGTACATTTGAATGTACAGGTGAGATGTCTCTGACTGATAGTATTGGTCTGACACTAATAGTGGGCTTGTGTGCATGGTATACAAATGAGTAATCATCGGATTGCTGCAGCCAACTGCCACACAGTTCACCTCGAAACAGGTTCACTCCCAGAGGTAATGACATTTTCGTGTGATTGATGAGATGACGAGTGTAATTACTTATGGGGTGGGAGGTTAATTTAAAGTTTTTAAAGTATGATGAAAATGGACAAATATGCAGAAATCTTGTACAAAAGGTCAAGCTTAAATCAGTTGGGCGAAATCCTAAGAGCCACTTTGTCTGAAACATGTCTCACGTACCTGACTTTCAGCTGACAAAGAAAGGAATGTATGTTGACTCTGAGCACATAAATGAACTGAAATATACTGAAATGGTAGTAATTATGTGAGGTCAAAGGTTTTTTGAGGTGTGTAGATTGTACTAAAAAGGAAGTACTTGCAATAAAGTGGCTGATAAGAATGCTGGTATGATTTCATTATAGAAGGTAAATGTCTTTGCAGTATGAGTTCCTTATATTGACATAGGCCTTGGTTTTCAAAAGAAACACACCTGAGTTGGTGATGAACATGTCATATCTTGTTTAAACAGTTTTTATAGTTGATAGACAACCTGTACCCGCCTAGAAACAAGAAACACGTTCAAAGCTGATTTCTCTTTGTTCTTGAAGTTGGTCATCAGTTTCACTGCTTTAGACTAGACCAAACTTTTAGATCAACATATCAAAGTTGCTAAGTATTGTGGAGGAGCTGTGACTTTTGATCCAAATATGGACAGTCACCACACCTAAATCCTATATCAAACCTGTAGGGTAATCTGAAGTGAGAGTGTTACAGCTGACTCAGGATTCTGGGTGATCCAAGTAGATTTTGCAGAAGTATGATAAAAGATCTCTCTCTCTCTCTCTCTCTGTCTGTATGCACCAACTTTGATTCCTTTTATAAAATGTTAGCATTAAATGCTGTATTATTTGACTGTTCTTTTGATTTCCAAGAGCTGTTGGCCACCTTCTATCACTATGAAACAACAATAAAACTGTCAATTTATTTATGTCAAGGTGAATGCTTAGTCATTTGTACAAAGCTCAAAGTTGGACAGCGTGCAGACACACCATGGACTAATGGCTCCAAAAGCATTTTGGATTGTGTTTCTCTGAATTCTCTTTGCACCCTAAGATGTCTGAGGATGTTGAACACATAAGAAACAATCCCTCTAATTGTTGCAGATTACATTAAACAGGCTTGTTAAATGTTTTGATTTGATTTCTTTGACTCATTAATGAAAGGATAATGTGTGCAGATTTGTTGGTAAGTGTTTAGTTTTAACTTTATTCTCTAATAAAATTATTACTTCAGTTAGTGCACCTTTAAATTATATTAAATGTCAAACTAACACTACTACTGCTACAAGCTATGATGCTTATATGTGTGTGTTTCTAGGTTGGTACCATTCCTTTAGAAATGATTTATTGTGCATGTTATGTATTCTAATTACATTATAGAGATACAGTTTATTGTGTCAATAAATCAACCTAATTAAACTTCAATTTCAAAGTCCAAAAGGTAGGTGTATCTCGAAAATACCAATGAATTCAAAACTCATGGTGCAAAATTAATTTTAAGTACTCATATTGATATTTCACTTAAGATGGACCATCTTTACAGTGAATTAATTAAATATTAAATAACAAATTATCTAATTGCTTTCTATGATTAATAGAGCATTTTCAAACTGAATTGAACTGAAAGGTAATAGTGCTAAAATCATGCTGTGCTTTTTTTTTTTTGCAGACACAGAAAAGCTGGTGTCTTGATGGGATGATGGAAAATTGGATGGAGTTCAAGATAGAGCTATCCCGGAAGAAAAACGGTCAAAGTCTGCAAACGTTATGAAAATGGGATGGATGTTTGCCGTTCAGCGGAACAATGACACTAAGCATACAGCGAGAGCCACAATAGAATGGTTTAGATCAAAGCATGTTCATTTTTAGAAGGACTTAGTCAAAGTCCAGACCTAAATTCATTTGAGAGTCTGTGTAAAGAATGTCCAATTTGACTGTGCTTCAGCTTTTTGGCAAAGAGTGTAACTCTTTTACCTCCAAAAGAGTTACACCCATAAATTCAGTAAAAAGTAATTCAAGAAACTATTGAATCAGGTTGGCTTAATATAAATGCACCCGAAAGTTTTTAGATTTTTATTTGTACAGGGAAAATGTGAAAACTGCATATCTTTCTCAACTTTAGAGTTATTAACTACTTTGTGTGGTAACTAAATACATTAATAACATCCATTGAGACTTCTGGTTGTAATGTGTCCTGTAAGATTAAGGCCATGGTTCTCTAATGAACAAAGGTGGAGTGCCCTCTGTGGGATGGGAGTCAGTCTCTGCCTTCAGAGAAGAATCTGGAGTATCTTGGTTTCTCATTCATGAGTGATGGTACGATGGAACGAGAGATGGACAGAGTTACTGAGTTACTGAGTTACTGAGTTATCAGTAACTCGGGTGCTGCTCTGATCCAGTGTGGTGAAGAAAGAGCTAAGCTATCAGCAAAACTCTCAGTTTACCTGTCCATACACATTTTGATCCTGACCTATGGTCATGAGATATTTATTGTAGCTGAAAGAATTAGATCCTGGATTAAAGTGGCTGAAATGAGCTTCCTCCAGTCGACGGCTGGACTCAAACAGTCATTTAAGGTGGGACAGGCATCTGATCAGGATGTTCGCTCTCCCTATGTTGGTTTGCCAGACATGTCCCATTGGGAGGAACCAATGGACAGGAGGGATGTCTGGGCTTCCCTCTGGATGTGTTGTCCCCACAATAATTGGAAGACAACGAATGGATAAATGGACAGTTTCAATGTGCAAAAATCTGACAATGCATAATGGTTATGAATAATTGCAAGGCACTCACCGTGCAAGAGCCAAGAAATTTGTTGACTTTGCCTTATGAGAGTATTTCATATTTCACGAAAAACCCAAGTGTAATATAGGCAATAAACACTTTTCTAAGCTGCAAAAACTCTAAAACATGGGCTGTGAAAATAGATTGATGTTGGTCTCTTCCTTCGTCACTTGTTATTGTAGAGTATGTTCAGACTTTGACTAGTCACCAAATAGACCTTTGCTACATACCACATACCTAAGATGTACACTTGCAGCTTACTTGATACATCACACCATGTGCTGGACCCAAGTTTAGCACAACTTTCTCGGAGTGTTTTATAAAAAAGGCATGACACCATCAACACTGATATCACCTAAACTATTTGTTAAGTCAGTGTAATGTAGTCAGTTAAGCTTCAAGGTTTATACAAAAAAAGGTTGCAACCACTGTTATCGCACTCCACTCAGGACACCCACATCCTCCCTTCACACACGACATTGCTACGGATATTTGTGCATAATCTTAAGTGCATGGTATGTTCGAGCTCCTCATATTTTCTGGTTTATGATGATAACATCCACTTAGCGTAAACATGTAGATTTGTCAAATCTACAGGAAATGTTTAAACACTTCCAGATTCCACCAGTCACTTGTTTACCTGACTAAAGCGAGGTTTTAGGCTAAACAGCTTCATTAGATGATTAAGATGTCTAATGAAGCTGTTGTGTATTCTTACATAAGATGGTAGAGCTAAAGTTAGCAAACTCTGTCATTTGAAAGTGGCTATCTGAAATTTCAAGATCCTATCTTCATCTCAATATCTCTATATCAACAAGTGTGTATGTCAACAAGTGTGATGGGTTTAATTCAGTTTATAAAAAGTCTTTCCTATATCACTAAAAGACAGGGATTTATTTTTATGATGTTTTTGTCTTGAAACATAAAGAAGTAAAAAATTACACTTTCAGCTCAGCAAAGAAAAAACTTTCCCAGGACCAAAAGAGACTGATGAGGATGAGTGTAAGGATTAAGATGAAGATGAGAGAAGTATCTCTGCTATAATATAAAACAGATGGGATTGCAATTTCTACCCTTTTACTCCTAAGGGGTAAAATCAGTGGAAAAAAATATTTGGGCACTATAATAAAATAAAATAAAATAAAAATAAAGTAGATAAAAACAGGCAAGTGCAGTGTATTTTTTTTTATTTTTTTTTACTTTACATTATTTAATTGATCTTTGTTAAATTTTAAAATAATTTTTCATTATAGCTAATTGTTCCTCAGGGATATAATACTGACCTCAGGCAACATTTAGAAGAAACCCCTTTTAAAAAAGTCATTTTAAGGTTTTTACCTCTGACATGCCATGTGCATCACCTGTTAAAACTATTGAATATTTAAATTTTGCATCATTTCCATACAACATTGCCAACAAACAGCAATAAATTCCAAAAACTTTTAAAATTTCTTTAGATTATGTTAATTTTCATATTTTAAGATTTAAAAACACTCCAGCTGTTTTTCTTCACTCATAGCTGTATTGACAACAGTAATTTGAGGAAGATGACACATCACTGTTTGAACAGGGAGATCATTTAAATTGATGAACACAGATGCAATTCACTGAAGTTCTGATTGAGTTTCAGATGTATGGCTTCATACATTGTGAAAATGATTTATATAACTTCTTGTTCAAAATGACATGTAATAGGCATCTCAGGAATCACTCGGTGGCTGGATTGGGCTCCCAGAAGTCTCTTTTGTTGAAAACATCTCCTGAGAGAGTCTGTGTCTGAGTAAGATTGTATAACTGCCACATGTCCAGAGGGTTCCTCCTATGAAATAACCACTTCTATTTTTAGCACTTTAACTGCAAATCGAGAATCGCGTTACAGAGAAATGAGGTTACGTGTTTTGGTGTAGATTTCAGAGAAAACAGACTAAACAAGTTAGTTTAGTAACCAACCTCACAGCTAGCATTTATGGCTTGTAAGGTTTCATTTCAGTGAATGGAAAATCAAATCTAAAAAAATCCGATTTATGGTAATGTAATTCCTGTTTCTGTAAACTTTAACATAAAAACACACTGACGCTTTGCAAGTAAGTATAGATAACATATCTATTCAGTGGAACTTGCCAAACATGAATTTCATATTAGTCTAAAGTTGTTCTGTATTAAAGTACAGAAACACAAAGGAAAGGAGAGGTTTAACTATTTCAGCCCTGAAAACAGCGCCTGTAGTTATCAATCTATTGAATACAGTTCAAAAATGATTCTGAGGCCTTCAGGTAGAAACTATGAGACTTTAGCTAAGATAGACTGTATTTTATTTTATGTTTTCTGTATAAGGTAATGTATGTCAGTGTACTCATGCAGGATGGCATGACTGGGACAACCAACCTCTGAAGAGGTGTTGAAAACCCCTTTGCTCATTTTTACTCCATCCCTGCCCTCCAGCTTTCTTCTTGTTTTCCACTCAGCTTTAGTTTTCAGTCTTCCGTTTAGCATAAAAGTAGAGGGATACTAAGACTTATGCTTGTTTTACTAAAATAAACTTAAGTTTTTCACTGTCAGCAACTGTTTGTTGCTTTTTACTTCGCTCCATTTGCTTGAAATATGGTCCATTTACTTCTTATTAGTTTACTATTCAGTCAATACAAAGTAATTTGCATTCAAAGTCAAACTGGCTTTGTGGTGGACTAACTCTTTTATTTGCATTTTAGTCCACTAGATCTAAAACTACCATGGTGATGATGGTGGGAGAAGATTGTGATGTAATTGGTGGGTTACCGGTTTGATTCCTGAACAAACATCATAATACTGAAATCATGGACCTGTGGTCAGGAAATGACACAGACCTCTGCTGTTATAGATTTTGTAAAAAATCTATAAAAACCAAATGAGCTTTTGCAAAAGGTTATTTTGCAAAATTCATGAGCATGGCAACAGATACTGGCACAAAATCTGCTCCATGTTCATGCCGATGGTGGGTATAGCAGGAAGATAGGTCATAAAAAATAATATTTTACAAAAAAGTGGTAGAGCCAAAAGGGACTTCAATGGAAAGTCCCCATCTACAGTGTTGGTTCTACTAAATGTTGGGGGTAGTTCCACTGTGTAGGGGCAAAAATATATGCAGAATGTTTGAGCCCCGAGAAGGATCTGTAAAGAGCACAAGAAGTAAGGCATTTTGATAAATGTGGGCATAAAAAATATTATCACTGTTATTCCATTAGTAACCCCACTGGGGTACAAAATGGCTTAGTAAGACCAGTGTGACTGCAAAGTGAACAGATGTGTCCCCTAGAAACTCTGTTTAGATACTGTATATGCTGTATGTACTTAAGAAAAAATGAAGAAGCGTTGTTGTAGAAGAAAAATTGGACAGTTCAATGATATGTTGTAAGATGGTAGTTGAGTTTTCTTGTCTTAAGCATGTGTTAGGGTATTGTAACTTTTAGTATAGCTTTTGGTGATGGGGAATCATTTCTGAAAATGGATGTTTTTTATTTAATTTAAAAAACTTCAACAAAATAAGCCTGGTGAAGCCTGCACAAAGGCTATTCCTATTTTTAATACTTCATTTTTAAAGGATCTTTCCATCCACTCTTTGCTCTCCTGACCCCAAACTCCACAACTTTCCACACACTCTGAGCCTGAGGCAAAAGGGTGAACCTGCTGAACTGAGGAGGGCTGGAACAACAAGTTTTCCTGTGCCTTCTTTCGCCTGCTGTCAGTCTGAGATTTTCACACTCCAGATGCCCTAAGACACTCCTAATATCTCTGTAAAGTTAAACACCCCCATAAAACAGCATGCAGCTCTCATGGTTCACATGCAGGACATGGAAGCAGTAAACTTCTCGTCTGGGGTCAATCGGTCATGAAAGGGGAGGAGCGGCTGGGGAGAAACGGGACATGAAAACAAACTTGCACCTCAACTCAGCCTCTGAGTGTCTGAGGGACTGGTTCAAGCAGAGGGTGAGGGTAACATCACAGCTTGTGTACCTGCAGTGTCTTTTCAGGTCTATCTGCAGATACTATCACAGTCACAAGAGGATCCCTTGCTCAGATAAACAGCCTTCGTTTTTTGATATGTCACTATGAGCCAAAAAACATCAGGACAACTCAAGGATGTACAAAAATCTGCTAGTGACAAATACCAACCCAGTCAGAAACCTGCCTCTTATTGTGAAAAGTAATAATACTGTGTATGCAAAGTGTCAATGTCGAGCACCTTTTTTGTGCTTCTTATGAATTCAGGTTCTGAAGAGTGAGTTTGCTGCAGATTAGTTGCCTTTACAGCGACCCTCTGGTGCTAATCCCTGCACACGCGCCACCGGGAATGTTCAGCTCCCAAGACACAGGTTGGGATTAGAGAGTTATCAACTAATGCAGCACAAACACGCCAAAATGTCATTAACATAGAGAACGACACTGGCTCCTCTCCTTTGTGCAGGGGCAGATGCAGCTTCTCCGCTGCTCCTGCATAAACAGAAGTCCCTTACAAATGAGCAGTGACAGAAACAGACAGCAGCACACACAAAGAAATTTCACCAAGGAAATTTCAAGTACATTTTTTTTCTTGGTGAAAGGCAGCAGGAGGACATTAAAATGACAAAAGCAGGAAACTTTACTCTTTGTTGCTGCTGCTAAGGTGCACGCTCAACAATTTTGGCAAACAGTCTTTCATATTCAAAAAGGATCTTTTCGGTTTTCTACACAGGGATCATCTAACTTTCATTCTTGTTATAGTGAATGAAAAGACTCTCATGCTGCAACAACAGAACAAGCTTATTTGAGTGTACACATTACACATGTTAAAGACTTCTTGTTGTTGATTTTTTTTTTCTTTAAACTGTCTAAATCTGATGTTTCAAAGTCTGGAGAAGCTTTAGTCTTTCATATCTACATCCTCCTCAGAGCAAAAGAAAAAATTACATTTAAAAATTTTACACTTAAGGGTATGTATTTAGTCAACTCAGGTGTCAGATTTGAGTTAATGTGTGTGCTCATGTTGATGGGTTAGTCAGAGCCAGGGTTTTCTAGGGTTGTTCTATTTGCAAGCAAAAGTAGTACATAATATAGAATATATAATAAAGCTACATCATAAAAGATACTTGAACAAAGTCTTAAAGACAAAAAGTAACAAATATTAAGTGGTATTAAAGTTTTAAGCTGAGCATTGCCAATAAAGTTAATGAATAGGGTTTTCATAAAAGTCAGACTTTGCTTCACCCTCACCTGTAGTTAGGAACATTAAACATGGAGCAGTTATTAAAATTTTCAAACTGGGTTACCACCTCACTCATGTATCAGGTTCTGTATAATTGCATAGATTTGATACTTGTGGATCGAGAGGAATGCTTTTGCATGCTGGATACAGACCCCTGAGGAAAGCAGCTAATTACAATATAATAGATTTTGCTTTATTTTGCAAACATCTGAGAAATATATTTGGTTTTAAAAACCTGAAGTAATTTCCTTAATACTCTCTAAGCATAGAAGAAAGGTAACTGTTGGAGGTTACCTTTCTTCAATCTACACTAAGAAGTGTTTTTTAATGAAAAAAATAATTTCCACCAAAAATCTTTATGCTCACAGTAGTCTCAGTCTCTAACATCCTGTAATTTATAAGAGGCGCACAAACACAAGGAGAGTGTTTGCAATCACTGCAGCAATTAATCAACATGCCCGAGTTGAGCTCCTGAGGCTCAGCCACGTTCCACAGTTTTGTGACTCATGAACCCCGTCTGCAGCTGGATGATCACAATCTGTTTTTGTCTTCATCCCTAGCCTTCGTAATGAGTTTCAGGACAGGCTGTTGGGAAACCTGGGAGTGTCCTGGCTCATTAATCCACCTTCATAAAAAACAGGATGGAGAGACAGATCTTAGAAAACACTGCTGTTTGTCATCGGTCTGACCCAAGAATTTGATGAGTTTAGTTGTATCAAAACACACAAAAGGAAGAGGTTAAAGAAATATGCAACCTACAGAACATTACCACCGACTTACAAACATATAACATGATGAGCTGCGTATGAAAAAGATTTAAGTGCTCTGCATCAATGGTTCCAAAAGTAAGGCTTGAGACCCCGTTGAGTGATCCAAGAAAACATTTCAAGGATCACAATTAGATCTCGTTAAAACAAATTTTAAAATGAGAAACATAATAATTGCGTAACTTAAATGAATAATTACATAACTGTAACAAAATAGTTATAAATGCATAGACCAGGTGGCTCAATTTGGTCTGCCATAACTTTTTTTGTGGTCCTCTGGACTCTAATAGGACACATAAAACCTTCAAGTTAACAATTGTATGTTTAAATATTATTTTATTACGTAAATCAAAGTAATTGTTTCTGTATACTGCCAAATTTCAGAAATGTGAAAGGATGTTCACTATTATGTAACTTTAAGAAATGCTCACGGAGTGCAGAAATGGCTATTTATTAATATCATTTTTTGATGGTTTGTTAATGGGTTTCATCAATATATTCTGCCATAACTGACTCTTTTGATGACATGCATGATCTTGATATGACCCAAAATAAAATTTTGTTTGTCATACCTCCCTTAAGTCATAAGTAAAGATATTTTCATGATCACAAAATCATTTAATAAATAGCTTAAACTATCTAAATTATTTCCTAAAGTGTGTAAACATTTTAATTGTCCAAAGGAGAACACTTATTTTGAAATTGAAATTAGCATTTAGGAAAATAATGTTCAAAATAGTTTTAATGCCTTACTTTCCTATGTATATCAACAATTCCATAACTATTGCAGTCTAACGGTCCCTGCAATACTTTACTGTGTTAACACAAACCTGAATCATCCTGCTAGTGTTTGTGTTGGTGCTAATCCCGTGATTAAATTTTGAAACCTCGGTCTGTTACTCATGTTGTTTTGTTTACATTTTTTGGCGACCTTGCACGAAAGCTTAAGTTTCTTGAGATTTGCAAGGCCAGCTCACACTCTAAACATGCCCATTTTGCAACTGTTGTTGCAAGTGTTGTTGCTACAACATGCTCGCATATCATATAATTTATTAGACCAGTTACTGTTCTGTGGACCAGGTTAATTATTCAATAAATCACTCTATTGAAGTGACACACTGTATATGTCAACCACTGAAGGTTGATATAAGAGGTGCTATTAAATTTAGAGGTGTTAAATATAAAACTGGCTACTTGACATGAAATAAACTGTATAAGAAAATATTGTTTCGTTTTCTTAATATGAGAGCGGTTTTATTAATCGATTTACCTTGTCATTTACCATTTCCTGTATCTGTTTTGTCAAGTTTAGGAACAAGTGTACTACCGCTTCTAGCACTGCGAGCTTATCTTTCCAGGACAAATACCAGCTTAATTCAGCACCTCATCTAAAAATAGGTGAGAAAAAGATCTAAAATATGCATGAAAACAAACTCGTCATGAAGACATTAAAACCTAAAGCCAGAGTCGAAGACGTCTTATTGATTTTCAGGGGTTAAAAAAAGAGCAAAATTTAAAAATTGGTTTTACTGAGAATGTTACCAGGAGTTCAGCAGGGCTTTGTCAGGTGGAAAAACAGAGCAATCCATCAGATCCAGTCATCTTAACTATCTCTGGTTACACAATGTTCCCCTGTTCTCATTAGTCACCCACTTCGCAGTAAAGTTTGGTCTCCATCTCCCTTGTGAAGACCAGCACAAACTCCAAAGTTATTACAGCAAAAGCAACATACAATATATTAAAGTTTGCAAAGTTTGCAGTGACCTCTGTTTTTGAAGATTTTTCTTGTGCCTGATGAAATTAACATTCTTACATTTGATGGAAACATAGGGAACCCTGCAAGTCTGAGAACATTACTCCAACTGTGAAGTGTGGGATGACAGCATTGTGTTGTATTTATTTGCTGCAAGAGGAATGGATGTAGATCACAGAATAGATTGGATATATTGAAGTGACATCTTAAAATTTTTTACAACAACATCGTCAGCCAGGAGGTCTCCAAATGGACAATTACTGCGAGCATATCACCAAAGTAGTCACAGAGTAGCTTACTAATAAGTAATGCATAGTTAATGTATAGTTAGTGCAAATATCTTGTTTCATCAATATCTTTTGCTCACTATGATAACTTCCCTTTCTCAGTGGATCCTTTAAAATACTACTCCTTTTAAAAGGAAGTTTGCACCCTATAAACCTCAACCCCTTCCCTACAATCAAATCACACTCTTCCAAAAAAGACTATCAGTGGGTAGTGGTGTTTAATTTTCCTTTTGGAAATCTCATCTAACATTGTACTGCACTTTTTCCCCCATACTTATTCCAAACTGTAAAAATGCCTAAACAAAGTTCTCCAAATTTTCATGCTTTTCTGTGACCTATGCTGCACATCAGATGAGTCAAACACAAGCTCTTGTAGACCTCGCCTTTTCATAATGATCCTAGCCAAGGTGGTTAAAATGCCTCATCTTAATCATTAGCTTTATAAATGTTACAAAACAGGTGATCGTCACTTCCCACCAGTTATCAGCACAGTGTCAGTTTGTAGTTTGTTCAAGAAATCACAGATACAGGGATTTCACATTGGTATTGATTGCACAAAATCAATCCAAATGTAAACATAAAACAACAAGTTATATTTAATTAAATTGTCTTTTAGGTTTTAGTATGAAACTTTCAAACATCAATATTTTAACGGTTTAGTATAGTTTAGATTTAAACTTTTGGTGGGGCAAACTCAGAACTGCGGTTATGAAACATTAAATATTTGATGATAAAGTTGTGAACTTTGAAATGTGTGGCCACGGCTTATTTATTCACAACTGCCCCTAAAGCCATCCGTCATTCATAACCGATAATGTTGACACGTCCAGTATAACATAAAACAGGACTTCAAAAGAGATTCAATGCAAAACAAAAAGAAAAACATTTAAAATGCAGTTACATTTTAATTTAGAACAATGTGAATGTTGTAAGATTTTTGTGAAAAATTGCGAATAATTTTTATCTCAGAAACAGAAATGTTTTCTTATAATAAATATTGATAGAATGACATCTGTGAATGGGAGTGTCACATCACAATACAACACTGCCACTATAAACACTAACTTAACTATAAGCTTAAGTATAAGCTTATCAGATGCAGTAGCTGCTGGTGTGCCTGGATTTATGGTATACATCCTGTGCAGGCTGGCTCCCCTAGGTAAATTTGTGAACAATTGCATGGTAGCTATTAGCCTTGTCAGTGCCCTATCAGCAATAACAAAGACACAGATTAGCTGCAGGACCAGGTATGGACAATGGCAAAATACACAGTCAGGATAAGAATTGGACAATAGACCAATTAATATAACCTGTGTTATCTCAAACTGATTGTTTTATGGCAGTGAAATCAGAACAGTTTGTTTTAGAGGTAAGATGATCTAATGCAACTAACATATCACTGCAGGGATGCATGTAAATTCTTACTTTCTTATCATTTTATTGTTGGACTGGAATCAGCAGCTGACACAGGCTTCAGAAGTGATATTATCAGCAAAACAATAAACACAGATTTGCATTGCCAGAATGATAAGGAGGTTTATATTTTGGCCACTATACTTGCCTTGATTAGTGCTCTATTTGAACTGGGAGAGTCACATTCACACCAAAACAGCTTTTAAACCAACAAACAAAAAGTTATGTATTCAACGCAGTTGTCAGATTGCCTAAATTAAAATTGAACAAGTTGACATGAATCCTTAGTGTGTGGATACCTAAACTCAATCCAGCCTACTTCTATTGTTTTTAATGAATTACAGCTGGCTTTTAAGATCTCATCCTCATATTCACAGAGAACATTGAAAGGGAAGAAATAAAATTCAACAGAATGTTCAACGGAATGTTTGCAAGATTCTATTTACACTTTCTAATTAATCACTTCCAAATGAATATCCATGTGTGTTTTTGCAAATTACATTTTTTGATTACATTTGAATGAATGTAACCACATCATACAGTACAGACCAAAAGTTTGGACACACTTTCTCATTGAATTCTATGAGAAGGTGTGTCCAAACATTTGGTCTGTACTGTATGTCAGAAGTGAAGCTGCCAGCACCACCAGGTCCTCTGACCACCACCAGCATGCAAGGCAGGTGAAGTGTCTTGTCCAAGGCAAAGGAGAATGGAACAGGAATTGAACCAGAAACCCGCCAACCCTCAAACTCCTATCATGTTGCCACTATCACCATAATTAATAGATGAGCTAATATGCATCCAACTCAAGTAACAAAACTAAATGAATAGAAAATGCATAAAACATTACATCAGGAATGTGATGGTATTCCCACAAATCAGCCCCTTGACCACTGCATTGAAATCAGGGCTGGGTCTGATTCTTTTTTCTTTCATGCCCAACATTTGGTGCTTTGTATCATTAGTCTGTTTTTGACCCAGTTGTGGATTTATTATAGACTAAAATGAGTATACATTTTACTCTACAATAGTTTGGAGTCTACAGGCATGTATATAAAAACGTTCATAAGATCCTCAGTGACTGACGGGCTCCCCAGTTGTGTTATTGCAACTTGAGAGTGGGGCACCAGTGCTGTGCATAAGGGTAACCATCTCTTAACCATTCATGCAATATTATTCCAGAACCAATTTAGACAGACAAACCATATAATCAAGCCATAGTCTAGTTGTTCAGTCTTTTCCTAACCTGTATTGAAGATGATTACATAAAGTCAGATGGAGGCAATAGATTCTAACAAGGACCTATGTTTTTTTTTCTTTGTAATTTTGAGGTGATTGGCAGACTGATATCCAATAACAGTTACTAATGTCTTCTCCACCTGGTATGGTTTTAACAGACAGTACCTAGTTAATGCTTGCCACTATAATTCCTATGGAAGCAGCAATTCAATTCATTGCATTCAACGTTCCACATTGACATTTGCTTCAGTTTTTATTATTCTGAGAAATACCAAGTTACATTTTATTTACCTAAAGATTAGTACAGCTGACCTCTCACAGAAGGAATATCTCCACATATTTCTTTCCTTTAGAAAGAAGGAAAAAAAATCCAGGTTTCAATCCAAATCCAAAATGCCATTAAAAGGAACACATACTCAGCATGTTGTGCATCTTTACTTCTGAGAACTACTGTGGAGTAATGGGCCACTGAGTTTGAGACAGTGTGCCAATCGGGGTGGCCTGGGGCAAGGAACACCAAGAAACCATCAAGTCTGGTGGTTGGAGCTCAAGCAGGGGGGAGTGATTTGTTTGGTTTACGTTGAAATTAAGGCTGAGAAATGAGAAACTGCTGTTTACATTTTAGGTGCACTAGTCTCTCTATTTCCATCCACACCCAGGGAAAACCTAAGTCAAAATTCTTTTTAAAAATGTATGTTGTATTTGGGAATGGAATATGAATCAAAGACTCACCTGGATTTATTTATGAGTTAAAATTTAGGGACTGAAAGTTTGCCTTGGGTTATTATGGCACTCAGTCATCAAAAAAGCTTAGTACTTTTTAAGTGTTTTAGTCACGGTAGATTTTGACACATGTAGAAATATGGGCATAAGCTATTTTAGCACAAAATATGTGGCACATAAAGCCATATATCTGATGTAAAAGACAAATATTTTCCACAAAAGTTTTTATCTAAAAAAATAGTACATGTGGTTACTTTGAAGTGCAGGATTAGTTCCAGATCACACTGGGTTTCCACATATGTTTTTAAAACACCTTTAGTTATGTATCTAATTATTATTTACTTTAGTCACCATTTATTTGTTCTCTCTTTAATAATAAATTTTTAGGGTTATTGTTGGAAAACATAAAATAAGAGTGACCAAAGCAAACAAATGCATTGACAAATACCAATTTTGTGTCAAGGTTGGCAGAAAGTATCATATTAACAGATTTTAAACCAAATGTATTTTCAGAATTTTATCTAAATCATGGTTTCTATTCCCTCTCTCTCACTAATGTCTACATTAAGTTAACATCACAACCCCTTTGCAAACACCGGGATGAAAGCCTTATTACTCCTTCGGAATCTGAGGTTCAACAATTATATGAAGCCTATTTCCCCACACCTCATAAAAAATTTTGTTTAAAATGTCAATTTCCCACGAAGTGATGTAGTACTCTACCTGAGCTTGTGTTTATTCTTGGAGGCCAGCTCACAATTTATAATCCCCCTTGGGAAGCTTTTCAGTCACAAGTCACCACCTTATTTTTACACTGCATGAAAAAAAGACAAGGATCTCCGTTGTTGTCGCATGATCCTAACAGGTGTTATGCGGTGTCTGTGACAGAGTGACCGCAAGGGTGTTTTGGGCTCTCAAAGGGGATTATTATGCAATCATGTGACAACAGGGGACCAAGATCCTTCCTTCTGGAAACTGGCAACTCTGTCATCTAATCACCAACAACTGGGCGAGGTCAAAGAGACGTGACTAAATTTTTGTTCCCTGCTGCTGTAAATATCTTTAAGTGGTTCTCTGAGGTTCCACTGACAAGAAAAATGAAGCAGGTCAAAAGGCTAATTTAAAAGGGGAGGTTTGTTTTTATCATGTAAATACAGAAAATTAAACACATCAGGCAATTAGAATAAGATCATTAAAACACAACTTGTCCTGGAATGACAGTATATTTGTTAATGTGGAATTTTTATAGTTGTATTTCTGAAGCAATCTTTGCCTAAAGGATATTGTTGGGCAGAGGGTGTATTTTTCTATCTTATCACCCTAATCAGTTAATGATGACTGTATGGAAATTTTTAAGTTATTTAATGTTTCTAAATCGAACATATTCATCAGTTAGGTTTTGTTTTTCCTGTGACAGACTGGCAACCTGTCCAGGGTGACCCCGCCTCTCACCTGAAACGTTTGCTGGAGATAGGCACCAGCACCTCCTGACCCCACTAGGGACAAGGGTGTTAAAAAATGGATGGTTAGATAGGTTTTGTTTTTCCTCTCTCTAAAAAAGATCTTCCTTTGTAAATTTCAACTTATATTATATATCAATGTTAGAAGATATTTATGTTACTTGGAGCAGTGATATTTAACTCCAGTCCTCGAATACAAGAATCCTGCTACTCTTAGATGGTCTAACACAGCTTAATGTAACGACTGAATTGACTATTGAGCTTTGAGTCAAGTTCTGGAAAGTCCTGCTTGTTATTAAACTATTTGATTTGGGTGTCTTGATGCTGTTTACAACAATATCTTTGGTTTTTCTATGCTTAGGGCGATTACTAAGGTTAAAGATATTTAATCAAAATTAACAAGTCGGGGCACTACCTCATTGTCAGAAATGAATAGCCAAATAGGTCCCAGTTTCTTTCTGCCATTGTTTTATGAACACCTGCAAAGTGAGGTGTGGTATTATTGAACAACAGACGAAAGAAGGCTTCAACCTGAGATCGCAACAGATTGACTTGTCCTTGAGAATTTCTTCCTGATTCTCCAAATTAAGGTCGCTCTGACGCTGTCTACTGGAGATAAGATACTTTCTATTCATAAGGATGACTCTAAATAACCCCTCTATAATGTTAGTGTTGATGTGCATCATTGCTGAAAACACCACCTGCATGTAAACATATTCTGTTGAACATCCAAACATTTAAATTCTCAGCACTACCCAGAACAGAGTTCGAGTAAGAAGTAATGGGGTTTTCCTCGGAAGCCCTGCTAGCAGTAGGTGTGTGCACTTTGAATGACTGTGTCAAACACCATCAAGGTGTTGAGAGCCCAGCGACGGATGGCACGCAAGTTTATTTATACCTTACTGTAATTTTTTTTGTGTGGTTCACAGTTGCGTTCGTGTATGTACACGAGTGTTTATGTGCGTGTGTGCAGAGACAGGAATGCTCTGCCGCCTCTAATTAAGTTGGTGTAGATGTGAGTGACTCAGCAGCAGTTGACAGCGTAACCACCCTGCGGCTCACCTGTTTATACATGCAAACACACACTCTTCGACACAGTCGTAGGGCAGCGAACCCTTTGTGAACCCCTGGGAGAGTTTTCGTCCTGTGCATCAGGGTGAAACTCTGAGCCTTGCGTGGCAAATAAATGCAACTATAAAACACAGGCGTGCCATAACTAATCCATGAATGTCAGCTGAGGTGCAGCTTTTTTTATGTTTGCCAGTGTGCATGTGTTTGTCTGTCTGTCTGATGTAACCTGGCAGCTCAGGTGCAAGCAGAGGGCAACGTGCTGTTTAAAGGTAGCTACCTGCAGCCACAGGTAGGCCAGGAAATGAACGTTCAGGGAAATTAATCAGCAGCTATTCAAGTGAAACAGAACATAAACAAACATGCAGGTTTCATAAAGCAGGAAGTCCCTTTTAATTTCCCCGTATTCAGGGCTTTGCAGTTAATCTGACTCATAGTTTAGCTATTACTCTTTGTTAATGACTTTTCAAAGACGTGTTTTGGACCCGATATTGCTGCAATTAAATACAATCAACTGTCTTCCTTTTACATAGCCAAGAACAAACAAACGAACAAAGTGTTCTCTTAGGTGAAGCCGCTTCAGAATTCACACAGATGCACCTTCCTGATGCCAGTCTGGTGAATCACTTCATGACAGCTTGGTGTCTTACCACAACATTAAACTGAAGCTGAACTAAAAGTAGCAGCTGTGTTTACCTAAATGCTAGATGTTTCTGCACTGCACTAGCTCTTGTGTATATTAGGGTTTTAATTCTACACAGCAGAAATAT
The DNA here is from genome assembly GCF_002775205.1 of Xiphophorus maculatus. NCBI lineage: Eukaryota > Metazoa > Chordata > Actinopteri > Cyprinodontiformes > Poeciliidae > Xiphophorus > Xiphophorus maculatus. Next base: position 8,760,126 of record NC_036451.1, on the reverse strand, counting down.
CTATGATAAAATAAACCTTGAACTGGTTTAACACCTCACCACTTTTAAACACTCTTTCCTACCTTAATCAGCATGTTTGTACAACGAAACCCTCACAAAATAACACTGGAATACATCATTAAATGTTAAAAAAAATATTTAAACTAATTTCAGCCAATGTTAATTAAAAAATAAAAGCCCCAACAAATTAAAAAAGAAATAATAATACAATTTCAAATTAACGGAGGAACACTTAAAATTTCAATGCAGCAGAACAGTTTTAGAACCAAAATCCAAATGACGTATTTATCATCCAAGTCAAAATGTTGTTAGAGAAACCAATAAGAGTCAAAAAGTAAGTAAAGGTGAACCTTGGAGAAGTTCACAAGGTCTTTTGCTTTCTGTTCCATGGGTAGTTTGTTGTTTGACAAGCAAGAATAACACACCACAATGCGAAAATCACAAACAGACAGGTACAACAGACTGAACAATTCCTGCTGAGGTTCATGACCTTCACTAGCATGCTGAGACAATATCATCATACTTTGCTCTGCATCCTTCAGTTGACCTCAGAAAAAATAACTAACAGCCCTGCCAAGCTTCAGTTAACATTGAATTTAAAGATATGCAGGTGGTGGCACAAAAAGTCATAAATACTGGGTTCAGATAGGGTTGATAAGGCTGAAAATGTAACACTCTGACCTCACTGAATGAAGCTAAGCAATAATTAAATTATGCTTCTTAAAGGTATTGGCCATGATTTTCTGTACAATATGATCAACTTACTTGAGTGAGTATTGTTTGTCAGTTATAAGTTTTCTACTGTGCTGTGAAAAATATTTGTCCTCTTACATACAGTAGGTTCTAGAATATAACATTAATAAAAACTCACAGTGAGTGTATCCCATTTTCATTGAGCTTTAGCAAAGACAGCGGCAAAGACAAAATTATTTTTTTTAAATTTATCAACATTTAGCATTTTTCTAGAGACCTTCCTGTCCCAAAGATCAAAGGATTTATATTTTACCAGAATCAAACAATTAATATGTGGTTGGTTTGAGAAACACATATTTTAAATGGTGTCAATGTAAAGTATTGAACCTATTTATATATTAATGTCATAACTACAAGTGACAAATTACTAAAAAGAATAACTTTAGCTGACATCCCACTGAACAATCATTTTTGAAAAAGATTAAAGCAAAGAATTATTTTTCTTTTAAATGAAATCTTCCAAGTCTTTGTTAACCTTCTGTAACCTTAACTTTCATCGAGCTGTAAAAAGTGATTACCATGTTATTAGACTTAATGACTAAGATGCTTCTCCACACCGGCTTTTAGGCGCCAATTAACTACTTGGTACTACCCTTGTGACTTGACTTCTAGGTACTACTCTGTACAAACTGTTCTTTACATGTCATCATGTTAATTTAGATGGTGATGGTGTTGGCAGCAATATGAAGGTTTTTCTTAGGCAGGGACAAATAAGTTGCTAGGAGTTGATGTTAAGAGCTAAACACGGAACAACCTCTGAAGAAAACCTGTTAGAACTTTAGGTAAAACTTTATTTGAAGGGATGTGCATAAAATTGACATGGTACTGTCACAAACATGACAAAACACCTGCCATGAGTCTTCATAAACATCTCTGACCGAAGCAGAACAGTTTTAGAACCAAAATCCAAATGACGTATTTATCATCCAAGTCAACATGTTGTTAGAGGTGTGTTTTCATAAAGTGTCATTTGGTAAATAATGACACTTTTAATTCAAAGATGTATTAAAACTTGCATTAAAAGTGTCAACTTTGCACTAACAGTGTCCTTATTTATTCAATGTCACTTTATGGCAACAGTCATAAACATTCAGAAAGACCCCTTCATGTTCATGTAATCTTGTGTAGACTCCTTCAAATGATCAAAGTTTAGAAGTTACAAAAGATTTGGACCTGGGATGAAGGTTTTCATTCCAACAGGTTGACAACACTAAACACACTGCCAGCGCTACAATGAAATGATTTTATGTGTGAGAATATCTCACAGTGAAGACTTATTTCCAACAGAGATTTTGTGGAAGACTAAATTAATGTAATAGATGCTCACTTTCTAGTCTCAATTTATTTTTCAAAGAGGAAAGAGCAAATATCTCTGTCTGTTAAGGTACAAAACTGGCAGAAACTTGCAGCTCTAATTACAGCCAAAGGTTATTTAACAAAGTATTGATTCAGGGGTTGAATATAGATGTCAGTCTTTGTAGATTTTATATTGGTAAAACTAATTTAAAACCATGTGTCATTTACCTTTCACTTTATAAATATGCATTTTATGTTGGTCTGTATAGGTCTGATAAAATCTAAATAAAATACACCTCAGTTTGTGGTTATAATGTGACAATATATCAAAAGATTAAAGGATTATGAGTGCTCTTGTATGGCATTTTACCTGAAGAGGTGTGTTTCAAAAACATCCTGGAGAATTATTTTTCTCCCATATCCTGTGACTAAGATAGAATGACAAGAATTCAGAAAATTAAAGGCTCTAATGAATGTTATAGCCTCTAGTGAATCAAAATCAAATTAAAAATCCAGCCTTAAAGCAACAAAACCTTTAAAGAAGGGAAATGATTTCTCCAAAGCATCTGCCTTAGAGACTGAATCACTTCAAACTGGGAGTAGCTCAAAGCCTCCCTGTCAACATGATCACACACTGTGATGCCAAAAATCATCAAACAGTTTTGAGAAAAAAAGACAAGACAAGGGAAGAAGCAGCTTATGCACATAGAAACTCTGCATCTTGTACAAATACACCTGGATGACGCCCTGTATACATGACAACTGGGCCAAACAACCACTTAAAACATAACCACAAAAAAAAAGGTGTTTGCAAGCTGCGTGGATACACTACACCCCGGTCAAGTCCTCCAACAATAACTCCCCAGCAAAATCGCAAACCCACAATGTTTGCCTGTTTGATGTTTCCCGGCTCTCCTTTTTTCTAATCTTCCTATTCAAAAGAAGGGAGCCTGAAAGGCAGAGAGGAGATGTTAAAGAACACGGCTTGTGTCGGTAAAACCCATGGATAACAATAAGCGTTTTACATTGAGCAGGAATTCAGAGAACTTGAGGAGAGAAACACAGGGAACAATAGTTGGATCTGAAAGAGTGACGAGCACTCTAACATGCTAAATCTTCGTCTTTGTGCCCCGCAGCTTTGATCCCAAACTTTCCAGCGAGCTTCTTGTTGAGTCTGTTTGCTCTTATTCAGATATATTAAGACTTTCTATTATGAGCAGACATAAGAAACAGCCTTCGGTATTTGCTTAAAGATTAGTTTACTTAAAAGAACCCTAAAAAATTGGCACTGAATAAAAGACCTTCCATTGACCGAGATGAGAGGCAATCTGTGTGCAATTGAGTCATTTGGAGGGCATGTAAGTGTGCGTATATGTTTCTTCTGCTGTTAGATAAATATGCATCGAAAGTGTGCCGCTAGAGAGAGCATGCCTCAGGAGAGTAAACTTGGTCTTCCATACCGTTTACTGATGAAGATGAACCTCTGCAAGGCTGATGCAGACCTCTCACACTATTGTGTGTGGGTCTACAGGGTTTTGTGTACTTTTAAGGGCATGTTTAGGTTATCTGTTGCCTAATACTGGTATCCAGTGAGTAGTCAGGGTTCAACTGGGTCAGAATGGTTCCCTGAGGACACTGAACATTACAGACTTTTGACTTCTACCCTTGTCACTTGACTGACCCCATTGTTTGATTGACTGGAGTCTTGAACGTCTATGAGGCAAACACAAAGACAAATCAGCAGCATGTCAGCAGATTGCTTTGAAAAAACACACTGTAACAGAACATCAAAAGCTGTTGTAAAGTTGACAGGTTTGAAGAAATTTATATCATATTAGCACCTATCATAGGCAAGTACTGTGTCTGAGTTTGGCACGTCACTCCAGATCAGAGTTGAACATCTCTGGTTTTTGGAGGTCGGTGTTTCTGCTCCAAGACATTTGAGGTGATGAATTATCTGACCTGCATATTATCAAATTATTTAAATCCAGTGTTTCGTATTTTTTTTATTTCAAAATTCAATATTTTCTCGTACCAAAATTTTCAAAATTCTCAGTCCTTCTCTTTCCCAGTTTTAAAAAATAAATGGAAACCTTTAAATCAGAGGAGTTCTGACAGAATAAAGCACACCTGATTTTTTTACACAAAAATTCAAATAAATAAAAACATTTTTTTCTTTCTACCCAAATAGATACATAAAAAAAATTGTTATTAAAGGAAACAAAATTTCTCAGAAAAAAACCTGCTGTGAACATTAATTTGAACACAGCAATTCATGAGGCATTCACATGGTATGCTAAAAAATAAATTATGAAAAGGATGAGGAGGGTGTTGGTGTCAAAATTCCTCCCAAACTAACAATTCACAGCACCTGTCTGACCGCCCAACTGAAAGATATGTGTACGTGCGTGAATGCCTGAAAGACAATAGGTATGGAACAACAACTACACACATACTCACCTGTGTCATTACCATCCACTCCCACGGGAGGCTACTCTCAAGGAATGTGAATCACCAAACCTAGTCTTTGACTGTTTTTGTCCTTAAGAAGTTTAAGAACATGACAGATTATGCGAATACAGCAGACAGGTTGTTGGGTTCACCTATCTGGGGTGACACAAATGAAATGCTTCTTCTTAGTATCATGCTGCAGCTGTGAAGAATAAAAATAGATGTTGCAGTTGCAGCGTAACGTGTTAGTGCTAAAAGTGGAATAAAAGATTCTAAAAGTGAAAATGACTTTGTTGAGTTTCATATCATGCAATAATATTATTCCCTCATAAAAAAAAATAAAAAATAAAAAAACTGGAATATTGCTTTGATTCTGTTGTGTCTCATTTAAATCTCCCAAGCCAGCCACTGGGTGTGTCTAAGTGCTTGCTCTCACAAAGCTCCGCCTATTTCCACAAAGCCCCTCGTTGGTGCTGCGGTCAGTCTTACTGGCCAAACGGATGTCTGGAACTGTTACTCTTGCTGCATAATTTTAGATGGATGGATGGATAAAAAATTTATGGCACTTTTGTATGATTAAGAGATATTTACTTGGAAGCGTTTTTAATTAGGGAGTATATAGATGAGTGGCTTGCCAAAAATAAGGTTCCTACCTTAAAAGTTTCAGGCATCTAACATTATAGTAACTGGTAAAATTTTCTCTGTCACAAAGAACTCTGTGGTTTTCTTTTAGGGTCTGTGTCAAAAACCTCTATAGTTCAGAGTAAATGCAGTTATTTTTAAAGGTTGGAGTCACTTATAATTAGAACATATACAATTCTTCACAATTAGAATGACAGGAACAAAGTTCGATTCTGTTACTCTTAGTCTGGCTTCTCACCTCAGAACTGAAGGGGACTGAAGAGGACCGTAGATTGATACAATGGCTTGCTGCAGTCAAGCCATTGTATCAATCTACAATGATACATAAGGTTCCTTTTAAGGTAGGAACCTTATTTTTGGCAAGCCACTCATCTATATACTCCCTAATTAAAAACGCTTCCAAGTAAATATCTCTTAATCATACAAAAGTGCCATAAATTTTTTATCCATCCATCCATCTAAAATTATGCAGCAAGAGTAACCATATGAAAACTAGAAGAAATTAAAAGTAGCTTTTAGCAAAGGTCATTCCAATGTTTAGGAGCAGAGCCACTTAACTAGATTTAGAGGGGGCAGAGGGTTATAATGTTAAACAGGACACATTTTGCTTTTCTTTTATCAATGCCTTTCTTCATCTTATTCTTCCTTAATGACCATCTTTATGGAGTGCACATCTTAGTGTTGTCATGTCAACAGACTCAGTCACTGGGGTTGTGGGTATTGGAAATTGCTTCATAGCCTAACACTGCATTTAACTTCTCAACAGCTTTATCCGTCTTCTGTGTTCTTTAGTCTTCATGATGCTGTTTGTTCAACCATCATTCTGTGCAAAAATATGCCACATATCTGCCTTAAAAGTGTCCTATAAAATAGGTTGAAGTGTAAAAGTCTAAATAAAATATTTAGCAATCCAACAGGAAGCTGAACACAAACACCATCCTGTATTGTATTACTAAATGATCTGCGGCATTTTGCTCACATAGATGAGAGATTCCCAGAGGAAAAAAGGCCGAGGTTCAAGCTGAGTGCCGCCCTGGTACTTCTGAAGCAAATGTTATCACAGCTTATCCTCTACCCCCCTGCACTTGTTTTTCCCTCCCTCACTTTGCAGAGTGACAAAGCAAAACCCCTGCTGTGTTTCTCATACTAGACACAGCATATTGACTCACGCAGACACACAAATACACACTCCTGTGTGAACCATGCATGCACACCCCGTCCCATTTCAGCTGCAGTGTATTAATGCATGTAAAAAAATAAATAAATGAAAGTAAAAGGAAATGTGGAAGGTTAAAGGAGATGATGGCGTGCGACTCACCCTATACTTACATGTAACTAATCTAATCTTCTCATCACTCCTGCAGACACACACACACATGAGCACACAAACAGCTTCTGGTATGCACCAAAGTAACCAGTATTTTGGCAGGTGTTCCTCAACTGTCTTTATCATGATAAGATTATCTCGAGTTTGAGAACGCAAATACCCAGACAGTCTCATTAAACTATTATTCATGAACTGATGAAATAGATCAGAGAGTTCTCCATAAAATAACAACAAATTTACTAAAAATAGCAATAAAATTTGAAAAATGATCATCCATAACTATGTTGCATATTTGTTACTGTTTGTCTGAAAAACTGATTTTCATAGGAAGAAAAAAAGAAAATTTGATATTCATAACCAGAAAGAATAAAGTTTTTAACTGCATATAAATGATGGTTACAACAATAAATATGCATAAATCTGGTAATATTAACTGACCACAAATGGGTCAGTTAATAACAGTCCACCATTGTGGACTGATGCGATATCATACAAAGAGAAAAAGGTAGCATGTATTTTTATACTGTGTCGTAAACATCTGGCTTCAGCTGTAGATCAAAGATTCTTTTAGGCACCTAAAACATATTGTTTTTACAACACCACCATTCTACGAAGGAAGGTGAACCACTTGCGTCACTTTATGTTCTCGTACCTCTCATCATCAGCTGCAGGTATGAAGGAATGTGTGGTTCTGCATACCTTCCTGACGCTGCAGACGTAAGAAGGAAGCTGAGCTTGTTTATTTGTAAACATGCTAATTGTAGTTGATATGAGTTTCATTTTTAGGACTGTGAATTGAAATAATATATGCAATAAGCATAATATGGCTGGTGTTTAGCCATAATTTAGCATTCTAAAAGCAATTAGTCTTAAACTCATACTAAATATGCCTGTGATTAGAGAGTTCATGCCTTTCTTGTACACCACTAAAGCTAGTGGTGTACTAAACTCTACTTTCTGAAGAAGCTCAAACTCATCAACCTGTGCAACAAAATATTGCAGATCTTTTAGCACCATGTTGTGCAGTTCTTTAGGGAGCAGTATCGGAGGCAGTGCTACCAACAGTGAATAAACTACAGAGGACTGATCCTATTAATGGCCACAGACTAGACAGTTTGTTGATAGTGATTGAAAAGAGGTTGATAATCTACAAATGCATTTTCAAATGTGACTGCATTTAAGTGAAAATAATCAGGATTTTTATTGGTCTCTAAGGCTTATTGCCAAAAATTGGTTCAGAAAATAAAAAATTGTAATAAAGAAATCAACAAAACACACATTCCCTTGTCTATTTTTTCTCCAGTACGACAAGACAAACGATGGTTTGTTTTAGCACAAAATTGCCTGCCAATCAGCTGGGAACTCTTTAGCAAATCTTGACTGAAAAGCTTAAAGATATTTGCCCTTTTAGAAAAAATGTGAAAATACCTACAGGATTAGCACACACTCTGTGAGGTGTGACGCAGAGGTAAGTCTGTGAAGAAAACACTGGGCCAAGATAATGGCATGTCAACCGAGTCTGCTCACACCTGAGAGACAGGTTCAGGTGAATCCGCAGAGGCTGTCATTCACAGTCCTGGTTGCCCTGCAGCAATCTGCCAGTTTAAATTTAATGCCCTGTTTGTGTTTGAACCTGAGCTCCTGTTCTGAGATCCGTCCTATATAAACATGAAGCAGCGTCTACAGCACGCACTGATGTCAGTGTGTGTTTGTGCACACACAGACACGCACAGACAAGAACACGCTCTTAGATTATCTTGGATGTTTATTCAGAACGACTCGAGCGCTGATCTGATAAAAGCTTATCTGATCTGAGACCACAGATCATTAAATCAAGTGTAAGAATTTCTCACGCACCCAGGTACTCGGCGGACAATGTGTTTTTATTTATTTCACACTGACGATTTTGGTCCACGTTTGACAACATTTTGTCTGGTCTTGCAAATTTCATTTGACTTGGATGTGGCATTTTCCTTCTGCCATAGCCAAGCATCTGCTTTGTTTTGTTACAGTAACAGCCATAAATCTTGATTTAAATATTTTTGAAACACTTCCAAAAGAGGAACTCCTTCAGGAAGATTTTAACATCTGGCAGCGTTTAGGTTAAAGAAGTGAATATACTTATGTGTCACATTTTCATAAAAATGATACATTTTCATCTTAGGATTAGATGAAAATGGCACAATTTGTATTTGTTACAGTGAGGTAAAAAAAAAAAAAATAATTATTAAATGACTGATCATGTAATTCAGACTGCATGATCAGACTTTTAATAAAGTTTGAGCTGTCTTAGATTGCACAACCTCTCTCTTTAGTAGACCCGCCTCTAAATTCAGAGTTCAGAGTTGAAGATTGATTTCTTCCTGGTTCTCCTGCTGAGGCCCATCTGACTGATAATCATTGATCACATCTTTACACAAGCCTATGTAAAACACCAAAAAATAATAGTATAATATCCCTTCATAACTAATCTGTGCCCAAATATCTGAATGCATTTTCCATATTGCATAACAGTGGCATCTGCCAAGATGATTTATTTAAACTCCAGGCTCACTGAAGTATTAATAACCAATTGTGCCATGTGGGTTATGAAATGAAAACCATCAGGGAAATGTTTTATGAAATATTTTTTCTATAATGGAGCGATGGTAAAAAAAAAAATAAATAAATACATGTAGGTCGAGCATCCGGACTCTTTTATAAGAAGCCCACATCTGTCAATCAAAAAACAAAATGTAATTATGATAATGAGCAGGTGATACCTTTGTTGACTGCAGTAATATGAAAAACACACCTGTAGAAACTGGTGCAAACTGAAACGTTGCGCCAGAAAGCGGAAATATGAATTCTTTTGTGATTGCTATCTTGTAAATGTAGCAAGAATCCATCTGCTTTACATCATAAAGGAAATTGTTGAAAAGGAGATATTTTCCTCTAAAGTTGTAAATACATGTCGTAACAAACTGTAAGGAAAGGTCTGATTATATGGTGGCTATCCTTAATCAGTGCACTTATTTGCTTTCTGCAGACTTGAATGATTATGAAAAAACAGAAGTCTAAAGTATTTTCCTTGTTAGCTTGAGAGTTTACTCAGCATAACTTTGATCTGCTGGTGAATGTTTTTTTTTCAAAAGTCATAATTAGAAATAAAAAGTAAACTGATTCTTGTTTTTTCCTGTTTCAAATACATCAAGAGAGCAGAATTTTCTCTCTATGTTTTCTTCCTCAAAATCAAGACGACAAAATATATTTTTCTGAGATGTTGGCATTTGATAAACTTTCTAAAGAGACAAAAACATTACTGGCGTGGCAGAAAGAATCCCGTTTGAAGCTTACGGACGGTATCTGATTAACTGTTTAGCAGACGATGTAGTCATGCTATGCCATGCAGTTAGTTATAGTTAGATCAGATCTGCAGTCCCTCCTCTGTGACGTCACACGGCTCACTGAGCGTGCCAGCTCTCTGAACTGGTAGAAAATGCCCGCATACATTGGCACGTTATTGTTGCATGCTTGATAACCTGGCTAAAGCAGAGACACAGAGGTGATGAGTGGAGCTGATAGGAGGCAGGAACTCCTCTGTTGGAGCTGCTCTGCTGAATGTACAGAGGGAGGTGAGAACGGGAACTGTGATAACATTGTTGGTTCATCTCCTGAACTGACAAAAATAAATCTTACATGTTCACCATTTTCTTCTTTTAAGTCGCATTCAGTCACATCAAAAGTTTTTGTTCCAAGCAGGATATACTGCAATAATTTGTGAAGGAATCTGAAATAACAGAATCATCTCAAGACTGAAAACTGAACAAAGGAAACATTTTTTAATACATTCTGCTCTGCAAAATCAAATTACTGTACGTTCTGTGTGAAGAACAACTTCCACAAATGTATTTCTGTGATTCATGGAACCAGCTTTTTGGGCCAAAAAGCCCAAGGAGAGGCTTGAGTGGTGTTCTGTTGTTGTGCTCGTCACGGATTGTCCATAACGAAGACCATGTTCAGGCATAAGGGTGTACATATGTACACTTGGCACCAGGACACCCTAGGCCCCAGTTCGATGACCGACTTTGTCATCGTTCCATCGGATCTGCGGCCGTCTACATGTGTTTTGTGGAGTTGGAGAAGGCGTTCGACCGTGTCCCTCGGCGAGCCCTGTGGGGGGTTCTCCGGAAGTATGGGATACCAGGCCCTTTGATATGGGCTGTCGGATCCCTGTATGACTGGTCTGGTCAGAGTCTGGTCCACATTGCCGGCAGTAAGTCGGGCTTGTTTTGGGTGAGAGGGCTGCCCTTTGTCACTGATTCTGTTCATTACTTTCATGGACAGAATTTCTAGGCGCAGCCAAGGTGTTGAGGGGATCCGTTTTGGTGGCCTTAGGATCACATCTCTGCTTTTTGCGGATGATGTGGTCCTGTTGGCTTCATCAGGTCGTGATCTGCAGCTCTCGCTGGGGCAGTTTGCAGCTGAGTGTGAAGAGGCCGGGATAAGGATCAGTGCCTCCAAATCCGAGGCCATGGTCTTGAGCCGGAAAAGGGTAGAGTGCCTTCTCCAGGTCGGGGAGTTTGTCCTGCCCCAAGTGGAGGCGTTCAAGTATCTCAGGATCTTTGTCTCGAATGAAGAAGGGAGCGGGAGATCAACAGGCGGATTGGCGCAGCGTCTGCCGTGAAGCAGGAGCTGTACCGGTCTGTCGTGATGAAGAGAGAGCTGAGTCAAAAAGCAAAGCTCTCAATGTACCGGTCGATCTACATTCCCACCCTCATCTATGGTCATGAGCTTTGGGTCATGACCGAAAGAACGAGATCGCGGATAAAAGCGGCCGAAATGGGTTTTCTCCCTTAGAGATAGGGTGAGACTCAGAGTAGAGCCGCAGCTCCTTCACGTCGAGAGGAGCCAGTTGAGGTGGCTCGGGCATCTGGTCAGGATGCCTCCTGGACGCCCCCCTGGTGAGGTGTTCCGGGCATGTCCCACCAGGAGAAGGCCCCGGGGAAGACCCAGGTCACACTGGACTGACTATGTTTCTTGGATGGCCTGGGAACGCTTTGGGATACCCCCCGGAAGAGATGGAACAAATGGCTGGGGAGAGGGAAGTCTGGGCGTCCCTTCTGAAGCTGCTACCCCCACGACCCGACCGCTGATAAAGCGGAAGAAGTTGAATGGATGAATGGGGCTTTTTGGAGCAAACATTCAGTAGTGAGATCTTTGCCTTCAAGGTTAACTTCCACATGATAAAGTGTTGCCTCAGAAATATTTTGTTATTATTTTAGCAGCACTGGAACTACTACATGAACACTCTTTCTAAGAATAGCTGGCTGTAGTTGTGAGGGATTTGCCAAAACTTGAAAGACTTGAAACCACTTTTTTTAATCAAGAAATAGCTAAAGATTTTTGTAGACATTAGATAACAAAAAAATTTAATCATCTTGTTCTTCTGACTGGCTTTATAAATATTTATATGTTGTCTTTGAATGTAGAGGGCACTTTAATCTTTGCCTAAAGAATCAAGCAAAATGCCATTATGTATTTTTCTATGATTTCCAGACTTGTGGCTGGAACAATTTTTGCAAATTCATGACTTACTTACTAATCTGCTTTTTACACATTTCAGATCACCGCTTTGTTATTCATGTCCTTCATTCCAACAAAGCACCTGGCACCAAGGAATAATACATTACAGTATCTAAAGACTTTCTGATATTGGCCTCTCTTTCAGAGCCAATTTTATCTCCTCTATTTACAAGAAATTTACTTCCAGGTAACGTTTACACAGGGCAGCTCCAGGAACCAAAGATTGTACTCAGTGAAATACACGTTTATCAGGACTCCACATTAATACAATGTGGCATATTATACTTGCAATTGTTTTAACAACTGAGCCATGGTAACTGTTTCAGAAAGACATTAGATACAGAACAAAGTCCTTGTTTGGTACTTCAACCAGGGTGCATCTATGAAAAACATAAAGTTCTTTACTGCTATTGTGTCTCCTGGGATATTATTACTGATGCTTCAGCATAAATTATAACTTGAAGTATTCCTCTGCATTTGACCTGTTTTTTTTTCCCCCTTCCACTATTTTTTTTTCATAACACCCAAAATGAAACAAATAAACAAAGTACAGATGCAAAATTGGGATGAGTTTCGGCAAATATGTATATGTAAGGAATACATAATTTTCTCTACATAATTAAAGCATAAAAATAAATTTCATAATCACAGTTAAAGCTACATGAAAACTCCAATTCTTCTCATTTAAGGAAAACAGTGGTCCGATCCAATCCAATCCATTTGTAAAGTTCATTTAAAATGTGCTGTACATTAAGAGAATAAGTAAAAATAGAAATAAAACAATGTTAGACAACACAACAACTCACAAATAAAAACAAACAACTCATGCTGTGTTGAAAGCCAGGGGAAATAAATGTGTCCTCAAGGCAAATATTGTCTTTTCACAATCTTGCCTGGACAAAATGGTCTTGACTTTGAGAATATACTGCTGGTGGAAAAAGCCTTTTTGTGTTATTACAGATTTGACTTGTGTCTCAAATCTAAGGTCATTGTCTAATTTCACCCCCACATTTATGGAAATGTTAGAATATGAAAAACTTTCTACGTAGAGTAAGTGATTGGCCCAAAATGTCTTGCTGGAGATAAGCACCAGCACCCCTCCTGACCCCACCACGGATAAGGGTATAAGAAAATGGATGGATGGATGGATGGATGGATGGATGGATGGATGGATGGATGGATGGATGGATGGATGGATGGATGGATGGATGGATGGATGGATGAACTTATTAAACATATTTTTTGGCTTTGAAATTGAACATAACTTTCAAACTATATATTTAATTTACCAAAAACTCTCAACTCTCAGGATCAGTACTTTTTTGAAAATATTACTGATATCAGGGAAAAAAATCAATAACAAGGCAATGGCTTAGAGGGAAGCCACTGACATTGAAAAATTGGTCAGCAAATCTGTGAAATGGAAATGCTTACTTTCTCCCTAAGACTTTATAGTAACAAAGCCCATAAATATTGGGCAAAATTGTTGACATATATAAGCTCAAAAGTAAGTGTGACGATTCTTTATTCTGAGTAGTAACTGTGGTTTGTTGCTGGGTGGAATAGCAGGGCTGTTTGTAAATCAGTTGGGGAAACTCCCACCTGTTAACTTTCTAATAAGTTGATTCATCCATTTCAGTGTGACGGCCTCAAGGGATTCCTTCCCATTCTTAATTTGTACTGGAGGGACTTGCTTGGGGGGTTCTCGTGCTCAAAGCGGGTGGGTTTGGGCCAATGCTTCACCTTCTTCAAGCTTCTTGGCATTTCATCAAAGTACATTGGGATCAAAACTCTCGTTACTTTTTCTTTTTTGTGATGCATCAGTGTCTCCCTTCCTTGGTAACCTATGTGCTGCTTGATGTTACGTTATGTTTTTCTTTGTAATATAAGAATTTTAATAAAAAATAAAGTTAATAAAAAACAGAACTTCTTATATTTCGAAGTTCTCTGCATACATCAGTAGAATAAAAGATACCAGACACAAAATGTTTGCAAGGACACTAGAAAAGGCAATTGGTAGAAGGACAATTCAGAAGTGTTTGTATGTTCCACAAACTCATATTCATACCTCTGGTAGATGTAGGTACTAACTCATTTTTTGTTTCTGAAGCAAGATGAAAATCTCTGAAAAAATGATAAGAAAATGTAAAACGGCCATTCAAAAGATTATCCATGTTATGTTATTTTTTTCATGCAAAAAGGTATTTTCCTAACTTTTTTGTTCAAAAAAAAGGTCAATCTAAATTTGCCTGGAAAGTAAGTCATTTAGGTCCTAAATGTATACATCTAATGAAAATTAAATGGAAAATTTGCTGAACGTCAATGCGCATGAACGTACCTGTTACTAGGTGTAACTGGGTTGGTCCTGTCCTAATGGAAAAGAGCATGAGAAGGCGACAATTTATTTTTTCGCCGCACCTCGCATACCTGAATTACCAGTGTCACCAAGAGTAAACTCTTCATTGTTATAGAGGGCCTGGACTTCATGCCATCAGCTGAAGTTTCCATAGAGTCACTGCTTCACATTCAAGTCGGTTCTTATTGACATCAGAGACTGCATTCCTGCACAAATCTGACAAACTGACGAGCTGTAAATCATCTGCAAAACATGTGAAGACACTCACACACCGTAAATAAGCTAAGGTGCTCTGAAGGATAATGGGTGGAGGGAGTGGAGAGAGGTAGGGGCTTTAAGTCGAAGCCATAATTATGGTCTTTGTGTTATTTTTAGAGCTGCAGTCAGAATCCTAGCGTGTCGAACAAAAACAATAATAGCGCTTCTGTGGCCCTTAAGCCAGAGGCAACATGAACCTTTCGCAGACAATCCAGACCCAGATGAGTAATTTAAGCTCTGATTCACTTTACCTGATGAGGCAAAATATCCCAAACAAAACAAAATAAAAGCATGAAAATCCAAATCAGCTCTGTTTGTGCCTGCGGAGGGAACCCCCCTCTGTCTGGTGATCTCTGTGCAGTGATATCTGTCATAACAACATTTTAGAAGAACCAGTTTTTCCAATTGTACCCACAGAGGCATAACCTCAACTGCTCAGCATGCACGCGATGGCATACTCAGCTATGACTCACAGCTATTACCTGACACTATTAAGCGTTGTGAAACACAATCCGGGTTACCCTCGCAGTTACATACTGACAGTTTCCTCATATTTCCTCCTAATCCTTTTCTTACACAAACATGGTCGAGCAGCCGAAAGGCAGAAGTATGTTGGGGCATGCTGAGGGAATGACCAGGCTGACTCTGACAAATGATCTGTCACACTTACTGTACATAAACCATCGCTGGTGCACACAAGGCCTTACAATAACTCAGCTTAATGTGATAAGATGCTAGATAGGGGCTGTGTTGCAAGAAGAAGGGACAACAGAACTCCAGCTTAATGACATTCATAATACAAGCACCTCCCATGATAAGACAAGCAACACGAACACACTTGTTATGTAAAATAATGCTATCTAAACAATGCATTAGGCAGTAGGGTCTCTGGCATTGTTGATTTGAGCCCTCACCTGTCTTCAGATTAGAAACACGCTTGATGTATGATGAGCATGTGGGTGAGAGGAATGTGTTTTTCCATCAAGTAAATCTCGAGCTGTTACAGTGTTGCCCGGCGCTCAGGAGCCTACATCTGTCTGCCTGGAGTAGCTCCCAATGTAAACCAGAAGGTATGAACATGAACAGGCCAGCAGTTATGGTTCCAAGTATTTACAAACACTCATTTCAGTCATGTTTAGGAATCCCGATGGAACAAAAGATCACTATGCTGTGGGGGACTTATTTATTTTGTTTGTTTGTTGTGTGTTCAAGGATTTGTTGTTTACTTGTAAAAGAGGAAAAACAGGATTAAAAATTTGTGAAAGAAATGTTTTTAGCCAAATACAAATGGTGGTTTCTGATGAGGATCCACAGTTCAGGTAGAAGGTCTTTGTAACCATGTGGAAAAAATAAATCAGTTTTTGTTACGCAAAATAAATTAGGCAATGACAAATCACTGCAAAACTTGTTCTGCCTCTGTGATGTGACACATAGAGTTTACCTAGAAACCAGAACTGTCAGAGGGAAATAAAAACTTTAAAAAAGACAAATAGGTTTATGCAATTAACCTTAGACATATGTGGATACCCTGGCTGCAACTAATAATTTGTTGAAGCACTTTTTATTGAATTTTAGCATTCAACCTTCTTAGGAGTCTGTTCTCATTCCACATCTTGAATTGCCAACCAAATCTCTTAGTTTGTGAAGTTTGTTCTGTTCAAGTTTGGTTTCATGAGATTATCACAGAAAAACCTCAAATAATCATATTTTAGCCTGAAAAGTCTGAGAAAACTGTACTATGAGAATATAAAAAGAACTCAAAGAAGCAATATCTTATAAGTTTGAAGTCTAGTGTGTCTTTCAGGAGCAAGGCCTTAAAGAGATTTAGTAGCAAACTTTCAGCCGTTTATCCCTGACTCTTGGGACTTAAATGGTCACCTTTGGCAACTCCGGTGAGAAGCAAGTGAATTTCACTGTGGGCAGGATGTCTGGTTTTGCCTTTTCCTTCTAACTATGTGGAAAAGGTGGGAGACAATGGATGGGCAAAGAATTTATGGTTCTGATCGATGGTTCTCAAACAGTTTTAACCCAACCTTTTTTTCCAACCTTCTTTCAGTGGAAAACTGATCACTAATCAAAAACCATGCCACATATAAAAAGATAGCAACATAGTAAATCAACCGTAACTACTAAAATATATATACATTTACCAAAACAGCAAGCTACATAAAATCTTGGGATAATTTGTTATTTTATATATAGCTTTGGAAAAACTTTAGAGCACTTAGAATGATCAGTTTCTCTGATTTTATTTTTTATAGGTATATGTTTGAGTAAAATAAGCATTGTTATTTTATCCTACCAGCTACTGACAACATGTCTCTGAAATTCCAAGCAACATTTTAGTATTTATTTGCATAAAATGAAAAATGGTCAAAATAACAAAAAGGGACAGTGCTTTCAGGCCTCAAATAATGGAAAGACAACAAGTCCATATTCACTTAGAAACAACAATACTAACATTTTAACCCAGGAAGAGTTCAAGAATCAATATTTGGTGGAATATCCATGAGGTTTTCAATGGGGTTCAGTGCAGTGGGCTCTTTCCAGAGCTGTATGTATACTACTACCAAGACAAATATTCAGACAGACTCTGCAAACTAACAATATGAACAAGTTTTTCGAAGGATTGAAACAACTTTTTTTAGCGCATTGTGCGGTTTGTAAATGAATAAGGTGGTTTGCAAAGATTTCTCAGCTCACGTGTGTCTCTCTTTATGCAATGACAAACCACTCAGTATTCAGACACCTGGAAAAGCTTCAGATTGTTCTTAGTTCAGCAGAATGTCAGTCTTTTGCTGAGACAGTGAGTCAGTTACTGAAGTAAGATGTTGCATGGCTGTGACTGCAGCAACATCAGCAGCAGGCCTCTGCAGCAGTGCTGTAGCCCCGCTCTTACACGAGGACCACCTGGGTGATCTGTTTATCGTAGCCATCCTGGGCTTCTGGCCCCGGAGCACATTCAAGCAATTCATGCCTCTTTTGTTTAAAGTAAGTCAATTTATAAAGTCTACTGCACAAGCAACATGTAGATCAGAAACAGAACTACTCATCCAATCAGCACAATGCTTCCAATCTGGACATAAGGAAGCTCTTTTCTTTAACTGAAAGGCTTGTGTCACTGTTTTAGATTAATGAGAAAGACTGTATAAACTTTACTACAGATATAAAAAAATAGGTGGGGAGAGCAGGTATTACGCCTGTGTTTCGTGCGAGGCCAAAGTGTTTCCAAAGGATAATTTGAAGAGAGCAGCTTCTGCTGTTATCATCCACTGTGGAACACTTTGTTATGCTCCTGCCGTGAAGAGTGTGTTTGAGCTAACCCAAACACGGTCTATAGTAACAGTGATATAATCTACCTGAGTACACTGGGCCCACCTGCAGGGCTCTGACACAGCAGGAAAAATGTTTTATCTTCTCGGCACGAATGGGCCCGGAGCAGAGGTGGGAGGTAGTGGGGAGGGGGCGTGGAAGGAAAAAGACTTGGAAGGGAGGAGAGACTGGAGCTTTTACTAGCTAACACGCATGATGCTGTTTGGGCAGGTTGAGCCTGCAGACTCGCTGACTTTTCATCAGCTAGTTTTTCTTTGCCTTAACGGCCACACTATAATTAATCAGATGTCTGGGTTGGAGCGGCACGCAAGGGCTGGGTTCAAGACCTTTTGTTTGGATAGATGCCCAGTCAGGTGTGGTTCTCCTGTTTTCTCACAGAGAAAGTTGCATGAAAAGTGAAAAGCTAAAAACATACTTTCTGACAGGAGCGAGCTGTCAGAAAATATTATGCACATAGCACATAAACACACAATGCTATGTGCATTACTATTTTTTATATTCTTTAATTTACGTAAAAGACTAAACTCACACTGAGTTTGTACGTTTTTTTTATCACAACACTGAAAATGTAGCAAGCATTTTCTCCAGAAGACTCTAAGCGGCTACAAATTGTTTCTTATTTAATCTTTCTGAAATCTTTGAAATCTTTTTTGGTGCAAAGCGTAATTATAAAGCAATACTAACATTTTAAACCAATGCTTTAAAGAAATTAAATATTAAAAACACAATCTAATCTCCCAAAAATACGAATTACCATCATATTTGCATTTCCGTCCATTTTCAAACTCTTTTTCCAAAAGTGTTCCCTTGCTAGAATTGAGACAAGGTATTTGTCTCAATAATGTCTCTCAAATTAATATTTGAGACAAACAATACTTTGTCTCATTGTCTTGTCACAAAACAGCTAGCCAACTTTGTGCTCACAACACTGAAGAACTACAGAAATATTCACTTAACATGTTGACTTGGTAAGGTAATCTCTGTTCTCTCAAGTTATTAAATATGGAGTTTAGTTTATCTGTAAAGGATTAGTTGTTACAAAGAAATATTACTTTTGTATGTTGCAATTCTTGTATCTATTCTCAGAAGCAGACATTGCTTTCTGTGCTTGACCGTTGTGATAGTTTCACATCACTGCCATTCTCAGACATAAGCATGTGGTCCAATATTTGCTTCACTCTGTTTTCCCTCTCCATCCACCTGGATGTCCAAATGGCCATATTGGTTCCTGTGGCTTGCAGTTGGAAGTATTAAGTCTCAGAAGACCAAAAATACTCCAATATTCACTGGTCAATTTCCACAAGAATAAATTAAACTTACTGGAAAAAAAACCCCCATAAAAATCGAATACACTTTAAGCTTTAGATAATTCCTTAAAATTCTAAGTTTGCAAGAAACTGTTAGAAAGATATTTACTTTTGATGTATGAGAAAAAAATTAAAGCAGGCTCTCCAAATACTGAGTACAGCATCAACCTGTTTTCATTTAGATTATCACCTAATTTGACAATGATTCTTTGAAGTACGGTAAGGCACAGTAGGGCACCACTGAACGCTAAATCAAAAGAGTGAAAGATAAAAGAGTTTGAGTTTTTGCCTTAAAACAAAAAAGACAATCCAAAGAGATTCTTAAGGGGAGAAGAAACAGGTATTTCAGCTTTGCAGCATTTGGCAGCTCCATCCACCGTAATTTGTCCACATATGGATACTGTCTAGATTGAGAACATTTTGTACAAAGGAGTAACAAACGTGTGTTGCATCTCCAATATATCCATTCTGCACCACCAGATAACACTTGTGGTCAGGTTCTGTTTTATTTCATTATCTAACTAGTTTTACAACAAATGCACTGTGTGGTTCTCTTTACACTCGAGCTGCTGATGTTTGCTCCAGTGGATCAATGCTGCACCGGAGGCAGGAGGACATTATGACCCCTCGGACATCTGGAAGAGATTAAGCATTTTGCGTCAAACTTCCGATTCCTAATGATTTTCTTATAAGTGTTAACACCAAATCAATATCTAATAGCACATAATGCAAACAGTCACAGCTGCTCTATTGTGCAGGTTTCTAATTACTCTTGCAGTGATTCATGTAAAACCACACAAACTGAACAAGGTAAAATTGAGCTCAACATCTATCATCTATCATCATCTAATTTGAGGAAAATGATCATCTTAAAATTGGACTGTCATAATATGAAGCATGAAAGAGAACCAAAAATTGGATTGCATACCAAAACGATGAAGCCAAGTTGTGGTAAAAAAAAAAAAAAACATTCATGGAGACAGAATGAAATGAATATTTTGCAGGGTAATCGGAAGAAAAAACAAAAATTTTAAAAGTTTAATTATTTGTATTTTTTCCCAAGAACAAAAAAAACAAAAGCAACAACGACAAAAAAAGATCTTCCAACATTATTTTGGTATAGTCATTTCATCAACACTATACCAAAATAGTGTTGGTATTTTGGTATAGTGGTAAAGCTGTCAATGAGCATCATTGCACTTATTAAATTAGGCTAGTTAGAAGACAAATAATAAAACGGGAAGAAATTTGCTTGGAATCACTAACTGTGTCAGCAATACTTATCTCCAAATAAAAGCCTGCAGCCGTTATAGCTTTGCTTAAACTGGATCCCTGATTGTGGAATTTTAGAAAATTGCTTCTTTTAATACTGTATAATATGTGCAAAGTTATTAACTTCCTTTTTCAGCAACAGCTAAATTCATGTAAGGCTTATTGTATTTTCACCCTACAGGAACTTAAGGAGGGTTTAGATAAGAATGAAGTGCTCCTTTATTTTCAAGATTTCGAAGGTCTTTGTCGACATCCTAATGCTGAGCCAAAAGAGCTGGTTCCCAGACTCCCTCTGAGAAACTTTGCAATGACCCACATATCACAAATGTATAAGGTAGTGACTATCTATTTAGAACAGGTCAGACTGAACAGACATTGAGCATTTCTGCTAACCAGATTCTGCAGGAAGTACTAGAATGGACAGCAGAAGACTTGGAAGTCACTATTCTCTGTTTAACACTCCTGATGATTTGGTTGAGTCAATATAGTTCATGTGTGATGTTGCTTTCTATTCTTAAAAGTCCAAGCCAAGAATATTGCCATGTATTTTTTAAAAATGGGACCAAAACAATTCACAGTCAGTTTGATGGTGGTCTATGTGTTCCCCGGTATGATAGAGAATCGCTCCACTGGTTTAAAAAATAAAATAAACTAAAAAAAAGATTAAGGATCAGAATACTGATATTTAGGACTTGTAGTATGGATATTTTCCTTGTCTTGAAACCTCTAAACTTCTCCTATTTTCAAGAAGGAGGTGAATAAACAACAAATTGTGATCCACTCCAACTACTAACACAAAATACAGTCTTCATCAGTAAGCATTTGATACAGACGTTGAAAAGTAGCATGAAAGAATGCAGCAGGAGTTATTAAAAAGTGTGTGAAATATCACCAGACACACTGGAAAAAGGAAAATACTTCTATCCTCAAGTTGGTGGACACTGGATTTTATAGCAAGTCATAATATTTTCTGACTCTTTTCACCTTACACGCAAGCTCTAAGCAAATTAAAGCTACATGTTTTATTTATAAGTTCAGTGAATCAACCTTCCAACCCTTAGGCCTTCCTAACGATACGTGTTTATGAGTGACAAAAGGCCATGATACCTTATAAAGGCCACACCAGCGTCTTTTGTGCCAAGAAAGTTGATCTTTGGAAGGAAAAAAGGTCAGTCTGAAAGGGTGAACACATAATAGTACTTGAGTGTGTTGTACTTTAATTTTTCATTACTGTTTTGATGCCTGTACCTTACATCTGAATTCTGCTTCACAGAAGACAATTCTGGGCCACAGAACTTCCATAAAGTTTTTATTTTGTTGTTTTTTTGTTGTTGCAGAAAGCAAGGTTAATCAATGAATGTAGAAACAAAAAAGTAGAGCTTCAAGTCCTGCTTAAAATGTTATGCGCTAACAAAAGTTGATGATCGTAGGAAACACTTTGTTGGACAAGTTGGAGAAATGTGCTGAATAACCACCAAAGTCAACCACCAACCTGTCCTCCTCAAAAGTAGTAAAGCCACACTAATGCAATCCATCAGCAGTGTTTGTTGGGGTTGTTAGTGAAGTAATTCCTTGGTAACCGCTCAAAATCAGTGTTTTGTTTGCAGTCAAAGCCCCCAAGCTAAATGTTCTACCTCTCAATCAAAGAAATAAGAGGGGTGGTTATGGTTCAGATAGAGCAAAAATAGCGCTAAGGAGTCCTGTGGTAGGTTGGGAGGCAGGGAAAGCATCTCGTGCAAACTGCTATGCGTGAGTAGAGTGTTTGGATCCTATTTCAAGTTTAGACAGAAAGGGGCTGAACGGCTGCCAGGTAAACAGAGCAGCACAGGTACTGATTTGGCCTTGTGTTTATGCTTACACTAAAACAGCCTACAGCATAGCTGAATAGAGATAGGTCCTATCAGCCGCAGCGATAAAGTGAGGTGTCTATGGCTGAGATCAATCATTGCTTCTCTTTCTTTTTTGCCCCCCGCCCTATCCATACCTGCTCCCTGAGAACTCTGCAAGCCTTCCAACTCAACATGATAGGAGGGCTTAGCGTGTGAAGGGTTTCAGTGGACGACAGTGGGAGATACAACCATAGGTATGAAGACCCGTCTGACCCGCGTGGCAGAGGTTCATTGACAGAAACGCTTAAGCAGTAACATTCTCCAGTCTGGATGAAGGGGTGCAGTCGGCTCTGATTTCCTCCTGAGTGGTTTGTTTTGAATTTTTAGATTGTGATCAGATTTTAGGAATTGACAAAGCTCTTTAGATTCAGTGGAAGGTTTCTATGTTACTGTGTGGACTTTAGCCCTGAAAATGTCAAAAATGACACTATGTGTCATGTGTTTCCATTCTGATTCCATGAAGCAAGACTGTTGTAATATTTTAAACTATTCATCATTAGTAGTGGTAAAGATTTCTTGAAGTTTAGCCTGACCAAGAGGGGGATCATGCGTTTTTCATATCCTTTCTCAAATCCTTGATGGATTTGTTTCCCAATTCTGGAATAAATGACTTTCATCAGACAGTGTTTTACTGTAGATAACTTTGGCACATAATGCACTATTTGCTGTTGCACTCAGGTACAAGACTGGACTGAAAAGGTGAGGAAAATAAAACCTAAAGTCTAAAAAATATGAGTCTGGAAAGCAATTTTTCTATTCTATTTTGAAATATTAAAGGAAAGCAAAAATACTTTGAAAATGTGGATGTTTTAAAATTGTTTCATTATTGTAACTGGTAAACCACTTTTCACCAGTGTTTTATTTGATGAATTCCAATTAGATAGAATTTATGCATGTAATGTTTAAAGTACTTAGGGGGACTACACTGGCTTCAGTAGAATTTGTCACTTGACTTAACGAGATGAGCAACAATCCCAGCAAAGAGACCAAGCCTGACTGTCAGTGTTGTTGCACATGTCAAATCTGGACAGAATGGCCTAAAAAAAGTGATATATTTCAACACATTTAACAAATATGTCAGATGACTGGCCAACCTAGAATATCTGTACATCCACTCTCTGTACCCACTTTATATATTTCAGTTCCATGGATGGCTGGAGTTCATATCCAGTGTGTGAATCGGTGTTTGTCCAGAACAGGTCACCGATCTATTACAGGGCAAGATGCACGACAAAAAACCATGCATACACTCAGACCAAAGGAACATTTTCTCAGCATCTCAGATTACCTTAGCATGCATGTTTTAGTTAGTAACTGGAGAGAACCCAGGCATGCACAGGCAGAACATGTAACAGATGCTCACACAGCTTTGTTACTGTTACTGTACGTCTGCATAACCATAACAGACAAATAAAATCTATATAGTCGTGCATTATTTGCTTGCATTGAGGCTGGTAAAAAGATTGTGCATTTGTGTGACAGCTGTTTCTCTGCAAATGTTA
Source organism: Xiphophorus maculatus (assembly GCF_002775205.1). NCBI lineage: Eukaryota > Metazoa > Chordata > Actinopteri > Cyprinodontiformes > Poeciliidae > Xiphophorus > Xiphophorus maculatus. Next base: position 8,736,175 of record NC_036451.1, on the reverse strand, counting down.
CTTTTAAAGATGTCTCATATTCTATCTTGAACAAGTTCCTCAAATTCTAGTCCTGCCCTGCAACTTTTACATCTGTCTCTGGTGAATTCTTAGAGTCATACTAATGACCTAAGATATTTGTTTCAGGTGTATAGAGACATAGACACAATTAAAAGTGGCAGGTCACCACTAAACTGGAGGACTGGAGTTTAACACCCCTCAATTTAGCAGCAATTTTGTCATGACCCAGCCTCCATGATTATGCTGTAAAATGGGGGAGCACATTTAGAAATACACAGTCTTTCCCCATTATCACAGTACCTAATGCTCTTGTCATACAGTCAAATAAGAAAACCAGAACAACTATTGCCAACACTAAGGTAAGAACAGCTCTCTCCAGTTTTTAAGATTATGAAAATTGGGGGAAAAGTAGTTAAAAAAATACAATTTCACAACTCACAAAAATAAAGAGCAACCACTTTTGATCAGTGTCAAATTTTGCACCAAAACAACTATACTGTAGTTAAGTCAAGTTGTTTTTTTCTAATCAGTGAGGGAATTGTTTGGTTTGCTGCCAACAAGAGGAAGCTGAATTTTGAGGCTTCCTCAAAATGCAGCTTTTTGAGGCTTCTTCAAAATGCAGCTTTTTGAGTTCTTATTCAGTGCTAAACAAGATGGTAAAATGGTAAAAAAAAAAAAAACTGAAATCAGCTCTATAAGCCAAATGGTGGTCACACTTCCGGAATAATAGAAACACACAAAAACCTACCATGTTCTAAAAATCATGTAATTTGAGGCTAAAAAAAAAAACCTTAATGATGTATTTCATATGTTAGCACAATAAGGAGCTTAGCCCTTCGTTCTGGCATCACCAAGCTGACTTTCACAGCTGCTTCACCTGTACTTCACCTCTCTCCTTAATTACTTTAATTACACCCCTGTTGGCTTTGTGCATTTGTTTGTATCTATATTTTTTTTTTCCTCTCCCTGGGCCTGGCAGGGTGTGAGCACCTCAGGTAAGAATAGGTGAACCAAAATAGCAACAAGCAGCTGCCAAGAGACTTCAGGATATGATGCTCTGTTTCAACAGACTTTATTTATTAATCGCTGACACAAAGGCTCCAAGAGATTCGGGCTTACCAAACCACACATGTGCAAGCTTCAGGTGTCACAGTGCGTTATTTTGTTCTGTTTACGTCTGGATCAGGTGTCAACCCAAAATTACTGATGTAGATTTCTGGTTGGAAAGCTTGGAAACAGCTTTATGGAAACTTTTTCTCCTCAGGTGTGATTATATGAAAGGGGGGATATGCTCCCTCCCCTTCCCCTAAATTCATCTTCTGAAATATAAAGGTATGATTCTGCAGAAACACAGCAGAACAGAAAGTGAACATTTCGACAGCCTGCATTTTAGGATAATTACAGTAATCACCGTTTGAAGAATAAACTAGATGGAATGCTTGCATCTTCCATTTTTCAGTAGAACATTTTCTCACAGTTCCAAACACCCACACCTGATCAGACAAACAGCTGCTGCCAGAAACACTCCCCCACAAACAAACTCCAGCACCATGGCTGCAGGAATGAGTGGAATTAAGATGGAATGCTTGAACTTAAGGTTGTCTGTGGCGCAGACAGGCGGTTGTACCTACCTGTGTGCCCCACTGGAGCATGTCGGATCATCAGAGGCCTCCGTCAGAGACCAAATCTGCTGCAGAGGAATCTTGGGAATCTCAGCTACGCAGAGCCTCTTTTGGCCCTGCTCACACAAACATATACACACACACATACACACAAACAGCCCACGCTTTGTTTATACAAAGACATGGGGGCTGGACACCCTTCACTCACAGAGAAGAAAGAAAACAAAGATGAGATACAGGTAAGAAGTCATCCAGAGACATGCAGACAAGGGTTAGCGTGTGAGCGCAGACCGCTGCAGAGAGGTGGGGCTATTTTTGGAGCAGAGGATTCACCCAATGAATTTACATAACTGGAATTCCACACATGACAACAATTAAAAGAGATTTCTCCAGCTGCTCAAAACAGAAACATCTAAAGGTGAACTAAACTAACAAAGTTCCAATTTTAGGAGACAGATATTAACAGGTTGTGTAAGAATTATGTCTTTTTAAGTTTCAATTCAAAGTGCTGGTAAAAAGTTTACATACAGTTCTCATGGAAAAGAGTGCTGTGATAATTTTGGACTTTTAATAATACCTTTGACTAACTTTGATTTCATTTGGTGTGATCATGCAGTAAACACCATCAATTGCTAAAAAGAAAAAAAATCCTATTCACAAATTTGCTTTGATCATGGACTATCTCTCAAAACATGTAAACGCATGCACCTACATTAATAGATCCCATCCATAAATTTATTTTGTTGTGTTTGGGATCATTTTGAGAAAAAAACCCAGCAAACACTGAGGTTCATGCCAATTTTGCTGTTGTTGCAGAAGCTGAATGGGAAGAAAGGTTTAACATAAATTTGAGTCTGAATGTGTGAATTGAAGATAATTTCCAATAAATTCAAGCTTGGTCAGTCAAATCTTGTTTTTGATTATCATTTGTAATCGTCTGCTGGTTGGTGCATTAGATAAAGTTCAGGCGCTCAATGAATTTACAGTTATGTAAATTCATGGAGTACTTCATATCAACAAAAACTAAAGTTCAAACTTAATTTTTGCTTCTTAAAAACATGTGAAGGATTTAAATCTATCCTAACCCAAAAAAATGATAGGAATGATAATGTAACAGTGCACTGATACCTGCTGGGAAGTCGTTTATCCACCTCTGATTTCAAACTGAGAACAGGTGTGCTCTCTTTCCAGCATATATGTGTGAGTGTGCAGTCATTCTGGCAGAGAAAATGGAATTAAATCCACCTTCACTGCAATTTTGCAAAGAAATGTAAAAAAAAAAAAACAACGCAGCAACACCCACCATCAGTGTGGCATCTTTCTCTGCATCTCCACAGCGTGGCGATAATGATGGTTTCCTCAGCTCTGGATTTAGCCGCGCAGCAGTCGCCACCATGAGTTTCTGCTACAATATTTGTTTTTTAACTCCCAGCTGCTCCAAGAAAAAAAAAAAAAGCAGATATTTAACTTTGATATCTGACTGCCTTTGATTTATTTTCCATTCATCATTCTGCAAAACAAGTTGTGATAAGGACACTCGAAAACATGCGAGGTTTTCTTTTGACATTAACTGTTTTTTTTCACCCTTCCAAAAAATTGACCATTTGAATATAAAAAAACTGAATCAAACACAGAAAGGGCTCTAAACTAAGAAATTAATTACTGCTGTGTGTAGTCATAAAGAATTTGGTAAAGAGCCAAATTTAAATTGGACTGCTACAAACTGTCAACAATCTGTGAATCTGTGGATTTATTACTATTCTCTTCAGACAAATAAATGAAAAATCACAAAACAGTTTAACAATCTGATTTTAAAAGCATCACAGTATCATACCAGAGTATTTTACTCTAATTCAGTATTTATTTTGCCGCCTCTAATATGTTCTCTACAGCGCTGCCCTATGTTTGGGTCTTTTATGTAAAACAATTAAAAGACAACAACCATAAAGTAAAGAAAACAATTGCATTGCACCATATTTGAGCTGAGCAGCTACAGTACAAAGTGACCTGAGAACATTGAATGCACAGAAACAAAGGCTCCTTCAGGCTCTTTTAACATAATTGTAAAATTACAGGGACTTCAAGTTTGCATTCTTAACTTACACTCCCTTCTGAAAAGCAGATTTTCAGAAGGGCTTTTCATTAGTGCTAGAGTGCTACATTTAAACAGAACGCTTTAACCTGTCTGCTCTTATTAAGGCTTCAGATGCTTTATTGTGACCATGACTTATTTGGCTTTTACTCAAGCAGATATTCAAGGTTTTTTTTGTTTGTTTTCGTTTTCTTTTGTTTTCATTTGCAATATGTAGGTGGAAATACAGGACAGCAAAGGAGTGGACAAAGTTAAAGCTTATGTTAGTGTTCAGGGCCCCCTATAAAAAAAACTGAGGGAGAAGGAGCGGCCGAGGCGGCAGTTTAACTACCCTGAAGCTCATAACTCATGTTAGCTCTCCTTTGTCTGCTTCGTCGTCTGACTGAGGTGATGAAAGGGGAGCTTGAAAGTCATTTTGTGCCACTAAGGTTTGGTTTACAGGCGTCAGCATTGTGAAGTTACGTAATATCGACTCCAGATATGGTCTCTTGTAAATTTCAGTGGGCGAAAGTAAAATATGGCTACACAATGTATTTTTGTCAATATGTAGAAGGGGTGAAATTTGCATGCTTCAAGGGAACATTTTTCAAATTTTTATTCTTAATTTTGGTAATTGTTTTTGAATGATTTAATAAATAGTTTTTGACAGCTCAAAGGAACATGGAAATGCATTTCATGCATCAGATTTGCTCTCATGCTCTCATCCGTACAGGGCAGTGTACTCTATATTTCAGATGTGTCTCTGTTCCAGAACTCCTGTTTCAAGTGATTGCTTGACCTCGAGTGCTGCAAAACCTTGTTAATCACCCAGTTATTAAACGCAAGTGCGTGACTCAAGAGAAACACTTAAAACATGCATTGCAGTGGTCCCTGAGGATTGGAATTAAGAAATACTGACATTGGTGACGTTAAAGACATTAGGTGTTGGTATCACTAGGGGGTAGGATGATAGAAATGTTCAAACCAGAGTACCCGAAGAAAAGTATGCTGGAGACAAATATGCAAAGTCAAACAGAAAGGCTTCAGCTCATGTTTGGCCCACCACCTCTCTGCAGACCTGCCCTTGTGAACACTTCAGTATTCCCTCTGTGTTTTTCACTGAAGAGTTTTTTTAGATTCTTTACTACAGCGATAGGAATGAGTTGACGTCAATGGTTAATATGGATTACGTCACAGAATTTTTGTGGACTCAATGAAATAAGACTGACTCTTATCAAAAGGAAAACTTGATGAAAGTCTAAACCTTGAATTACTGTAATGAAACAAGGTGTGACTGATATGAGAATCCAAAATATTGCCCATAAAGTAATAAAGTAATTTATCTTCACCAAAAGTGCAACAACTTCTTCCCAGTTCAAATCAAATCATTGTACATTTAGAATACAATTGAACTACTACAAACGTCTTATGAAATGTTGTTTAACCAATCGTAGTTATAGTCAAAAGAAAGAACATCCACTTTCATTTCTTAAGCTTTACGTCCGAGATTTGATTAAAAAAAAATAATGTGGTCTTTGCTACCTTCTGAATTTATTGAAATATTGAAATAAAACTTACAAAACTGTGCAACAGATTCCACAAATTCATTCTAGAGTAATCTAGAATATTCAAAAGGAAGAAGTTGTGTGTGAAACAGAAAACGTAAATTTAGGAGGGAACATAACTGCTGATCAAATGTACTTGATTAATTAGTAATTCTTGCCTAAAGAAGTGTCAATACAATGGCAAGATGGAAGGAAATAACCAATTGCCTTGCGACTTATAATTTCTCAACTTGAAATCCTTTATTTTGCAGTGCAAAAGATTATTCACATTAAAAACATTTAATGCAGCTAGGCGTTCCCAGGGACAGACATCCCAACACATTCACCCCAAGTACAAACTACACACTGCTCAAAGAAATCGCAAAGACCCACAACCTCTATCTCAGATTGTACCAGCCATAGCATCTTAAATGTTAAAATTTTTGACAGGATAGTTAGAAAAAGAATGAATGAGCATGGCCTGTTTGGAAGGATAGAAGTCTCTTATTGAAAAGAAAAAAAAACATGACAGCTCAACTTTAGTTTGCAAAAATCCCCCTCTATGGACCACAAGACCTCTGGAGCAATGTCCCCAGAACAGTTGAGATGTAGAGATGTTGAGCCGTAATGCAAAGTGCTATCTTTGGAGAAAATTTAACACAGCACACAAATGACTCATTCCAATTCTCGAGCTTGGTGGTGGAAGAGTAATGGTGTGGGCTTGTTTTGCAGCTTCATTACACGGCTTCCCTGCAGCCATTGAACGCACAATGAAAAAAACTTTCTGTTTAATAACGTTTTCTGTATGTAAGGTAACCTGTCTGAAGCTAATTGTACCATGCAAGACGTGCTAAAGCCAATGAGTGGACTCAGTGTCTTCCTTTAAAAACCCTCTAAAAATTCTTTGTTTTAAAATCTGCTTATGTTTAATGGAAGTTGTGTTTTTTCACTCTGTTTGAAAGACACTTTGTGATTTTTGAAAGGTGCTACAAAAAAAGCTTTACACTCAATATAAGGTAGAGAAGGACCAAATTTCACCACAGCAATGAGAGAGGCTAATCAAACTGAGAAGAGGTCCATGTTTGCCTTCATTCATCGCTGCAGTTCAGAATTAACTGCCGGCTGTCATTTTGTGAAGATGCTGTTTTGGAGGCAGGTCTAATTGAGCCTCTCCTTTGAACTTATACTGACCTTTCAGGCAATTTTCTAAAGCATTTGTTTTCCTCATTCTCTACGCCTTGTTAGCTAACCTGTGAATTTACATAGTCATTGTGTGTTAGGTGGATCTTATCCAAATATTTTTCTTTAATATTTGTGCTGTGCTTGCCTTTCTTCCTTGTTCCAGTGAAGAATGACAAGAGTTCAAGTAACAAGAAAAACATGCTTGTCTGTTTGTCTAAAAAATCTGTCTGTCTGGTGGTTTTCTGCAGATTAGTCAGGGTTCTTCAAAATAGATAGATAGATAGATAGATAGATAGATAGATAGATAGATAGATAGATAGATAGATAGATAGATAGATAGATAGATAGATAGATAGATAGATAGATAGATAGATAGATAGATAGATAGATAGATAGATAGATAGATAGATAGATAGATAGATAGATAGATAGATAGATAGATAGATAGATAGATAGATAGATATGCTTTTGACTGTAATTGTTTACCTTCCTTGTCTCACCTCTTTTATCCACCTTTTTTTATGTTTCTCCCCCTCCCTCATGTTGCATGCCAGCCTCCAATTACGCACATACATCTACATACATAACTCAGCCGCTTCAATGGTTTTGACGCGCAAACTCCGCCCGTGGGCTGTCCCTTACGGAGGCATTATATTAAAGCAAGACTAGCGTGTCTCGGGAGACATATCTGTGTTCTGCAGCTCCACATCGAGGTTCAGGGTGCCTGCAGCTCCACCTGCTTTGCTGATTAGCTGAAGCACAAACTCTGATTTTTCTCCTTTTTTGATTCAGGGAAATGAAACTTGAAGTTTTCTCCGCGCACCACTTTGCCCAGAAGCCACTGGAGCTCTGCATGGAGCCAGACGGGGGGATTCCCTCTCCTCTGTCCGGGGATGAGCTCGGCTCAGACGGAGACTGCGTGGCCAACAGCCCGGCACCTGTCACTCAAGGCAGCGAGAGCGGCAAAGGGAAGCCGTACACCCGCAGACCAAAGCCTCCCTACTCCTACATTGCCCTCATCGCAATGGCCATCCGGGAGTCCAGCAGCGGCCGTCTGACTTTGGCAGAGATCAACGACTACCTGATGAAGAAGTTCCCGTTTTTCCGAGGCAGTTACACCGGCTGGAGGAACTCCGTGCGTCACAACTTGTCACTCAACGACTGCTTCCTTAAAGTGCTCCGGGACCCGTCCAGGCCCTGGGGGAAGGACAACTACTGGATGCTGAACCCGCACAGCGAATACACCTTCGCTGATGGGGTCTTCCGGCGCAGAAGGAAGCGCATCGCCAAGAGGGGCCCCAAAGAGCAGGAGAGCCCGGACATGCTGAATGAAGACACCCGGTTCCCGGTCGCAGAGGAGAGAGTGGGGGCCAAGTTCACCAGCTCCTTCGCCATTGACAGCATCCTCAGCACGCCGTTCAAAAGGAGAGAGGAGCGCCACCCTGACACACAGAAGCCCACCCCACAGATGTACTGGCCCTCAGGAGCCCACACGTTGCAATACGCTCTGAACTATCCGGTACATCATCCATATCTGTCTGAGGCGGCGTACAGCAGCACAGAGCCCGGCAGGGATCCCTACCGGCATGCGACGGCAGTGGGCAGGGTCGCACCTGAAGCTGCCTTCAAGGTGCCCAGCAGAGCCCGAGGCTTCCACATAGACTCCCTGCTGTCATAAAAAAAAATAAAAAAATACAAAAAACAAACTGCATCTAAATGGATGTTCTCTACATCCAGCGCTTCACTTATTTAACTGTGCGGGACTCATAGTGACCAAACTACTGTAGTGTCGAAAGCAAACGCTTGTGTTGTCAAAACAGATCTAACTGTGTGGTGACAAACTAAAAATAGTGTCATCAGCTTGTTCCTTTCTGCGTGTGTGAATGTGTGTGTGAGTGCATGCGTGCGCGCGCACTAGTTGTGTTTGTCTTTATGTATCCACGGTTCCTTGGTCATTTCTTTTGTTTCTTATAATATAAATCTGTCACTTTATTTATATTTTTGTTTTGTTTTGTATGAACTGCTGTAATGTATAATATGTATAATATATTAAATATTGACGAGGCTGCATTGTATTTATGCGGCTCCACAAGAAACGGCATGGAAACATGAAATGGTTTTCCTAAGACTGATTGACTGGATGGTTGATTGATTGATTGATTGATTGATAGATAGATGCATGCTTGATATTTTTGTGAATAAAAACGTGACAAAAATGGGATCATACTGTTTGGTGACTTTTTCATTCAAAAAAATCAAAGGGAATTGTGTTGGGGAATATTGAAATAGAAACAGGTGCACATGAGGTAGGGAGGAAAACACCTGCTGCAGAATCACATCATGTAGAGCTTTAATGATGCTGGAAATCCAGTTTCATGTCATTGAGTACTTTTAAATGTAAATGTGGAAAAATGCACAATTTAGTGTTTTCTAAGAGAAAGGGCAAACTGAGAGAAAAGCACATATAATCATGAGGACATTAAATATTGAATCAAAGAGTGAATATTACATAGAGACGGTTTAAATATCAGATTGCTCTGTTATTATATAAAGTCTGCACACCGCACATTGAGGACATAATGCATCAAAAATATCTCTGCGCTGTTTATCACAAAAAAATAAACTAGATGTTTGTTATTCTGCACAACGCATTTGAAACAAACAACATTTTTGGCTTTCAGAGCCACAACAAATTATCTGTCTCAGACAAAAAGTCTACAACCATAAAATAAATAGCTTAAACATGAGGACAGCATGAGGATCCTTTAATTAAATTATTACTGCTGTTGCTATTATTTTGTTATGATAGAACATCATTTAAGAGTTAATTATAATGTGATCAAATTATGGTTAATTTACCCTCCCCCCCCGCTCCCTAAAAAATGCTGCAGGCACTGTGGAATGTGTCCTACTCAGTAAAGTGGATTTTTTTTTTTCAAATGGGGAAAAATGTCATATTTATTTGATTCTGCTCAGAAATGTAGAAATCAATCTACGTACACGTCCCCCCAGCTTGTTAAGAGTTTCTGTCCGGAGGGGCTTCAATTGCTCTCCACGGTCCTGAAACGGACTTCCGACTCCGCAGCCAACAGTGGGACATAGAAAGGCAAAACAAACAACATCCAAGCAGTGTGCTTCTTAGAAATAACTCAGGACTTAAAATAGAAAAAAACCTCTTGGCCACAGCGTATGGGAATGAACAATTACTAAATTAGGAATCGATTGCTCCTGATTGTCCCCATGCCGTCATCTGAAAAACAAATAAGGCCAATTCATATTCACTTACATACAAAATCAAAACTGGCCAAATTAAGTTGGAACCATTCAATATTTACAATCTTTGTTTTTTCTCCGAACAGTGGCGAGTCTGTTACGCTCTCGGTTTAATGTGATATGAATCAAAACAGAACTAAATCAAATTAAAATTACGCGCTGAGGACCTTTCATTTAATTATTTAAGACACAATTTTAAAAGAAATTAAAGCATTGGAATTTTAGCACCAAGAAAGAAAGAAAAAATTCAATGTGGTATTATTGAGTTAACCTCTACTAAATAAAATACTGAATAAATCAAAAACGGATTTTTGAAGCATTTAAATGTTTTAAAACAAACTGGGCTAAATGATCCGGTTTGGGTTCTTTTCATGCTTTTGCTGTAAAGCCTAAATGAGGACAGCAAACGTTAATGTGATAAATTACCCAATATCTTTGATATTCACATGGGCGATTTAAATACTTAACTTTGGTCAACTATTGTGACGTAATATATGTTAAGATACCAACTGCGGATTTTATCCAACACAATATGAACCTTTTGAAGGAGCTGCGAACCGAATAGAGGAGCAGGAGGAGGAGAAGTGCTCCAGGTGACAGGTGAGACTCTTCTCTGTTTGCAGGGACAATGCTGCAACCTGGAGGTGAAACTCCGGAACAACACACCTGTCGTAGGTGCGGTCACGTGACTCGAGGCGTTCACAGCATCTCACATTATTGTAATTTTTTTTTCTGCACAGTTAATGCGCTTGCTTCAAATTTTGCATCGCTGCTACGCCTCCGAGTGGACTGAACACGAGGCCTAATCGGGCTGCAAATGAGAGGCACAGAGGCTTGAAACTGAACTATAAGGCAGGCACAATGTTAGGAAGTCCAAACAGTCTGTCACTCCGGCCAGAATGAACCGTGGCTGACCCCCCACAGTCCCGCAGAGGCAGCTCCAAAGCTCCCGGCACCGCCGCAGGAAGCACAAGCAGAGAGGCAGGACAAAAGCACTGTAGCCAAACAAATATTACACTACTGCCCACAAGGCAGTGCATGCTGTATTATGCTGTATTTTGGTTTTTATTATATTTTGTATAAACATAATAAGGAGATATTAAGGGAACTTTAGCACATGTAAAAAAATTACATATATATATATATATATATATATATATATATATATATATATATATATATATATATATATATATATATATATATATATATATATATATATATATATATATATATATATATATATGGGTTCCTGAGAATAACCCTAAAAACAAATAGAAGCTTTCATTCTGATGCTATTGTGTTCATTTGGGTCTCCGGCCTCGTTTCTAAATTTTATGGCCAGAACGCTCTATCACCAAAAACCTCTGCAGAGCTGTGGCCGCTGATCGCTGGGATATTTCCGACAGACCAAATTAGAGCCGAGCTGAAGCTGCGGTCCGTAAAAAGCGGCCGGATCAGCGTCTTCAAAGCGGACCCCCAGAACAAAGATTGCCTCTGCAAACCGAGGCATCCTGATCTCAGCGGGGGTCATAAGTTTTTTTGATGTCACAGGAAATTTCTGGAGCCGTTACTAGTGCGTGTGTATGTGCGTCATTGTGAGAAACTGATTTTTATCCACACGCACAGCCTTTTGTTTTGTAAAGTGCAAAGGTTGATGCAGCGGCTGTGTATTGGAGCCATCTAAAATTTTAAAAGGCTACGTAAACGAACATGTGAGGGCAAGAAATTAATCTGAAATTACATATAGTTTATATGTAGAGTTCTGGTCATTTCTTCTTTGATAATAATAATAAATCCCACTTTGTCTATTTTATGAAAATGATGCACAGCTATTGAAGTTTCTGATGTTTCTGTGCTCATCACCGCTTCGTTGAAGAGCGGATGTTGATATTACCTTTATGGGATAGAGAACTCCATCATGTCGGACAAATCTGTGTATGATGTCTCCATAGGGGCGGAAACTGTCGACGCCCGCTCGCCTAATTTCGCTTTTCTCTCTCTAATGAACGCGGGGCCCCTGGGACAAGCTCCGGCCCTGGGGCGGTAAGCTGACACTGGCGCGCTGTGTGTGGTATCCAGGGCCGGGCTTGATGGAAAAAGCCTGCTTCCACTCATGTCAAAGTCATTTACTCAGAGCAGATCCCCCCACCCCCGACCCCTTGCTTACACGCACGGTAAAGACCACCACCTCCATCTCTCACACTCCTCGCCCCTCTGCTAGTCCGGCACCGGCACAGTTTGTTTTTGTTATCCTCTGGGCCATTTTGGGAGGAAATTATGAGCAAAATAATACAAATACCACAGAGCTAGGCATTCTTCATAAATGGGGACGGATTGCATGAAGAGCTGTATATTCTGGGCACATTGGCGGGTTTGCAGAGATATTGTGGTGGGAGTAATTTTTGTGGCTCAAATTGCGTCATTTAAAAAAGGAGGGATTTTTTTATTTTTATTTTTTTACCTTGTGCGGAAGGCGTGTGGCGCTGTTGATTGGGATGTCTGGGGGAGGTTTGATAGATCGCTTATTTGCGTGTAGTCCAGACTCGAGGAGAAGAGGTGGGAGGGAAGAAAGAAGACAAGGAGAGGAGAGAATGTGGGGCGCTAACGCAGCTCAAAACGGTCAGTGGACTCGGGCCAGTTCTGGTGTGGGTGTGGGAGGGGTTTGGAGAGGCTGTTTTCGTCACTGAGAGTGAAGCTGAGGAGAAAGGGTGGGGGGCTCCCGCAGAGGGAAGAAAGATTTATGAAATGATAGGTGGTCGGTATTTGTTTGTCTCGACTCTTGCGTGCAATAAGACCCAGGGTTTTTTGGCGCTTCCTCCTTAAGGAGGTCGATGGCCACCCGGCGCGTCACACAGCGCCACTTAGCGCCGGTGTGACACCCAGCGGAGCCCTGGACACTCAGTCTCCAGTGGATACCGAGCTCCCCCCACTCTCCCTTCCTCTTCCTCTCTCTGTCAGTGCGTAGCCGCCGTGCGTTCTGCATGCGTCAAAGGAGCACCGTGCGTAACGGGAGAGTCGTGCGTAACTGGAGACAGATTTCTTTCCATTTTGCGCTCAGATTTTGGGGACCACTGGTGGTGCAGCGCTTACTGGCCGCTGGAGCTTTGCATATTTTTTGCTCCTGAGTCTCTTTCTCCCTCCCTCTCTCTTTTATCTACGCCAGCTGTACGTCAGTGCTGACATGACAACCGAGACCACTCAGCAGCAGCTGGACCCTCCGCCTCCTCTGAGATCCAGCCCGGCGTCCGGCGTCTTGCACCCCGCTATGCTGAGCTCACAGGCCGCCACGGAAAGCGCTTCTGCGGGCGCCAAGGGAAAGAAGAGCAGCTCGGGTCTGAGGCGACCAGAGAAGCCTCCGTACTCCTATATCGCTCTTATCGTCATGGCAATACAAAGCTCGCCGACCAAACGTCTGACCCTCAGTGAGATCTACCAGTTCCTGCAGGCTCGCTTCCCGTTCTTCAGAGGTTCATATCAAGGCTGGAAGAACTCAGTCCGACATAATTTGTCACTGAACGAGTGCTTTATCAAGCTGCCCAAAGGACTAGGCCGGCCCGGGAAAGGCCACTACTGGACCATCGATCCGGGCAGCGAGTTCATGTTCGAAGAGGGTTCGTTTCGGCGCAGACCAAGAGGCTTCAGGAGGAAATGCCAAGCCTTGAAGCCCATGTACCGGATGATGAACGGCATCGGCTTCGGCACCTCTATTCTCCCGCAGAGCTTCGACTTCCAGGCTCCATCCGCCACCCTTGCCTGTCACAGCAACAGCTACAACCTGGACATGATGAGCAATTCGATGGCTGGAGGATACGACGGCCTGAGTGGGGGCCACCATGTCCCCCACATGTCCCCAAGCCCCGGATCTACGTACATGGCGAGCTGCCCTGTCCCTCCGAGCGGGGAGTATGGGCCGGACAGCAGCAGCAGCCCAGTCCCGTCCTCTCCGGCTATGGCCAGTGCACTGGACGGCCATTCCCCGTACGCCTCAACGTCCGCGCATTGGGCTTCCTCCGGCGGCTCCCCCTACATCAAACAGCAGTCCCTGGCCTCCAGCAGCACGGCGTCGTCCGGTTTACACTCCGGCATGTCGCCCTATTCTCTGGAGCAGAGTTACCTCCACCAGAACGGCAGGGACAGCCACTCAGCTGACATATCAGGTACCAACACGAGCTCATGTCTCAAACTGATGAGCACTAAACCAGTCTGATATGAGGCAGTCAGGGTAGAAAACAAATTGACTATCTTTCTTTTAAACCTCTCATTTAAATATTATTTGCTGGAGAAACTGTATGATGTCCATGTATGATGGAAGATGTCCATTCCACTCCAAAACAAGATGACTGTTCAAATATAACGAACCACAATATTCCACATTTAGGTGTGTATAATAAAAGATGTTTATCTTAAAAAAGGGATTTTGTCTATGTAAGATAATATATTTGTAATTCAGAGTAATTAAATTTAGTTTTCCCATATTAGTGTTAATTTTAATTGGTTTTAGGATCTGATTTTGAGTGTGAAGCAAAAATAATAATATTAGCGTTAAAGTTTTTATTGGGTGGTTAAAGGTTGATTAAATTACACCCCCCCAAGAATGTCCATGAGCATGCAGAGGTCTTATAATAAAATAGAAGAAAGTTTTTAAATAATAATTAGGTTTTTTAATTTAGAAAAAATAACCTTTAGTATTAGCGTTTGCGTCATGTACATTTTGTATGATTACTGGACAGCCGTCCATTTCCTTGTAATTATTAAAATACATAAAACACTTTTGCGTCTCTAGCTCACCCTCGTTTACTTTAATTGAACTGAGTAAAACTTTAGTGAAGTCTGGGGGTTTCACGGGGGCGAGCCAACAGCGCCGGAGCCCAGAAAGGGTCCCAGAGGTTAACCAAACAAAGCCTGTGCCGGTCGGACCACACCGGCGCTGGATATAAACTGCAGCGCATCCGCGTTGTTCCACTTTGCGCAGAGACTGAGAGGAGGACGCGAGCTGCAGGGTTAACGGTGCTGTCAGTCACACAGGCTGCTGTGTTGTGTGTGGAGAAGGGCGCAGAGCAGCGAGCTGTGGCCCGCAGGAGAAAGCCTGCTGTCTGACCCTGAAAAACGCTCACATCTGGAGTCCTCATGACCTCCGACGATGTCTCCGCATTTTTTATATTTTTATTTTTTTCTGTTTCTGGAAACAGAAGCTCGCGTTCAAATTCCAAATTCACTTTCAGCAGATCAGGTTTAAAAAAGGAAATATGTTTGGGGAACGTAATGGGAACTAAACACAAACATAGATTACCTCAATCATATCTGAATCAAACGAATCAAAATAAACATAGTTAGTTGTGTTAATGAGCTGCCTTCGAAAATATAGTTTTTGGTTTTTTTTTAGAAAAAAATCCATTTAATTTCGAACCTTTAATTTTGTTTTTTAAAAGATAAACATTTTCTAACTTTAAACTGAAATTAAGACAATATCTGGTGAGTTTATAGAGTATGTCTACTTTCTATTCAGCATAATTTATATATAAAAAAAAGACCTTAAGCCTAATTTGAAAGATACAATCAGAGTAGTAATAATAACAACAGTCATATTTTGGCACAGTATTTCTTGCTTCATAGTCATAATGCATGTATGATGTCCTATCCGTACTTTTGATACACTTTTTTCAGTCATTCTTCCTACAATGAATATCAGGTTTTCAAAAATAATAATAATAAAAAAATACAGATATGCAAATATTCCCTTACTGATTCAAAAATGTTAACTAATAGAACAAATCATAAAAATACAAATACTTTTGCATGATAGGAAACCTCAATAAAACCAGATAAACAAAGGTATTACTGCGCTGTTAAAACAGAGATAAAAAATAATAATTTTCTGATCTCTCTGTAACGTCATAAAATAAGATTAAAATTCTTAGTTGCATTATTATTATTATTATTATTATTATTATTATTATTATTATTATTATTATTATTATTATTATTATTATTATCTGGATCCGGTGTTTTTGTTTATCGATTTTGTATTCATTTAGAATTTTAGAACATTTTTCTGCGCGTTAAGAAAACAATCAAACAAACAAAAACAATGATTTCTAAAATGTTATTTATGCAAAGAACATTAAAGCTAATGTTTTTTTGATGATGACGGCATACTTAAAACTCTGCACCCCGTCTCTCTCTCCACAGTGGGCATTCCGCGCTACCAGAGCCACTCCTCGGTGTGCGACAGGAAGGACTTTGTGTTGAACTTTAACGGCATCTCGTCCTTCCACCCCTCGGCCAGCGGATCCTACTACCACCACCACCACCACCACCCGCAGAGCGTGTGTCAGGACATCAAACCGTGCGTGATGTGAGCTCGGACTCCCCGCAGAGGGAGGGAGGGGCACCGACGGTCACAGTGAAACTGCAGCTCCGTCACATCTGAAGAAACAGAAGCAAAACAAGCGGACATGTCGATTTTGAAGGAGTCGTGGACGCACCCGCGTCCACTTTCACGTGTTTGTCTTTTGAGTGCAACTTAAATATGTCTATTTCTGTTGGACTTCAGGAGAAAATGCATTGAAGGAAACGAACGAAGAAACCCCAGAGGCATCTTTAGTAAAAACCACTTCGCCTTAATGAACCCTGACGAGCTTTCTTCCTCCAAAGAAGCCTCAGAAACACCGACTGTTAATGCGTTTGCCCTTGTAACACGCGCAAACTACTTATAACCCATGTAACTATGATTTTTGTTGTTGTTGTTTTTACATTGTTTGTATAAGTACACACACAACGCTTTAGACTTCCATGAACTGCAACAAATCTTGCACTTATTGTATAACCATTGCCAACTTTTTTTTTTTTTTTGACTTTGTAAAAGGTATCAATAAAGCTGATATATATTTTAGGATTTATGCCCCTATTATTGCAAACACAGGAGTGACAACAGAGATGAGCCTCCAAAGCAGAGCAGAAAGTGTAATTACATACTGGCAGCAGAGACTCGTTATTCTTCAAGACGGGGCGGATAATTAATGTGGGTCAGTCGTGTTCAAACCAGACAAAGATTCGTTAAAAATAAATTATTTTCCGCCTAAACCCCGCGAAAATCGGGTTCAAAAGTGAAGGGTGAAAATACGTCTGACATCTACTGAAGGTTAAATGTCTTGGAAAATTCGTCGGAATTGATCAAATGAGCTAATCAACATCAATTATGTTCAACCTGGACTGGAAAACATACTTAAATTAATACAATTAAAAATAGATAAAATATTCCTTAGACATCCGGTGGTTTCAGAGTACGATCTAAGTTTTTTCTCCATCAAATAATGCTAAATTTAATTTATTTCATAACCATAGTCTTTATGGCAATTTAAATATTATGCCTTTTGGTTTTGACCACAGGACAGGTTTATGTACATAGGACCATTCATACACAAAATAATTCAAAGCGCTTTACTTGAAACTAAAGGGACACAGGTGAACAAACTTATATTAAAAACAAGAATTCCTCTAAAGTGATAATTCAACAATCAAACATCAACCAAATGGGAAGAAGAAATATAAAACAAGCAAATAGCTATGAGATTATGAAAATGAACTGAAAAACAAATAAAATAAAATAAATGATGACCTTTATGGGATTGTTGCAGGAAGCAGTCGCGTTCAGCTCTGATTTTGGAGACACAACAGACGGTTGAGGTTTTCAATGAGTTTGTCTGAGAGCTGAGAAGCAGAAAAACTAAATACTGGTCCCCAACTATAGATCAGATTTTTATTGTTGTGTTTAACATGTGTTTTATTTGTTTCTTTGGTTTTCAGCAAATCCTGGTTGTCATTTTGTTTTCCTAAAAAGAGTAACATTTTTGGAATGTACCAACTACATTCTTCAGCTCCTTTTCTTTCTTCTTTTTTTTTTTTTGCATATGATGCCTATTTCTTAAATATTAGCATTTTTTTAAACAAGACAATGGTATTTTCTTTAGGACTATAATCTATTAGTATTTTTTAATATTTGCTTCTGTGATCACCAAGGAGTTGTTTCAATGTAAGGTGTAAGGTAAAGTTGAAATATTTCATATTTTAAGGCCTATGGACAGAATTTGTCCTTCTAAAATCTTCCTAATTTTTTCTTTTCTTTATTCCATCTTTCTATTGAGTTCCAGGATTTTCCTGAAAATACTAACATTTCAGCAAATATTCACTGAAATATCTGGAGCGATTGAATCTGAGCACTACCTCTGAAATCCTCTCTTTGACTAATTATTTTTGTGTTTAATGCAAATTTCTTACTTTTTGTAAAGTTTTTTTAAATTTTAATTCAGAAGTAGGATGGTACTGTTTTTCTTCTCCAAACATAAAATAATTTTACCGAAATAATACTGAGATTTCAACTACTGTGATATAAAAGACGTTTTAGCTGCAAACATTTTCAGCTATTTAAATTTTGAAGTATTGCAGTGTTTCTAATTGCCAGTTGGTGCATAAGTAATAGTAATCACCAAGCAAAAACAGACATCTAAAAAAAATGTGTAAAAACAGAGAAAATGAAGCAGTAATAAAAACATATATATATATATATATATATATATATATATATATATATATATATATATATATATATATATATATATATATATATATATATCAACATTAATGTATTTTGAGGTTGAGAATAAATACATTTATATTGCTGAAATGTTTAAGTTTAAAACAGATTTGTTTTAGGTAACTATATAAGTGTAAAAAATATTTCTAAAGTAAGTTCACTTCATAAATATATTTTCCAGAGCAAAACAAGTACTGGAGTGAGTTTTTAAGAAAACTGAATAAATACAAAAATGTACAAAACGTTTGCTCACGTGTAAGCTTTACTTTGCTACGTCTTTGTGTAAAGAAGTACTTTTGCACTTTTTGCTAAGTCGACCCTTTAAGCAAAAAGACTGATGCAATGAGTGAACCTCAGGAGGCCAAACCTCTTTCAAAATTAAAGTTTAGAAAGACTTTTTTTAAATCCAATTTAGGCATCATTGCGTGACTGTCAATGTCACCACCAGGCTGTTTTGCACAACTGACAATCTCCATGCTGACCATCCAGGGCTGTCAACATCCAGACGCCACATAAACAAATGAGCCATCCGAGTCTTTGGTAATGTAAGGACGTGGTATTTCCAGTGGGCAGTAAACAGATGAGACTGACACAGAGCTGCTTCGTCACACAAACAGAAAGCAGACGTGGCTTTTACTCTGGGTTTGCTGCATCACATCTCTAACACAGGTATGCAGATGGTTTACAGGCTGCAGGTCTAAATTCAGCCACTGGCGTCTTTAGCTTCTTGCAACATGTGAGAAAAAAATGATTTTGCGCTTACCTCACTGTTTATCTCTCAAGTTAAACTTCTTCCAACCAGGAAAAACATGTCTATAGCGATGTGTGGTAACACTAAGGATGAGTCAGTATAAGACGTTTGGAAAGAATAAACTATAAAATGTCATGAAAAGCTGCAGGTAAAATTATATTTGGAATGGGATGGGCTGGAATTATCAGGGTAAAAATCTATGCAAAATCCTGATCCTAATGACGTTTCATAGTCATTTAGTGTAAGTTTCAAACACAGACTGGTGCAATTCAGGACTCTTTTATAAAAAAAAATGTTGTGTTGACTTGGTAAAAATCAAATTTCAGCAGATTACATGTCTAAGAGAACGGAAACCTGAATTATAATTATTATATTAAGTCTCTGTGGATTTTATCCAATAACTCTAAAGCACAGAGGTTACACACACTACTTCTGGAAATTATGGACTTCTGTGAAGACGATTCCCTTCAATAAACAAGACTACACTGCCATCTAGTGGCCAAAACCAACATCATATCAAGTTGTAAGAAACTCATACGGCTTAAAGCTTGTTGCATTTAGTGTAGATTGAAACAAATATTAGTTACTGTAAACATCTAAAAGCGAAGGGGAATAATTGAAATCATTATATCTCATCCATTTATTTGTAACTTACTATTTGACATGCTTCACTGACATAAATCAAGCCCTGATGCCTGGTTGGGTTAATGACAACTTCTTCCAGTAAGACAAGACCAAATAAAATTTAAAAAGTTTGCATATGTATAAAAACATATTTATTCACAATATTGCAACTTAAAACCTCGAATTTAGGCACCACCTATGAAAATAAGAGCTACAATTTTGTTTGAAGTAAGCTTTTAAATGTTTTTCCACCTATATACATTATGTGCACGATTCATGGGAAAAAGTAAGTAAATTTATTACAGTAAAACAAACTAACCACACCCCTTAACACTGACCTGACCGTGGTTCCATCTGTTGCAAACCATGGTGGAACTTTTATTTTGCCACCATTTTTTCTGAGACCTTTTTGTCAGAGGTTTGATGGCTTTTTGTCAATGGTCTGACATCGGAGGCCATTTGTTCTAATGTGTGAGGAGGTTTTCCTGAGATCTGAAGATGTGTTAAAATGTACATTATCTTTGATTCTGTTTCAGCATTCTAAAAGTTCATATGTGCCAAGCAGTCATATTGGATTTCCTGAACCTCAATTAAAGTTCAGCTGTTGAATAGTTCATTCAATTTTTAACTGAATAATTCTCCAATAACACAAGACAGATACTGATCATGAAAGCTGCCAGGAGACCACCAGCAAATCCTGTTTTCTCTATTTTTACTTGTACTAGGCATGCCAAACTTGTTTTCAAGAGCTACTTTTCTGCCTGTTTCAGATGTTTTCCTCCTCCAACACATCTGATTCAAATGTTATCACATTGTGCAGATACCTATAAATGCACTATTCATGTGATTTGGTTGCATTAAACCAGGGCAAACTCTAAAATGTGTAGGACAGACGCATTTGAGACCTGATATTGGCCACCAATGGTCTGGACTAAATAGTAAGACTGGTAGACATAATTATTTACTTAAAAAAATACATTGATGTCAATATAAACTTAGAAATAAATGCAATGTGGTCTGATGAAACAAAACTTGAACCTTTAGGGAAAACTCCAAAAGGGATGTTTGGTACAAAAATGGTATTAGCTTTTACTGGTAAAACGTCAAACACAAAGTTAAAAATGGAGGGTGCATTCTGATTCTTTGAGGTTGCTTTTTGTGTCAATGGAACAACACTTGTTGACAAGATGGAAACAAAATGTAAATAGTGCTACATACCATTAAACATTTTTTTAATAGATTTTAAGTATTTTGCAGAAAGCTGAAAATGGCGACAAACTTTATTTTTCATTATCACAGTGATCCCACGCATACCTCAAAAGCAATAACAACAAAAAAGGATTTGATGATAGGATAAACTTTTGGTCTGGCCCAGCTGGAATCCAGAGCTAAATTTGAAAGAAAATATGCATAGTCACCAGCAGAGGGCTCTAGACACGCGGTCACGTCATGATCTGAGGTATTTGGAGAACTAGTTGGCCTGCAGGGGTCTCAAACTCCAGTCCTCGAGGGCCACTGTCCTGCAACTTTTAGATGTGCCTCTGCTGCACCACACCTCAATAGAATAATTAGGTCATTAGCAAGGCTCTGGAGAACTGATCTACACAAGGAGGAGGTAATCAAGCCATTTCATTTCAGGGTTTTGTACCTGTGGCACATCTAAAAACTGCAGGACAGCGGCCCTCGAGGACTGGAGTTTGAGACCCCTGATCTAAAGACTGAATGCCGAAACTGAATCACGAGATGGTTCAGCAAAGTATTAAGGGTGTGTATTGTTATGTAACCAGGTTAACCCTCCTGTTATGTTGCGGGTCAAATTGACCTGTTTTAAAGTTTAAATTTTTTTTTTTAAATAGTTGGAAGTATTTTTTTGCATTAAACTTTTTCTATTTGTCGTAATAGGTGCACTCTACATATAAATTGAAAATGTATTCATTTTACACATTTGCAACCCCCCCCCCCCCCCCCCCCGCGTCTACGTTTTACATAGATACTGTTCGGGTCAATTTGACCCGGCAGTCAAGTTGAAGTGCAAAAACAGATTTAAAAATGTCCAATTCTATATGTTTCCTTGCAGCTATGAACCATATTTCACCCTACACACACACACACACACATGCACACGCACACCACACACATACATGTACACCCAGACACACACACAAGTGCTGACAGTGAGGGTGGTGTCTGAAAGTCAACTCTAGCTCTCTGCTGTCGACTAGACAAGAATCTCAGAATCCACATAACGGAGAAATGAGAAAGACTCAGATTGCTTTGAAAGTTTGTTTGTCATAGAAACCTCACCCCTGCTGACTTCTCTGGAGCCGTCTTCAGGGCATGGGCTCCAAAGGTTGGGAATTAGCACCATGTAGTGGTGAAAGCAAACCACTACATGTTGCTATTCAACCATGTTGAACTTACAATAAGAGATAAGTACTGTACCATACTCCATAGTGTATTATCATCCCTTACTTTAAAATGCTGTACAGTATAATACCACAACATATTGTAGTGCACCCTACAAAAACTTACTGTTATATGTGCCATATCAAACTGTCTACATTGTACTGCATGACAGTCATTTATATAAATTGTAGGTGAGAAAATAAACTCAAATGCAGAGCAGATGGCTGCTTCATACATATTTGTTTTGGAAAAACTTAGAAAAACCAAGGAATTAGCACAAATTAAACTGAAAGACAGTAGAGAGGAAACAAGCAGGCAGCCAGGGTTGCAGGAAAATTGGCACAGAAGAATCTGGCAAGGAAATAAAAAAACTGACAGGCGTTTAACCTACAGGAGCGTTGATGAGTGGCCTGGTTAGACAACAGGTCTGTCTAATCAGACCTGCTGAAGCCAGGGAAGAACCTGAACAGGAAACTCAGGAAAGGGGACAAGGAAACAAAGAACTGAACACAAAGGAAATAAACAGGGTGAAAGAAAACTAATACTAGAATCGAAAATCAAACCAAAACTTAAATGAGTGGTGTTTATTTCAGCTATTTCAGAGATAAGAGTTCACACTTGCTATTTTAAAGTGGGATGTCCAAACTTTTGTCTACAGGTAGCAAAAAACATCTTTGATGATCATCTTGTTGTCACAGCCCAGGTAAATCACTTTCTTTTTCAGAGACAAAAACATTTCATCAGACGTCAACATGTGAACATTTCTGACAACTGTTGATGAAGCTAATCTCAAAATTCCCTGATGAATAGCTTCCATAACATGGAGAAGAAATGTGCATTTAACTCATATCACCATGTTTCAACCGCAAACCTAGCAAAACATGGCTGTCCACCTAAACTGACAGGCCAAGCAAGCAAAGCAATAATCAGACAAGTGGTCTTTAGACTTATGCTAACGTTGGAGGAGCTGCAGTGGCATTTCCTCAATTAGTAATCTACTGGCAGGAAAACTACTACTCATGCACTCCATATATTGTGGTCTCATGGAGAAGAGGGGAGATGAACTGACAATCATCCAAAAACTTAGGCAAAGAACATCTCTGCTAAAATTGAAAATCGTGATGCAGAATAATATATGTCGAAACAAAATTTGAGATTGTATTAAGCCATGATGAGAGAGACAAGTGCAGGTGAAATTCCACGTTTTATTACGTAAAAATCTGTTGACTCATGGAGTTTTCAATCTGCCATTACAAACTGATCAGAAGGAAACAATGAGGAAATATTTTTGTTGAAAACTAAAAATGAATTAGACTTTGGCTTAGTTCAAGAAAGCATTTGCAGAAATGCTACCAAGTCCCTGCCAAATAAGCCTTTTTTTTTTTTTTTAGAAAGTGCATTTAATGTGTGGCACAAAGTCCATCTTTGTAGATGTTACAGCTTTTTAATAATGTTTTTAATTCAATTCAGATTTTGGGGATCTTTATCAATAACTTTAAAATACATTTTTAGCTTTATCCTAAAAGACGAAGATTAAGAGAGGAAAAAATTTAAAACCGAAATAAGAATAAAATCGAGTTAATGCTTTTCGAAGAAATTGCACTAGAGGGCAGCATTTACCTATAACATTTTGGGCACCTTTACATTAGCAGTTATATCAAAACGCTTTACTTTGACAAAAATACTAAAACAAATAGGCCTGGCAGATCTGTTTATGTGACATGAATGCAAATCCGTATTTTTGTATTTTACCAATTATTACAAGTGTTTATTGAGTGTTAAGCAAACTAGGAATTAATTAAATGGTGTTCCAAGACATTAGAAGGCAAACATATCCCTCGAACAGGTCACTAACTAAGTGATCCATCTGGGAACATTTGCGCCTGGTCCTTATTCCAAAGCAACATTTGTCATCCAGCTGTTTGCTCTCAGATATCCAGTTTGGGGTAAAAAGGGAAAAAGTGACATTCTGAGAGGCACTTAGTGGCCTTGAGAACAGCTTTACCTAGTCCGAGCCAGACCACCACACAGAAAAATAATGTGCACATGAATGATTGGCAGCTATTTATTTGAAAACCAATTTCGAAGCGCTTTCTGGGCACGAAGCTCTCAGAAAAGGGGGGGTCTTGGGGGAAATTCTTCTGTCTTTAATTAGGCACTTAATATAAATACGGCGGGTGATGCTGAAGCCCCTGTAAGATGAAGTTCATAAGCAATTTCCTAGGAGCCACACGCTCTAAGAAAGAGCATCAGGGCTCTAATGCAATCAGCAATTCCCTCCTTAAAATTCACATAGCCATGCTTTCGGCAACATAAGTGCAAGTTCTATTATGCGGAGGAACATTAAACCAACGCAAAAAAGCTCAATCTGAAGCAGATGAGAAAGAGTGTGTATCTGTTACGATACCACACCTGATAGAAAGTGCAATTTTTCCCCACTGGGGGCATCTTTAAGTAATTCTATCTTTATGCATTTATTTTATGTTTTCTTAGTATTCTTGTAGTAGTTGAAAATCACTCAGGATGTGTCTGTAACTGATGAAAAGCTATTGCAGTGTCATTGTCATATAAATCGTAATCCCATTTATAAAATGCTTATATATCAAAAGTCACAGGAATACTACTACTACTATTATTATTATTATTATTATTATTATTATTATTATTATTATTATTATTATTATCTAGTAGTAGTAATAATAATAATAATAATAATAATAACAATAATACTACTACTAATAATAATAATAATAATAATAATAATAATAATAATAATAATAATAATAATAATAATAATAATAATAATAATAGATTTTTTTAATTAACCATCGTGTATTTTTATAGTCTTACCACAAGGAGGCAGGAGTGTGCCGTTCTAATGAGTGGTTATGGCTGTCTCAAGTAAAGTGCAGTTTTATAACTTATTTTTAATGTTCCAACAAGCTTATTTACTAAGCAGGTTGATTCGATGTAATTTGCGTTTTTAGCAAAGCAGCGCCACATATTAAGACTATTTTTCTCTGAACCGTCATCTAAGGGAGGGATAATAATATCAGGAACAGATTGTTTTACCAGAGCTGTCACACCGAGTCACGCTGCGTGCGGAGCAGCTGATGAACGCTGCGGTCAGCAGGGGTCCCCGCACAGTCTGGACCCGCTGCGGAGCGCTCACCGTGCGGGGGGACCTCACAGGTGACGGCGTTTGTTTCCACCTCCTCATCCGGCTGCTGCTGCTCCTCATGTGGCCCTGCGGACACATGCAAATCACAGAACAGACACCGACATTACAAAAACAAACAAACCAAAAATACTCAGGTTACTTAAGTTCTCAGAAAGAAAAAAAAAGATATATATATATATATATAACTTTTTTTAACTTTAAATTAAGAACTCATATTTCTCTAAATAAAAAACTTCACAATAAACTAAGACGCATTGAGTTTAGGAAAATAAATAAATAAATCTGCTGTCATGGCAGTTTATAAAAACGTATTATTCACACTTACATTTTTTTAGATTCAGATAATTAAGAGTTAACTTATATTTTCTAAAATGCGACTCAGTCATTCATGTTTTTTTATCATTCAACTTTTTTAGTCAAAATACATTTTTAAGAATTAGAATATTTTTAAAGGATGGGCAATAAAAAAAATACTAATCATCTAAAGTCAACAAAATGATTTAAACCGTCACACTCAGTTAACTAATCGGAATTATAAAACTATTTAAAATGTACGAAATTTTTATTTTGTGGTCCCTAATAATAGTAAATAGATAAATAAATAGAGCTTCATTCTTCCACCTTCAAGCGCACGCGTAACTTTAAATGCACATTGGCCCATGTTTATGAGATAAAAAATAACTATATTTGTTTCTGTTTTCTCTCACTGATTTATAACCATTATAAAAATGCGCGAAAAAAAGAAGAAGAAGCTGACAGGCGTCATGCTGATTCTGAGCCATTAATCTAAAAAGCTACGTAAAGATCTCTGTTTAGGTTTTTGGCCTATCGCATACACACAGTAAGAACAAATTAGTCATTTTAATCATACAAATTTTGCTGTTGAGTAATATTTTATTTTACTATTTATTAGTTGTATGTCTGAATTTTTATAGACCACATTCTTATGATAGACATGACAGATCTCTGCTTTTTATTTGATCTCATCTGCTTTCTCCGGGAGTAAATCTTATAGGTCCGGAGGCAGATCACGAAGAGGATCAGATCCTCTTCATGACCTGATCGCAGCTTTCCAATGAAAAACCTGTCAGTCTGTCTGTACCGGGACATTTGGAGCTCCTCGCCTCTCTCTCGTCACACTGTGAATCTTTTGTCACCCGTCTCGACCAAATGATCTTCGTTTAACCCATAATTAGTTCCCACACACCACCCACCGGCACCGTGGGTGTGGAGGGCGGAGGCATCCTCACTTTTTCACTCTTTCATGTGCGTTTTGTTTATTCAGAGGCTGAACTGCAGCTGAGAGCTTCTCAGCCGGAGGACTCATTGGTCTGAGCTTATTTTGCATTCCTAATCTACAACGCATAAATTCTAATTAGATTTAATTAAAGGAGGTTATTCTACTATCGTTTACAGGGACAAGTATGACGAAAAACTTTCCCCTTTAATTTTTACGCACAGATCTGACATCGGAATGATGGACAGAACAATTTGTTTAGAGGCGTCAAGTCACAACTAGCCTTTGCTTGAACTCCGATTTCTTTTGTTTCTTCCTCCAAAATATATAAATATTAGTAACTTTATAGTTTTCATTCTAAGATAAAGCCAGATTTAGGTCATTAAGTTAAATTTTCAGCACTCTGGGCACACTCTCAAAACATTTTAATAACTTCATTTCTGAGCTGACAGAAGAGAGAAGCAGGGAGAAGAAGGAGGGGGAAGAGGAGGAGGAGGAGGAGGAGGAGGAGGAGGAGGAGGAGGAGGAGGAGGAGGAGGAGGAGGAGGAGGAGGAGGAGGAGGAGGAGGAGGAGGAGGAGGAGGAGGAGGAGGAGGAGGAGGAGGAAGAGAAGGAGGAGGAAGGAGGTGGGGGTAGAAACTTTTATCGCTGTGCTCTTTTCCACAGGTTCATTTCGTCCCCCATTGGATGATGGAGCACACTGGATTCGGGGTGGAGCAGCTGGAGGAGCCAAAAGGGAAGGAAAAATGTAAGGCGTAAAGAAAAAAAAGGAAAAAGTTCCTCGCTGTGTCAGAGTCATGCTCCTCCAGCTTTCTTAGTTTCCCAAATGCTCCGTGCTGCTGCGTGACCGTCCGCTCTGTCCGCGTCACCGTGGCGAGCTGCGGCTTGAAGGACTTACATACAGAAAAAAAGAAAAAAGCAAATAGGAAGGACAGAGAACCGAAAGAGAGCAGCCTAGAGGCTGAAGTTGTGACACGTTCTGCGGGGAAGAGTTTTGGAGAGGCAGGATGCAGGCGCGCTACTCCGTCTCCAGTCCCAACTCTCTGGGAGTCGTTCCCTACATCAGCAGTGACCAGAACTACTACCGACCCGGCAGCGGATACACCGGGATGCCCGCGCCCATGAGCATGTACTCACATGCCGCCCACGAGCAGTACCAGGCCGGCATGGCCCGCGCGTACGGACCGTACACCCCGCAGCACCAGCCGAAGGACATGGTAAAGCCTCCTTACAGCTACATCGCCCTCATCACCATGGCGATCCAGAACTCCCCGGAGAAGAAGATCACCCTAAACGGGATTTATCAGTTCATCATGGAGCGGTTCCCCTTCTATCGGGACAACAAGCAGGGCTGGCAGAACAGCATCCGGCACAACCTGTCCCTCAACGAGTGCTTTGTCAAAGTGCCCCGGGACGACAAGAAGCCCGGGAAGGGCAGCTACTGGACCCTGGACCCGGACTCCTACAATATGTTTGAGAACGGGAGCTTCCTGCGGCGCCGCAGGAGGTTCAAAAAGAAGGACGTGCAGAGGGAGAAGGATGAGCGGGACAGGCAGGGGAAGGATCCATCTGCGCGGCCCGCAGGTCGGGAGCAGGACCCGGCGATGCAGGGCGCTCAGCCGGTGCGCATCCAGGACATTAAGACTGAGAACGGAACGTCGTCGCCTCCGCAGGCCGCGTCACCCACCCTGGGCGCGGTGCCTAAAATTGAAAGCCCGGACAGCAGCAGCAGCAGCAGCATGTCAACTGGCAGCCCGCACAGCGTCCCCTCCACCCGGTCTCTGAGCATGGAGGCAGCCGAGCACCACCACCACAGCCACGGCCAGGCCCCGGCGCAGGGCTTCAGCGTGGACAACATCATCACCTCATTGCGGGGCTCCCCGCAGGCCGAGCTCTCTCCGCCTCTCATCGCCTCTTCTCGGACAGGTATCACCCCGTCACTGTCGCTCAACTACTCCCCCAACCAGACTCCCGCATACAGCTCCGCCACCTGCAACCAGAGCGCCATCTCCTCCAGCTCCAACGCCACCTATCACTGCAACATGCAGGCGATGAGCCTGTACGCCGGGGACCGCTCGTCCGGGGGGCCCCTGGCAACTTCCACCACGGTGGAGGAGGCTCTGCCCGACTATTGCATCACTACGACCACCGCGTCCCCTCTCGGCCAGGCGGGCCAGGAGGGCCACCACGGGCACCAGGGCCGGCTCGCGTCCTGGTACGGAGACCTGAGCCACCTGAGTCCGGCCTACCCGGCGCAGCAGCAGAACTTCCATGCTGTGCGGGAGATGTTCGAGTCCCAGCGGATCGGGCTGAACGGCTCCCCGGTGAGCGGGAATAACAGCTGTCAGATGGCCTTCCCGTCCGGCCAGTCACTCTACCGCACCTCAGGAGCGTTTGTTTATGACTGCAGCAAGTTCTGAAAGCCAAAACGTCCCCTTTAAGTTAATAACTCGAGTATATATTTGCTCTATATTTTTTTTGGCTGTACTTTTACTCTGCGAGTGGACACGAGAGATTCTGAGATTTTCCTTTCTTTTGTCGTGAGCTGTGTAACACCACCGCACGTAAGTTTCCTTCCCTCTCACTTTGAGAATTGCTCCTACCACCTTTATGAATAGACTGTAAATTATAGCCTAATATAGTAATTTATTTTGGAGGAAAAGCAGGTGGTTTTATGGTGAGGACCAAACTCTTTTCCAGTTTTCTTGCTGCCTTTAAATCTGTCCCTGTTGTTGTATAGAAATTTACGGGGAAAGACTCTGTAGCCTGTACTGGCCTATTTTATTCATTCTGTAATTTGTTTAAAAAAATTCTGAAGGCATTGCAAGTTGTTTTGTTTAATAAAGTGACAGATATTTGAATTTAATTGGAGTGATTTATTAGCAGTATGCTGTAGAAAAGGCCGTAAAACACATTCGAAGTAAAACAAAAGTAAAATAAAATAAACAAAACAGAAAAACGTGTTTACAAATCGCTAAATGCAAAGATAATTATTTTCGATGAACTTAAAATGTAAATAGTTCTTTTTACAGCATGGGCAGCGAGCGTGTTAATATTGGGGATGTTTTGTACAAATACATGTTATGTGAATACTAATTAGTGAGTTTTCTTTAAACTTTGAAGAGTGTGGGACAAAGATCCTAACGCCTTACGTAGCTGTTTTTACACTAAAAGAGAATTTTCTCCAAAAACTTTCTCTCAGCTACAATTACCTCCTGTTCACCCCAACATGAGGTGAACTCTGCAGCCGCCCCCCCTCCCCCCGCCCGCCATTGGTCTCACCTGTAGGCCGTGTATTTTCAGTGTATGAGCGTAAACACCGGAGGTAAACAAACTCACGTGTGGCATCAGTGCGGTCTGATCTCAGTCAGAGGCCTTGTCAGCAAAACAAATCAGTCGAGTCACAAAGCGCACATCAGGCTTCTGTCTGGCTTCTGTTTCATAACGATGGGAGCGTTTGGATGCAGAAGAATAAAAAAAACAACAAAAAAAACAAGGCCGCAGCTGCATTTGTTTTGGACGTCTTCGGGTGGAGAGATTTTTCTCTCTTTTTTTTTTTTTTGCTGCAGATCTAGACCCTAAATGTCCCTGCTGACGCATGATGAGTGCGCTCTGATGGATGAGATATGTGGCCGTAGGGACGAGCTACAGGCCAGTCTGCTCTGCATTCAGACAGCGGCAGGCAGCGGTGGCTGATTGGAATATGGCAGCTGTCAGATGTTTATTTTCTTTTCTTTTTTTTTTTTTTACTACTTCCTTAATTACCCCCCACCGGCACCCCCAGTTGAAAAAACATAGAGCTTCAAAGAAAGAGACAGAGATAGCAATAGTAATACTAATACTACTAATAATACATGTATTTCGAGCATCTTTAAAACCAGAAAAAAAATCCCATTGGGAGTATCTATTTCTATTTCAGTATCCAGACAGAACATTATTATAACTAATCATTTTAAAATTACTTACAAGGGGACACATTATAAACCGGCATAAGACAACAACAACAGCATTAATTAATATTAATGCAATTGGTGACGTTATCCAAAAATACGTTCGTTAAAAATAGTCATATGTTGCAAACAATTGCTAAATAATATTAACAAAAATAATAACAGTGGAAATAATAATTTAACAAAAATCTAACGACATCACCTTAGGCCAATTATACAACTGCTGTTAATAATAATAATGAGACAAATCATCATCAGAGAAATTACATCACAATAATCTTAGATGCTACTGACGTGGACTCATAATGGAATTTATTAAAACATACATTATATTCTGGCCAATAACAGTAATAATGGTAATTTCCAGATTAAATCGTTTATTTGTTTAATGTATTTGCAGTTACTCTGCAGCCTGCAGGCACAGACAGGGGTGACTAGGATTTCAACAAGAGTGTGTGTTATGTGCTAGAAGGTAATTGTGTGTGTGTTTCCTCGGCTGAATAAGCTGCAGTGAAAGCTGACAGTCGGTTTGAGGCCTGTGTGGTTGTGACTCTGCTGTAAAACAATAAATGAGAGCAATTTCCAGCGCACAATCTCTCCCCTAAGGCCACAGTAGGATGAGTCAGGATCAACGGAGCTGTAACGCAAACAGCGCGTTGTTTGGCTTCACCGTGGCACTTTCCACAAAGAGAGGGGGTGGTAAAGGGCTCAAATGTAACATGCATTTCTTTTTCTTCTAACTCCGCAATATAACGCGTATTGTGTGCATAAAGGTGCTCCAATGATGCCGAAAAGCGCTTTTTTCCCCCCGTTCCCAAACAAACGTCCTTGTGATTGATGCGGCTCTCCTGCGCAGGAAGGGAAACCCAGGCAATCCGGGCGAATCGTTTTTCATCCTGAGGACAAGACAGGGGGGTGATGGAGGTCAGTGGAGAGGATGTCAACAATGCACTTTAGGAAAGGACGGTGAGAAGCCTGTCACTGCCTTATCTTAAAGCACCTTCTCTGGACTCGTGTTGTTGTCGGTGCGGCTGTGCAGGCCTGCAGCGCAGAAAACCCCTGAAGACTTCCAGAGCAGGGAATCTTTCTGCTTCCAAGCCGCTTTCCTAACGCGCGTTGTTACATCCAGAAGGATTTATAAAGACATTAACGAGCCGTGTTGGGTTGGAGGTGTTACTTAAAAAAAAGAAAAAAAGAAAGAAAGAAAAAAACCCCACAAATCTTGGACCACTTACTGCAAGGCTTCAGGCGTGCATAGGTGTGTTTCAATGGCTTCAATCGCGTGTCGTCGAATTCTGAGTTTAAGGATCAGCGCGCAAAACCACAATTACACAAAGGTTCTCTGCAGAGAAACCAAATAAGACATTTATTTAAGTTCTTGCAGATTTTAGGTGGGATCTATCAGGAAGTAAAGCTGTAGAAATAAAAGTTACTTTTCCGGGAAATGTTTCTGTTTGATTGGGTTGACTATAATTTTTACTTTACCACCCACAGCACAACTTAATGTAGCGGAAATTTTAAAGGCAACACAACCTTTATATATATATATATATATATATATATATATATATATATATATATATATATATATATATATTTTTTTTTTTACTGCAATAAGAGGCCAAACATTAATAGTTACTTTTCCGGGAAATGTTTCTGTTTGATTGGGTTGACTATAATTTTTACTTTACCACCCACAGCACAACTTAATGTAGCGGAAATTTTAAAGGCAACACAACCTTTATATATATATATATATATATATATATATATATATATATATATATATATATATATATATATATATATATATATATATATATATATATATATTTACTGCAATAAGAGGCCAAACATTAATAGTTATGAACCTAATTATTGATGCAATTTCTGCGTGTTTAATGTCCAAATTTAGATAACAAAAAATAAAATATGGAAATATTTGTAAAACCATTAAATTAAACCCAAAATCCTGCTAACGTCTCACTTTAAAAACATATCGACCGCATGTAATGACACATGCGGTCGATTTAAACGCGTAATTGCGTGGCTGCTTGAAGACTCAGGTGTGTTCTGAAACCAGCCGCCTGAGTCTCTGGGAACAGAGGCAAATATGCAGCAGAAGCAGCAGCACATCGGCCCTTTCTGCATTTAATTCTGCAGGATTGTCACACAAACAAACTTTTTTCTGTTGGATTTCTTGACACTGTGAAGGAGTCCCACTGAGAGCAAACTTCGACCTGCTTCATATATCGGACCAGTTTAATACCTCAGAGGAATGGGCCCTAAAAGGTCCAATGTGTGTCGGATTAAACTCTGGTGTTTTGTTTTACGTCTCATTTTTAGCCGAGCGTCGCGTTCGGCCGTTTAGAGGCGATTTAAAATGGATTTAATTCAGCTTTACCTGAATTTGGGGTAAATTTATTTGAGCTTGGTGCATTAATTAAACACTTCAATTATCACGCGGGTATAATAGTACATTTCACACTGTGTACAAAAATAAAATAAAATATCATCTCTACAGAGTATTGCAAGTGAAAATAAAATTACAGCCTATTGCAGATAATCGCCGCACAGCTTATCTATCAGTAGAGCGCTAGAAGTAAACAAAAGCTCAGTCTGCGCATGTGTACCTGAAAGCTGATGTTTGGGAGGGGATGGAAGGAAGGGGGAAAATCTATTTACACGCAGTTTTACCGCTTAGACTTTTCTTTAAAGGCTTATATCTTTGAAAACTCCGAAGAAATTAAATGCCTTTAATCTTCCAAAACTTTTATTTAGCTGTCTGGACGCTTTCATTTGTTCCTCCTCCAGCTCCAAAGCTCAGTCAGCTGCCGTTTCTTTGTGCGCCAACAGTAGACCTGATCACAGGACTTGGCTTTAATTGTTGTTGAGGGATACATGGTGCACCTGTGTGAGGCCACTAGCGGTGTGTGCGTGCGTGCGTGTGTGTGTTGAGGTTACAGGGGCCCAAAACAACGCCAGGGCCACATCTGTTTCCTATTCGGGCTCCGCACAGACGCAGCGACGTTCTGGACGATCACAGGGAGAACTTGAGACGTGTTGGAGGTGTTGTCCCGCAAACAGACAGAGGGGGTTTGTGAGGTGGTCCCCTTTCTGCTCAGAGCCGCTCTCTGACGCCTGCAGGGCTCGACTGAATGCCAAACCTTCCTCCAGCTGAACTGCAGGCAGCAGTGTGGAGAAAAGAAACAGCGTCTAATCCAATAAAGGGGCAGATTTTCTAAATTATTCGCTTCGCATTTCGCTTCGAAACAATTTAGTATTTTTAAAGGCACTTACTTTCAATTAATTGTTTTACTAAATAATCTCACCTGCAGGAAAATTTATTCAGGGATTAAAAGAAAAAAGAAAAATCAACGTAAAGTAGCATAAAAACATAGTGAAAAGCAGCGCATTTTGAAGTTTGAAAATTAAATATTTTCTACATTTTGTGCCTTGAGTCACTTTTATAAAATAAATTCACATAGATAAATAAAAAACCGCAAATAGCTTCCCTGTTATTGGTCAGTAGAAAGGTTCTTCTAGTCCTTAATGTTACAAAAAGAGGCAAGAAATATCACATTTATTAGCGATAACTCCAACTCACATGACAATATATATTTTAAGAGGTCAGACGTACGTTTGTGGAATCTACCTGCAACTTCGTCAATTCAGAATTCGTGCAAATATGCCACAATCCCATCTGATAGAATCAGGACCAGGGACTTCATAGGTGAGGACAGAGAACCGCCTGAGAGCGGAACTCTGGCAAACCGAGAAATTCGCGCTTTCTTCCAAATAAGAGCGCCGGCAAAAAAGAAAACCTGGAAGATCAGAGGAAGCAGAGATGACATAAAGGAAGTGTTTGCAGAACCGGAAGACGAGAAATAAATAATTACAGTTTCATTTCTTATATTTCCACTCAGTAAACAAAAATGACAGAAAAAGACAAATGCACATAATTTTCTATATATTTTATTACCCCCCCTCATAGCCCTTCGTCATCATTAAGTAAAAAAACCCCCAAACAAAGAAACAAACAAAAAAACATGTTGAAAGAATGGCACCCACTGAAGCAAAAATCTCATTAACATATGAGTCAAAAATAATATCTAACTTGATTCGTTCTTATATTTTTTTGGTCATCTGTTTAAAAAGCGCCCAAATCAAACCTTTAAATTAACCACACTACAAAGGGAAAAGACACATAAAATCTTACAATTTGCCTCTCACATAAAACCCTACATGATCAGTGTTTGAATTTAAATAAACAAAACAACCTAATATATCAATCTGACACAGTACCAATAAGACAGAAAGGCAACAACCGGCTCTTGATGAGAAAACAAAAGAACAACAGTAACTTCATTTAGAGAAGAAGAAATAAAAACTGGCTCTGCGGCTGTTTGATTCAGCGTAAAACCAAGGAGTGCTAAAACATCTCCATCCTGTCCTGCTTTCAGGCATTTGGATTTTCCCTCATGAGTTTGATGTCAGATTCCAGCATCTCCTTCACCAGCTCCTGCAGAGACACCAGATTTTCACAGGAAATAGTTAAGGAGTCAAATGGAAACAAATCTCTTAAGAAATATTTGTATTTGTTTGACTGGAGCGGGTTTGATTCCAGGGCCTGAAATGAACGAGGATCCCAACTCTCTGTGACAAGCAGTGAGGAGGATCGTTTAGTTTAACAACATGTAGCAGCAGGTATGCTTAAAAAGAGCAGGAGCTGAGAAACGCTCACCGAGTCCTCTGAACTTTTTATAAAAGTTGACAAGACAGAAGAGAAAAAAAAAAACAACAAAAAAACTGTTATTAGTGTTATTTTAGCTGAAGCCAATTTATTCTTACGTAATTTTTTTTTTTTTTGCTTGAGCAGAACTTGTGATCAGCTGAAAACAATTATTTGTTTTTACTGTGTTCTTTGAACAAAATTGCCTCTTCAAATTAGCAAAACCAAACTTACGTTAGAGTGAGATGAAATTTTCAAGTTTTTATGAAAAGAAATGAAAACATATAATTAAATATTGTACTTTTTGATATAAAACGGAATTTAGCTGAGAGAATGAAATAGATGAAAACTATTTTACTGTATTTATAGTTTCTTATACAATTTTGCACATTTTGGACGCCAGATGAATAAAAAAATTCAGTATTTTTTTTTCTGAGATATTAGTACCATTTTATTAGATTAGCTACAACTATAAAGCATTTATGCTGTTGGGTTTAAAATACAATTTTTTTTTAGTCATTTTTAGGCCTCTTATTGCCTGTTTAAGTATACCAAATGCACTCCATAATCTGTGGATTCAGTATAAATATATTTTAAATGTTTATTGAATTCTCAATAACTCAAACAAAATCTAACTGCCAGCTAAAATCTGTTCTGAATTTGGTAGTGAAGTATTTTTTTTACTTTCTATCCACAAACATTACATTTATTAAGCCTTTTTTGGATATCTATAAATGTGTTTTTCATTAAGTGTTGCATTTGTGTGAAGCAAATGATTATGACTCACCTCAAAAGTAACCTGCGGTTTCCAGCCCAGCTTCTGATATGCCTTGGTGCTGTCGCCTTGCAGGAAGTCCTGAGAGAAAGGAAGGAGTGTAAGGGAAGAGGAGAAAGGAAGGGAAAGAGAAAGAGGGAGAAAGAAAAACAAATCATGTGTCATGTCTGATCTGATGGCTGGGAGCAAGCAGGGGAATCCTGCTGACATGAAGACGATCTGAATTCAGCTTCAAAACTTCCAACGGGACAAATAAGTTGGAGGGTAATGATTTGTTTCGCCATTTTTTTTTTAATGTTTTCCTTCCATATTCATACACACGTTAACACAGACACACACTATCTCCTCTCGTGGGGGGAAAAGCAGGTCACAGAGTCTCGCTGGCCATCAATCCCCCCTCCCGGCTCCCCACCTCGGATCTGTCCAGACGGCCCTCGTCGGTGCCAAAGCATGATGAATTGTGGGACTCTGGTGGTGTAACCCCCAGCCCAGGACCCCCCACTCACCCCCCCCTTGAACCCCTAACTCATTTCCCCCCCTGTTGTGTTTTGCTCTGGGTTCAACATCCAGTTAGACCTTCCTTCAGACCACCAAAGAGTCAGAAAAAGAGCACAGAGGGGAAAAAAAACAAAAACGTTCTCCTGTACGTTGTTTTTAAAGCTCCCCACTTTTCGCTGACTCCCTCTTCAAACTCTCCCTTTTTTCATCCATCACTCCTCACTCATTTATATGAGTGTCAGAAACATTGATGGCTTACAGTTGCTTGACAAGAACAAGGCTCTTTATTTCTATTACTTTATGTTATCTAATTCTCAAGCAAAGTCAGAAACGCTAAAACTTTTTGGCTATCTAATTAGCTATATTATAACACTTATATATATATATATAAAGTCAACTTTGACTCTAATGTCAATGTCAAATGTGCTGATATAGCACTTTTAAAAACAGGTTGAAACTGCACCAAGGTTCTGTACAAAGACACATAAAAACGTCTTTGCTGTGGAATAAAATGATGAAAGTAAAATAACATCGCAACAAAAAAGGTTACAGAATTAGACCTCAACTGAATGCCAACAAATAAAAATAAGTTTAAATTATTTAAAATGACTCAGATTTTGGGCAGATTTAGTCTGAAAAGGAAACTAATTCTAGAGAACAGGAGCAACAACAGAGAAAACCCGATCTTCTTTGCTCTTAAGTCGAGTTCGAGGGACATTTAACAGCAACTGATTATTTGATCTCAAAGTTGTGGACACAGAGCATGGTTTCAAAAGATCATGACGATAAGAAGGGGCTAACCCAATTAAAACTTTAAAATCTGTCGGGAACAATAACGGAATGTCAGATGTTCATGTTCATGTTTTTCGTTCTTTTGTTTCTTTATGTATTATTTCAGTCTCTTTGATCTTAAAACACATTATTTGCAATTAATAAAAATACATATAGAAATACATAATTATAAATTCCACAAAGAAGACCTTTGCAGGAAGAGTTGGGATTCATAAAACAAGATCCAGAATGTTCAATGTTTTGTGCACATCTCATGTGAAGATTCAGTCTGAAGGAGGACAAACACTGATCCAAGGCCACTTAGATGAGAAACACATGGTTAATGTGTGGATGAATGAGGAAAACAAATGATCCTTAAAAAGGATTTTTGTGTTGGAAAGATATTCTGGATTTAAAAGAGCAAGAAGTACTTTTCCAAGTCAAATATTTTCATGATTTTTTAAGAGCACTGATAGTTTGGCAGCATATTAATTCATTCAAACTTTTGCACCATCAAGCTTCAGCCAGAAGACAGAAGTCTGCATATTACATAAGCTTGAGCTATTTTCTGCAAGATCCAATCTCTTCTCAGTACTATCTGCATTTGCTTAATTTCTTACATCTTACTTAGTAAGCCCTGATGACTTATTTAAATATTTCATAATTTATAATAAGTTTCTTAAAACTCATATAAAGCAACAAAACATCATGTTGCATGACAGCATATTGAGTCATTTGGAAAATTAGTAGAAAATCTAATTAAAAAAGGTCAAATATCATGTAAAACAAGACATCTTGACAGAAGTTGAGAATTTACAATGCTTGAAGCAGGAAGCTGTTCAGCAGTCAGGTGGGTCGGTTTGTGAGGATGAGGCCCCCAGCAGTTCAAAACCTTCATGAAGCAGAACGAGGAGAGTCTGACAACGCTTACATCACTCCTGAACAAAAGGTAGAGACACACCAGCAACTCTTACCGCTTCCTTCACTGCACTCTGCAGAGTCCTCTTTTTATTTCTGACTCAGACATGATTGCTTTTATGTTTCATATATTAATCAGCACTTTGATGAAATTAAAGCTGAATCCCACTTGCTGGAGTTATCCCTAGGGCCACAGCTCTACACTCCCTCTTAATTCAGGGAGGTTAAAATTTTTCCGAGGAACGGGACGCTCCTTTAAGAAGCATGATCAGTTCACACTCATTTATGTGACGTAATATGCTCATCTTGTATCGTGCAAGCAGTTCTCAATCCTCCGGCATACATGCATGTCAAGAAAGAGAAAAGCCAAAACTATTTTACCACAAAAAAGAAAAAAACTATTTAAATGGAATTATATTTATTTGAACAAATGTCATAACGATATGTGTGGTAATGTTTCACTATGTTAACATCGGAAGCAATCAAAATACAGTTTATTTTCCATTATTGTTCATGCTACAACATATTTTATATAGACAGATACTACATGCAATAAACTACATATTCCAATAGTTGTTGGCATGCAACTAATTTTAAATAGGGGACTATTTGATCTTTGCTATTTTATAATGATTGACAATATTGAAAAGTAATATGTTGGAGCACTTTTAAAAGACAGTGTTGTGCCATTCAAGTGTGTTAACTGAGAACCGGCATATTTATGTCTACACACACACACAGATTACATCTCTTTGTTTCCTCAAGTGGGCATGTGAAGTCTCTGTTTTGGGGGCTTACAAGACAAGTTCTCTTAGCTGGACTACTACAGTGAAAAAATAAGAAAGGAACAAAATAATAAATGGAAGGCCATGTCCTTTACAGAGGTCAGGGCTGAGATTCAGGAGAAGTAATTCTGTAATTCAGAGTAAATATGTAAATAAGCTTTGAGTTGTGTCCTTCAACCAACAACATAAAAGTGCGACCAAAAACTGAAAATTTGAGATTTTTCTTGATAATCAACCTCTAATTTTCCCACAAAATGTTGGACCTTGATAAACCATCCATTATGGATGAAAAGACCAATTCAGGAGTCGGAGGAGTTCAGTGAACCTAATTTCTTTCTTAGCCTTATGCGTGAAGTTAGTGTCTTGTTTAAACAGGATCAACTTGAGAGTGTAAAGCTCAAAGCTTACTGCGGCAGCTTCAACAGGTTTTATCGTGTGCTTCACTCCAACTCAGAAAAAAGGTCTTGTGTAAAGAGCATAAAATGTGAAAAGAGAGCAGCGTTGTTATCTGGATCTGGACGTCTTAAAAACGTCTTTTCTGGGTGATCTTATTACAGAGGAACGCACACGGCAGCGCTGGCATAGCTCAGCCTTTAAGAGAGCAGGGACCCACATCTCGGAGAGGCTCCACGGCGCTTAATCACACTCTTCTGATTACACACAAAGGCAAGAACACTAAACACACACAGCGGGAACAAGTACAGGCCGATTCTGACTCTGACGCACTTTGGTTTAAGATTATCCGGCCCAAGCTGAAAACCTGGTTCAGTTCCGGGTGAGCTGACTTTTTTAAAATTTTTATTTTTAACTGCACCCGGTCTAAACACAGCTCAGTACACGAAAGGCCTTTTTCCTGTTCAGTCTGTAACAGCAGGACAAACAACTCTTTCTCATGTGAGCAGCTCTGTACATTACTCACAAGCTTTTTTATTTCTGGCTCTGAAGCCATAACTGGAAACATTTTCAGACTAATTACCTACAGCAATGAGACATAATTTATCATGGATCTGAATGCAATTATAATTGGGTGACTTACTCCATAATTACATTAAATAATCCACTTGCTTCATAATTATATTGATTAGGATTTGTAATGGAGAACGTTTTGCAGCTTGGCACGGTCTCGTCACGAACACTGGTGAAACGCTGCAGACACACCTGCTGTTCGCATTTATTTGGCATCACATAAGTCACACGGACCGTGACTGTTTGCTAAAAGAAAAAGACAAGCTCTTGTTTTTTAGATTCTGTATTATGCAGAGTTGGGTTGCTATTGTGTTAATTATTTACTTAGATTTTAACAAATACATTTTAATGCAATTTTAATGTAGTATTTGCTTCAAAAATAAATCTGATGGGACGCTGGAAAATACTATTGTTGTGTGCAAGTTGTGCAAAAAGGAGTTCACTCATCGCCAAAGTTATTCAAACCTAAATTACCATGTCAATGCAAAACGTCAGCTACAACCTAACAGCAGCAAACACAGATGTCTCCATTAATGTTAATTTCAGCATCCACATTTCTAAGCAAGTATTTTTTCAAAGAAGTTAAATGGATGTCTACAGACCCTGCAGTTAAATTGGTTAAAAATTTTAATCGAGTCCCACTGCTATTAAGATGTAGAAAAACAAAAAAAGCAATATGCTGGATAGAAACAGAGTTTATTGTGGCTCATTTACTTGAATATTTCTTGCCTTATGGACGGTATTTACTTCCAAGCAGCCCAACCTTCTTGAAATGTTTTAAATGTGCTCTATAAACTCTTTATTGAGTTTATTGTCTGAAGGTATTCTGAGGTTATTCTGTAGACTCGCTACACATTAGAGCTGTTTTAATCCCAGTTACTAAGTCTGAGTCTTTTAGTGAATGTTACCAACTAAACCATGAAACTGTTATTTTGTATAACAAACAGAATATTCTCAAATATTTTTAGAAGTCTGTCACAGAAAGGCAATCCGTGTAAATGTATTACTCTAAACCTAAAAGTAAACTTTGAGACGTTGTGATGGTGGAAACCAAAAGGACACAGAGTTAGCACATGTTTGTGATATCACTATGCAATGGCTCTATCGTCAAATAAGTGAAAAAGTATCCAAAGTCCTGCAGAAAACATTGAGAACAAAACCACTTTAAAACAATGTCAGACTGCTTGGAAGCAATTTTACCAGCAGTTCTTTCAAGACCCTGATTTGACAATCAGATATCTCCCAAAAGAATCAAAAAGCATTTATTAAACTTATGCTGAGGGCAAAAAGAACTGTCTGATTTGTGTTATTACTAAAACTGAAACCTCTAGATTAATTATATGAAGTTCACACAACCTCAACTGGAACTGGAATCTATTTGGTTTTGCTTTTGCTGCATCACACAATGAGCAGAGCAGGACAACTGCATGGTAGGGACTAATCCACTATGATCCAACTCAAAATGACCTAACCACAAAACTAACTGAGGAAATTGAGAGGGGTGCTGGAAACATAGAGCAGCACTGCAGCGTTGTGTTGGCCGCTGCCCTGAATGTTGGTGAAATAAGCTAAACTATGTTTGACCCAAATCATGGCAGAACCTTATTTACTGCCAACCAGTGTGTATGATTTCTCTGGTGACAAGGGAGACATTTTTACGACTGAAGAACAGCCAACCAAGGCACTATTTTAATACTGTGACTTTCCCTTTTTTCATGTTTATGATCATAGATAATGAACAAAGGCATTCAAAAGGTCATATGTGGGGTGTTCATGGAATTTGGAGGTTGTAGCATTGTATATTTCACCAAGGACATGCAGTCTGAATCTGAGACCTGTAGTAAGAATCAGTTTTATCTAAAGCTTTAGGCTATAATTTAAACTAATCTATTTTCATGCATGAAAAAAATATCAAGATCTGCACAATCAAAGGCTGAAATCGAAAAGCTGCCACGACTTCCCAACCTTTCTCCAATACTATAAAGGTTCCTTCAGGTTCATTGGACCTTTGAACTACATTTGAAGTAAAGAAATGACAATCTTCACTTTTCTCAAGCTTCTTTAAAAACTAGGATTTTATTAATTCATAACAAATTAAATCAGCTCCAAAAGGTATGTATTTAATTATCAAGTCAGGTTAACAGTTATATGATGAATCAAAGGCACAGCAAAAATGCTTCTTGACTTATTTACTATAGTCACATTGGAGCTAAACACCATCATAATCTTTTAATTATAGACATATGCTTCTTAAAAATGTATCTTCATCTTCAAGGTGAGAAGAATCCATTCAATCCAGAACAAAATATATAACAAGACTGCACTGATTTATTTTTCACTTGTGATTTTTCTTTGAAACAGTCAGAAACATTACATGTCTGATTGACAGGCCTGTTTGGCTTTTTTCCAGCTGGGGCTCCCATCTTCTCCTTGAAAACAAGTGATTTTGAAGTTTCAATGTGTATCTAGAAAGACTACCAGCTATTTGTGTGCCACACAAAAGCAATGAGAATAGAGGTAAAATGATTAAAATGGAATTTAATCAATTATAACCTTTCCATGTAACAAGGTGTTCAGCATAAGGTTTCTTGGGGTTTGTATATTTCTTGAATTCAACTGTTACAAAAAAAAAATCAGATGAATTACTTTTAAAAGGTTCCTAAGCATGCTTTAGTAGTCACAGCTGCCCTGGGGCAGGCGGACAGAAACAAGGCTGCCATGCCCGGGCGCCACCAGGTCTTCTGACCACCACCAGCAGCAGGCAGGGTGGGTGAAGTGTCTTGGTCAAGGACACTGCTGAGACAGAGGTGGGGTTTGATTGGGCAACCCACCGGTTAGACGACAAACTTCTACCACAATTGTCATCATTGCCCCACAGAAAGCTGTGTTCAGAGTCCAACCAGTCAACCTATTTATTTTGTATTTCACATTGCAAAAACTATTTAATTTCTTTGCAATTAGGAACGCATACAAGTTTGCTGCAGAAACCCAAAGTCAGAGTAACTGCTTGTTTGATTTTTAAGGAGAAGTAACAAAAAGGGAGCTTTCAGTTTTTCAGGTATTTGTTTTTCATGCTTATAAGTTACAGGTAAAGTTAAAAGAGGACAATAAATAAAAAACACGAGTTACATAAGAAAGAACAACAGAAGCAGCAGCTGTATCCTGTTTTATAGTCCTCATTCCTGTCAGCTGCACTGACAAACCACTGAATTCTCCATCTGAGCTTAGCATCTGTTGAAATCAGACTCCTGTCCACTAAGTCTGGCTGCTTAGCACACAGCCACACAGTTCAGCATCCAGGAAGTTAATCCTGCATCTGGTGTTTGTCAGGCAGGATTTCTACAGGTGACAGACAGTCTCTTCGATGCAAACCTGCCTACGGAGAGTTGTATTGTGAAAGAAAAGCCGACTCTGAGCTGCTAACGAGAGCATTCTGCGGCCGACTGAACCCTCCTCAAACAGAGCATGTAGCGAATAATTCAACATGAACTACTAACAGATGCGGGCACAATATAATCTTCATATGGATCCAATTTGGAACCAAACCCAACGTTTAGGTGCATCCTGTTTAAAGCTGCCAGCAACTGAAAATATGGAGAAGAGATGGTAGCGAAAACTGGGGGACAAAAGCTGAAAATGAGCAGTTAAATGAAAAGGGGCCGGAGTACGGGGGGATTAATGTGGGAGCATTTTTCTCATT
The DNA here is from genome assembly GCF_002775205.1 of Xiphophorus maculatus. Classification (NCBI taxonomy): domain Eukaryota; kingdom Metazoa; phylum Chordata; class Actinopteri; order Cyprinodontiformes; family Poeciliidae; genus Xiphophorus; species Xiphophorus maculatus. The sequence goes on along the minus strand of NC_036451.1, from coordinate 8,692,593 downwards.
TTAAAAGATTAAATGTCAATAAACCTATAAATAATCCTTATGTAAGACTAAAATTAGGCTAAAGAGTGAGTGTTCATGACTATCAGGTAGAGAGTTGGACAAAAATATGGGTTTTGTTTTAAAAACATCAGCATGAACATTCTGCATTGAGTTGCATATTCTCCGGTGCATGATTGGGTTTTCTCTGGGTACCCTGGCTACGACAGTCCAAACACATTCTGGCTAAATTGTCTTTATATATGAGAGATCAATTTTTTATTTATTTATTTTTTGACAGGATTTGTAGTTTTCTAAAAATTCAGAAAAAAAATTAGACTTGGTGTTTAAAAGAAGCACAAATTCGGGAAACTCCAAAACATAAGACCAATTTTTATACTCAATAAAAGCAAATCTTTTTCATCTCAAGCTGCAAGTATGCATCTTACCCATTTCCCATATCTCTTTGCTTTAAGGTTCCCTGATAAGATCAATTCCAATAAAGAGAAGAAGCCATAAAAAATCCACAGAAATGTGGAGGTGAGAGACAAATGGAGAGCGATCATGGTCCATAAAGCACAGAAGCAGTAAAAAGGCCCTTAGAGCAGGCATTTAACGCAAAGGAATTCTGGTATCACTGCAAGGCCTTTCAATAAATCAGAGCTCACAGGGGCTGACCTCAGAACGTATCGGGGCACACACACAAACATGTCACATGTGTGAACACCCACACACACATGCACACACTACAGTAATTACAACTGCACATCCCTATAGGTGGGAAAACGTCCACGAACTGCAGTTATTTTTCCTTCTTACTGCAAGTCTTCCTACTTATGGAGACAGATCAAAGATTCTGCAGAAAGCGACCCTTTCTTCTGCCTCTCTCTGAGGGCTCCATGCTGGGAGACTGAATGATGTGGTTTTGGAAGTCCAGTGATGTCTCTGGTATTTGTACAGCAGTGGACTTGAGGCTGGAAATACACAGACTTCCCAGGAAATCAGATAAAGAACACTGTGAGAGTCTGAAGCCCACAGTCACTGCGTGTCCCTCTGCAGACACAGATGTTCGAAACAGGCCCCTAGTTCCCATCTTTGACCTTGCCTCGACACGGATGGAAGACCTCAACCCCGCTCCTGCGATTTTCATAACCGCAATGAAAAAAAAAAAAATCTCCGGCACAAATAAGGAGGTAAAGGCGTAACAAAGAGGAATAAAAAATTAGATGGTAAGCAAAAACGTGGCAGTTAGAGTTTTCTCTGTGCCAACAGGTGTGTGAGCCAATACCTGTGTGTAGGCGGGGACACACTCCCAGCCAACAGAGAGGATCTCATCGCTTTGTGGCTGCTTGAATATACAGTCACAAATCTGTCACTGGTCAATTTCTAACACACCTCCGCCTGCATCGGCTCAACTTATCACTTCCTTTACGGCACAAAAGGCCCTCAGTTTCAGCTGGAAGGAAGTGAGGACTGAGGGAGAGGGAGATCTGAAACCAGAGACTGATGTGCTAAAGCACAGTAGATTTGTTTTAAATAACATTTAAGAATTTTTATATGTTTCTTCTCTGCTTCATATACCATTGCAATTAATCAAGATTAAGTGAAATCAGTACTTTAGGTCTCCTTATATGTGTAAACTGCAATTAAATCTGTAAGTATTATGACTTGTTAATTTAAGATGTCTTTATATACAAAAAAACCACGACAAAAACATAAGGTTTAATATGCAAAAATGCCATACATCTTAATATCTTTTCACATATTAATAGTGGTGTTACTGAGCTGCTATTGTGGGTATTTGTGGAAGTCTGTAGTTAGTGACACAAATGGTAAAAGGTGTGTAAAAAGTAGAGGTGGGACTCAATAAAATTTTTTATGCGATTTAATAGCAGGGTTTGTATTTATTAATTGCAAGTTAACACATTTTATCAAAAACTATAGAAACAAAATAGTTTGTATAGTGAAGCAACATTTTCAATTCAAAAATCTATTTCACTGCTTAATTGTTGAATAGACATGTGAGCTCGACAACAAATACACTTATTGTTTTTAATATGTTATTGCGGTTATTCAACCATAAGAACAATGCAAAGTGCTATTATAAGTGATTAAGCTTTCAGGTGTTCCAGGAATCCCTGAGCATTTATTTAATTTCTTTGAATAAAGTATTTATTTAGAAATGTGGACCGTGGACACTGACTTTAGCGTCTGTCTGTGCTGCCGCAACATGTTTTGCATTGAGATGGTATTTTAGGCTTAAATAGCTTCGGAGATAAGTCGACTTCTTTTTTGCACAACTTTTACACAAAAGTGTAGTCTTTTTCAATGTCTTATCAGATCAAATTTTGAAGCAAAAATTAACCCAGAGAAAAGGTTTTAATCTTGGGACTTTTGAATGTAAAAATTGCTTTATTTTTTTTTAACATGTTCAAATCTATGTAATTTTAATGTCATTTATTATAATGACATTATTTTATACTGAAATTGAGTTTATTTATTCAGCAGGGGAAATCCTATGTTAAAAACGCACTCTTATGTAAAAACTGTATACGTGAAGCACGTCAGATTAAAATTATATAGCTGCACGAATCACAGCTATTTATTCTTCATACGCCACAGAATCACATTCTCCACTATGCTTCACTGTGGACATGAGGTGGGTCTGTTTCACACCAAACCCACCTTGAGACTTTGTTCCTAGACAAAGTGCATTTTTTGACATATATTTTCTTTTTCCAGACATACCTCCCACACAGCTTAGCTATACTTGTGCCCAGCCTTGTTGTTTTAATTCCAATTGTTGTAAACATTTAATTACTGCTCTAAGTGATATGGACAAGCTTAGGTAAGAAGCAGTTTTCTTGCAGCCATTTCCTGAGCTATGAAGATTTCCTTACTTGAATGGCATGTTCTCTTCTCTTTCCCAGTTGTCAAGATTCGTTAAGATGAATGGGCCTTATAATGTGAAAGAAGTAGTCATAAATTATTAAAGGTCCTAAGCTCAGAAACTCAGAAAACAACATATATACAAAACAGCTTCAACAGTTCAACTGCTAGGGGTGCCAAAAAAATGTAGTACAAGTGATTTTGTTAAACGCAATTAAATCTGCTTATTTCTTAATGTGTGATGATTTAATTGTAAAATATAATTTTTATTTTAACAAATTTCTGTTTTGACCTAATTGATATCATTGTGCACAGAAAGCATTTCATCTTATGAAGCGTGGCAAAATAATGTTTACATAAGGCTTAATATGTTTGTTATTTTAGGAAGTTCTTCTTGTTGCTGTTATTATCTGTTTACATTCATTTATATTTTGTGGTCTCTCATCTTAGTTAGATAAACAATTTATCTTTCCTACACCGTGAAAGAAATTTTTACTTCATACATATTATTTTTGTTTATTTTTTTTCTATATCCATCTTGAATGTCGAGCGTTAGGCCTCCTACCTTTGACAGTCACGCCTCATTTCCTCAGAGGTGCTGCTTTCTCTGGCAGCTCAACCATCTTAGATAATCATGTGATCTGTTTGTGGTAATGTAAGCTGAATATATATGAATACAGACACACATGCAGATGATATCAAATATTTACATACACTATATAAAAATACAGGAAAAACCCACTGTCTTTAAATCCAGATGTTTTCATACAGTAATTGTTATGTCCAGATGACGCTGTGGTTTTGTAAGCTGCTGATAGGTAAATATGCAACATCTCAGCGTCACTTACGGCTTTATTTTAGGTTCACCTATGGCTGTACTTTATCTTAAGGCGAGATCTCAAACGCAATTATTCCTTGTGTGTCATTTAAAGAAACAAAAAAAAAAAGAAACACACCCAGATATCAGGAAGAGAGTAGTGGCATCCCAGATACCATTACGTTGAATTATTAACAAGTAAAATATATATTTTTAATTACTTAATCTTGATAAGCTGTTGTTTTTTTTTAAAGTTATTTAAATTTTTCTTAATTATTATGCAACTAGTGAAGGTCAATCAGCTTGAGTTTGAGTTCAATTTATTTCAAAAATTAGAATTGAGTTTGATTAACCGTTTTAAAATATAGAGTTTAAACTACTTTGTTTTACTCTTAGTCGAAGAAAATCAGTTCTGTGTCCCATAAATTAATGTGCTCTTGTGCTAAATGTTCATGTCAGCACCAGAAAAAATGCAAAAGAGCTTGTGAAGATACTTGCAATAGGTTGTTACTATCCAGAGGAACATGTCATGTACAGGAAAAAGCTAAAAGATCACTCAGCAAGGAAGAAATCATTACTTCAAAAGCAACATAAAATGCTGATTGGTTAAAAATTTACTCAGCCCTCCTGTTATGTTGCGGGTCAAATTGACCCGTTTTAAAGTTTAAAAATGTTTTTAAAATAGTTGGAAGTATTTTTTTTTGCATGAAACTTTTTCTATTTGACTAAATAGGTGTACTCTACATATAAATTGAAAATTTATTCATTTTAAACATTTGCAGCCTCCCCTGCGTCTACTTTTTACATGGATACTGTTCGGGTCAATTTGACCCGGCAGTCAAGTTGAAGGGTAAAACAGATTTTAAAAAATGTCCAAATCTTCATGTTTCCCTGAAGCTATGAAGCACATTTCACCACACACACACACACACACACACACGCACACCACATCACACACGTGCATGCACGCCCACACGCACACAAACCCACTTTCTCACTATTCTCTTTATTTCACTAGGAAACTGCGAGAAAGCAGGTGTTCATACAACTTTTGAAGGGAATCTTTTCTGTTCCCGTGGACAAACTCCACCCACACTGAGTGACACTCAGCAGAAGTGGAGGGAAAACATAAATACTCTCTGCATGACTCATTTATCTTGATTTTAATCAGTGGGTCAATTTGATCCAGAATAGTATATGTGTCTCATGTTCAATTATAAAGATCACTCATTGAAAAAAAAATCAAAATATAAAAAAAAATGACAAAAGATCAATTTCAAGGAAATTATTGTTTTTTTGTCTCTAGGTTTTTTTCAGTGGACATAAAAAATGTAAATTCAATTTTTTATGTCCAGATGAGTAAATGAGTAAGTTGTCATCATTGGTCCTTTATTTGTGAGAAATAAAAAAACATCATTGCACAAATATTGATTGAAATGATTAGTATTGGAGTTAATAATCAGATACAAAAATGTTTTGGAGGAATTTTTTGGTTTCTGACACTATTGCATGATTAAACACTCCCCGGGTAAAATTGACCCACGAGCATTATTGCTGCACCTCAGAAACAAACATAGCAGGAGGGATAAATAGATTTTTTAAGAAAAATAAGTGTTTGAACATAATGATTGTGTTACATTTAGAGGGCAAAGAAGGAAAGCAAACATGGAAACTCCATCCTAACTGTCAAGAAGATGGTTAGCAGCTTCATATGTTGATCTTTTGCTGCAGGAGCGACTGGTGTGCTTCACAAATTAGTGAAGTAATGACCATACAAACCACCAAACCAATTACAAATTGGATTTTTGACAGCAAATTTAGTTGTCTAGATTTTCTATCTCAAGGCCTGGCCTCATTGGCATGGAAAGGTTTGTAGCCAAATGTAAAAAAGTGTGTTCAAGCAATGGCACTGACAAATGAGACTCAGTTACACCAATTTACATAGAAGGAATGGGTAAAAAATCCAGCAAACTATTGTCAGAAGCTTGTGGATGGACACCTGGAATGTTTGAAAAAACAAATCTACCAAACACTAAGGAAATATATGCAAATATCTGACTGAATTTTAAACAAATCTGTAAAGTTTTCAAACATCCAAAAGTTATGACAAATACATAAATGAAAAAAAAGGATAATATATTTCTTCTAATGAAGTTGATATTAAGCAAAATATAAAGTGCATGAGTTGCATGGCAACAGTGTTTGTCTTACATCATGCTACTTATTTAATTCTTACCTAAAGGATTTACACACCATGAAGCCATTCAACATGCAAGTATGTTGAAGTTTAAATATCTTATCTAAACATAGTTGCCATTTAAAATGTTTCGGGATTTCCAGAGGGGCTAAAATACGACCTGACCATTTGACTTCCGGCTCTTTTGGCACCACAAATCGGGGCGTTCATGTCCATCGTTTCATCAAAGCAATAAAGCATGAGTGTAGTAAATGAATAGCGAGGTGCTGGGTCTTTGGGAATTCAAGACAGTTATTAGCCACTCCCAGCTACAAGTCAAAGGGTCAGGTCCAGTGTGTCTCTTTCTATGCGTGTGTTTGCGTGTCTGTGTGAGAAAGAGCTGTGAGAGTTACAGCTCAGGTTTCCTTCCCTGGCTCCCCATGCAGCTTGGCCTCCGCACAATGTGTTAAGTGACCTCTAAGGGGTGGCCCTGTCACCCTGATGGGTACGTGCCCTGCTCACATGACCACACTTACACAAAATATGTAAAAGCTGTATAATTAAAACATTCAAGTGAAAGGAAGCAAAATTGCGAGGTTTTACCTACTTTACCTAGACTACTCTCAATAATATTTCAAACTTGTTTTGACACTTTTCTTTAAAAAAAATGGTAACATTACTTATGGACCTATAGTCTTCTAAAAACAAAATGAAAAACACAATCAAACCACAAATAATGTAAATTATTTTAATAAGTTTTCTTTTAAATACATGATTTTAGCTTTTTTGGACAATTTTATAAATTTTTTGGCAACATATATTTTTTGTGAAGACTGTAAGGTTAAGATACAGCTGGAAAGATGGCACAAGGTCAATCCAAAAATGATCACATTGAATGTGCAAAACAGGCATTAAAATAATTTTGTCTTCAAAAATGTTTTTATTCGTGTGCATTAAGCAGCATAAAAACCCTTCTACATGGAAAAATAACAAAAAAAAATTTTTTTGATTGCAACACAACCCTATGTGAGGGTGGACAAAGAATGAAAATAAGGAGAAGAAATTATTGTGCAACATTTTCATCAGACCTGATCCTCTACAGGAAATCAGCACAGACAAACTTTGATGTTAAGAAGCCAAAACTCAGGCTCACAAACTCTCGCTCCCTGTCTGTCTCTCCTCTGGCTAGGCTGTGTTGACTGCTCTCCATCAGTGCTCATTAAAATTCCAGGGGTAGCCGTGTGATAAATATTTACGCGGCTGAGGACACACTCCTCACACACTCCAAACACACTAGAGTGGCTGGATCTGACTGCCGATAGTGTTAAGTGCCCAGAGGCTCTGGCGGAGAGAGATCCCGCCGCCTGTCGCGTGGTTGTGTATGCGAGGCGTTTACTGTCAAGATAACTAGAGGGAGGGCAAAGATTTATGAGCATTAACAGAGGCCGAAATGTGTTTCTGTCTCCGTGTGAAGTTTATGGAAATGAAAAAGGAAAACGCAACACGTTTGCACATCTGGATCTGAATGCATTTTGCAGACACACACACACACACACACACGCGATGTAACCACAGTGAAGCTGGACTCCTCACTACTGTTCCACAGAGCTGTTGCTGACTCCCCCCATGCTCCCCCGTATTCTATTATTCCCGCGGACGGGAAACGGATCATAATTCCTGGAGTCAGCAGAAAGCTGCAGACTGAGAGATGGAGCGAGGCAGGGAAACGGAGCGGGCACACGGGAGGGGGTGGGGGGCAGAGAGAGTAGCAGGGGGGCTCAGGTGAATGTTCATTTCCACCGAGGTCAATCTGAAACTGCGCAGTTAAGTAATTTCCAGTGAAAAGTGAAATGTGTGTTTGGTCTGTTTGTGCAATTGGATAATAAAGCTTGTCTGAAGCAGTGCTTTGTGCACCAAGGCATGTGTGTGAGAGTGTGTTGTGGGCGTTCTGCAAAGCCTCTGGGTGTTTCGTATTTCAGAAGACATCAAAGGCAAACTTAGCTTTCCTTCTACAAACAGGTTTTAAACAACATTCTTTACAATCACACTAAAAACGGTAGAGAGAGAGAGAGGCAAAGAGAGAGAGGAAACTGTCATGTCTTATCTTAATTGTTGCGTAATCTTATTGAAAACACTGAGGGAATCTGTCTAGGCTTCAACACCCGGACACACTGTCCTTATACATATAAATATTGTTAGTGTGTCATATATAAAACTGAGCCAATATCCTTTAGAAACATTTGCCATCAAACTGAGTGGAATAATGAATGTGGCAAAGAATGCATCGTTAATGATATTCTTATGGTCCTTAAATTTCCTTCCTTTAGTTTCATGTGGGGTTTTTTTATTATTGGAAAAATCAGGCTGCATGTTGGAACAGTTGCACTATTGCAAAAAGGCCCAAAATTTAAATTGTGGTCTTTCTGCATAGAGTTTGATTGTTCTCTCCATGCAAGAGGATACTCTGGCTTCATCCAACAGTCCAAAAAGGAGACTCTTTGGTTAATTGGTCTCTATAAATTGTCCTGTTTGTTGTGTGATGGAATGGTGACCCCCCACTCTGCAAGGATAAGCTCGTACAGACAATGGATGGCTGCATGTGCAAGGAAAGAGTAAAATGGCAGTTTGAATGGCTTGATATGATTTCCAATAAATTGGGACTTGTCATCCAAAAACATTTTAGTTATAGGATTAAAATTCAGGACTACAAAAAAATCACCAAAGACTTGATGCAGGATGTACCCTAAACCTCATCCTTCAGTTTATCATAAATGTTAAGCCAACAGGAGTAAAAATCTACTGTGTTGTTCACAGTCCTCATTGTGTAATTGTTAGAACTTTCTAAAATACCGAACATGGCTAAAGGGAATGTGCCCATTGTATTTGTGATATGGTGACAGTAACAAAATAACTAATCAGTTGGAAATCTATATTAGTTATTTGTAAGCAGCATCATGTCATGCATATCCTGGAAAATTATAGAACCCAACAAATTGCATCTAGAGTCCAAAAAACAAAACAAAAAAAAGTGTCAATTACTTTTGCTCGTTCCTGCACTTATTGTCTCTTGCAGCCTGCAGGATTGCCCCTCTCTCTGCTTTTAGCAGTGGGAATAATAAAGTGTTGCTTCAGTGTTGGAGTTTCCCACACAATGTTGTTTTAAGATTTTCTTGAATTAAAATGAAATGGTGATGCCGCCATTCATAAATTGGTTTTTCAAACAGACCACATCATCATCCAAGCAATTTTTCTTTTTGCAAGCGATTTGTACAGCACAAACCAGCTACTCTGAGTGTCTTTACTGGTAAAACAAAGTAAAAACAAATTGATATCCAAGCCATTCACAAGCATTTGTGCAAAGAACGGAAGCATTTTCATCTTTACAAAAACAAATTGCACAAAGCCAATCTGTTTGTAGAATCATAGCCTTGTTTAGTTGTTTAAGATTTAAAACCTGTGACTATCTCAAGTGATTTTGTCTGATAAGAGTAATTTGAAGTATTATGCAAATAACACTTTGACCAACACTAGTATCAGAAACTAAAAAGAAAGTTGCAAAACTTAAAGCTAGTTGTATAAGTGCAAAGTCTATTATTCTAAAACTATGTTAAGAATTCTTTCGATTCAATTTCCATATTCAGTCTTCTTTGGTAGGAGTCTAACTGCATACCACATCTGACCTAGAAATATTTGTAGACTCTGCCGTATAAAAGTTCCTTCAGTTTGTGCATTGTTTTGGTGATGCTAAGTGTTGCTTTTGGCCAAACTAAACATGTGGTCCAAAGATTAAAGTTTGGTTTCATCACTCTATACTGTATTCTCTTGAAAGGTACAGTCCTTACATCTGTTCCATTTCTACAAACTTTATCTGAAGAGTGTAAATGAGCAAACCTTAGGAAAATCTCACCATGACAGCTAAACTGGTTTTCAGCATCAGAATATTCTGATTGCTACATAGAATGTTCCATCTAAAGGCTTGACATGAATGAAAAATTTAGTATTTTGCAACCATTTTATATATTCTTTAAATTGCTTAAATGTCTCCCATCATAGATTTTTGGACATAAAGTTGAATTTCACGGGTTGAATAATACATTAAAGATGAGAAATTATGAATCATGGTTAGAATTTTTATGTCTTTAAAACTAGTCATTGTAACAGAGATATTTGCACTTTGAGTCCTGATTTTCTCTGAGTTTTTTAACCACTTTGATTTCACTTATTTCAGGTTATTCTTACGAGTGAAGTGGAATTAAACAGCTGCCATATTGCTACATAAACTAAGTAAAACAAATGAAGTGAAAACCAGCAAACGTAGGAAGGTTTTGAGCCACAATATTTGCATTCTATCTCCTTCTAAACCTGGCTTAGAAGGAGATAGAAATAGAGGAGAGGGACCAGCAGGGATGCTGGTGTTGGAGGGCAAGCAGTGGAGACGGGGAAACAGTACTCTGTAAGCCACATCTCATCCAGTGGAGTTTCCTCTAGAAGCAACATTCCTCGTCTTATCAGCCCCAATAATCAGCCGTTTTCATCGTGCCCAAACAGGGAGAGGAGCCAAACCTGAGAGAGTGTGAAGTGTCTCCTTTACTTGCTCTCTAGCTCCCAGCTCCCCCTGTCTGTTGGCTGGTGATGGGGTGATAAGATGAAGAAGAAAACAGCAAACTTTCTGCCACTCAGAGGAAGCGATTACTCCAACCAGCATACTGAGCATGCTCCAAAATCCAAGAAGGAATGCAAGTAGTGGCGAGTAACACACAGAAAGAAGACTGAAATTGTTTTGATCTAGAACGTGCTAAATCTGACAGTGTGTATCTTCTACCACATGGGGTCTCGCGGTGTCAGAGCAAGAAATCAAGTACTTTCAAGTCATGATATACTGTACATGTGTTCTCTGCACATGTATTCTTTACATTGAATTTTTTTAAGTGATGCTCTCTACTTTCTTGCTCTTACAGGTGTTTGAAAATTGTTTCAATGCATTTTAAAAAAATTACTATAAAAATTAACTTATTTGATTTGAGCTAAAATTGTGCAACAAATTCAATGTAGTTTTTTTTCACAAAACTATTTTACACATTTAGAGTATATAGTGGAAATAGTACCCAAATTAACTAAAATTTTCTTGTTTACATAATCTTGTTTGCAGCATTTTGATAATTCTGAATATTTACATCAAATATTGCACAATCAGTAATATGTTCTGTCTTATTAAAAAATCAATTCAGTTCAATAACACAAAGGAACTTGTTTATTTTTTCTTAACAATGCAGAATAATGTAAGAAACTAAAACATAATTTGATAGATTTTTCTTACTTTAAATATTTATTTTGACTTAGTTCAAAATTAAACTAGTGGTTATAAGCTAAAATGCAACACAAATATGTACCATATTCATAGTAGAGGAGTATCGAAAATAAGCCATAAAAAGTCCAATATGAAGTTTACCGTAAACCAGAGGGACACAGGAAATGTGGAAGAAATCTAATGGTCAAAAACCGTTAAAGGTTTTTTGGCTGTCAGGCAAAGCTAAATGTGGAGTAAAACTATGCATTACACTGAATCTAAAATTCTTAGGGTGGTGGCAGCATTATGCTGTGGGAGGGCTTTTATAAGCAGCAACATTCAGATAAAACTCTGTTACCAGACCTGCAGTTGTTGTAGATGATTTCTATAAAGCATTGACACCGCATATGCAAGTCACACTTTCCAAAACTGTCTTTGTGATAGACTATTGAAAACTATGTACCATTTTCCTTCCACTTTGCCCCATTTTGTGTTGATAACATAAAGTTACAATAAAAGGAAAGGAGATCGAGCTTTTTCTGTTGCTGCTCCTGTTTTATGGAATAACTTACCTTTCCAGATTAGATCTGCCCACAGCCTGGACCATTTTAAATCGCTTCTTAAAACTCATTTTTACTCTTTGGCATTTAAATGATGTGTGTTCTGTTTTGTCATTGTGTTGTTGTTTTTGTGTTGTTATTTTGTGCAGCACTTTGGTGCAGTCTTGTCTGCTGTAAGGTGCTATATAAATAAATTTGACATTGACATTGACATAAAATATACAGAACTGTGTGGTTGCAAATAGAGAAATATGGAAATGTTTATATTTACAGAATTTGAACTTTTGGACTAATTGTTAAAAGGATTATTCTTATAATTAAAAAAATCTAGATCTTCAATGAAAAATTCTATTTCAGAGTTTAAAATACACTGTCATTGTGGAATACTATCAATATGTTTCACCTCACAGCTCCAGAAAATCAGATCATTAAAATAACACGAAGCAGGGCTCCCTATTCTGTAACCTAATCTTTTTTTTAAATGAACCTGTGTTAACTAAAAACGGTTCCCTGCATTCATTTAGCTGCCTCTCTGACATAAAACTGTAGTTTCTCCATTTTAAAAGCAAACAGTCCAGTGGGAAGCATAGCTAATCAGCACTCTTGGTGGGACCAACACAACTCTCAGGCTGTTGTGAAACTCAGAGTGCATCGTTCACTAGTGACCAGTTGCCCTGAACGATGCTGAGTTCAGTTGTTGCGTGCAGAGCTATTAAAAATCTACGGAAATTTTCCAGATGAGTTTGTTGCTGCAGGGCCATTCAAAGTATTTCCCAATGCACTGGATTTAATGTTTCATAGTTCTTGTGACCAAACATATGAATATGAAAGATCTTGCTCAACGTGGACTTAGATTTTAATGTTTTTCAGGGTTTTTTCAGTCAACTGCAGCAGCAGAAAGAGCCGTCTCTGGGTGCCTTAAAACTGGATAAACATGCTGCTAGACTCTCCACATAATATTAGAACTTGATTGTTCCAATCTGTGGAACTTTTGTATATATTTAATTATTTGTGTATTTTGTTACTTAACTCTATGTTTCTTTATAGTTGAATTTGTCTTCATCCTTGTGTTCATATTAGGCAAATATTTCCCATACGTATCTTTTAATTTTCGTGATTTCTGTTTTTCTCAACCTTCCTCAGTCAACAGTCAACATTTCTCATTAGGCGAAGTTCACCTGCGGTACATGTTAAACAAATGGTATGTTTATGGTACCTCCTAGTAAATATCCTCTCCATTTCTTTAACTTTTTAACAGATTCCTCTATTTCTCCTGTCATGCTTCCTGCTGTTCAACTTGTGGGTTTGAATTCTCTGCCAGTTTTGTTTTGTCTTTCAGTTAGTTTTATACTTTGTGTTTTACTAAGTTTAACCTTCTACACAGGATCCTGCCAGCCTGCTGTCTATGTTATGGTCCTGTTAAAAAACAAATCTTGACTGTGGCTAGATTGCTGCAAATTTGGACAGCATCCTTCAGACTGAAAGCAATCGTGATGCTGATATGCTCTTTGCAATAACCAAAAGACTTTTCCCAACTAACTTCCTCCTCTAGGAGAGGCTCTTTTCTAGGTTGTACACATAAAATGCATTTCCTGATGTTGATCCAACTATGTATGACCATAATCACACCATGCTATAGCTGACAAAACTCTTTGACTATGTCAAGTTAGAAACACTCTTGTAAAAAAGGCAATCGCAAAGTTAAAATAATGGTGCAGCTGTAGCCTTGACATGACGTCAGCACAACCAATCCTGCATGTCTCTTGCTAACCAAATCCTTCCAGTGGTGTTGAACTCCATAGCAACACTGCCCAACAATAAAAGCCAGACCCAAGTAAAATGCCACCACTGCAATAAACCGCCACAAACTTGATCTAGAATTGGTGCATGTAAAAACTTTCTGGGAACTCTTATGCTTTATCATATGTAACAAGAATCTCAACACAGTTTTGGCTTTTCTTTTTTGCATGGATCTTCCTCCACACACCCAGACAGAAATTAACTTTGGATTCAGCTGAGATTTAACTCAACTGTCTCTTTAAGCCCAGACCATGGTTTTGATAAATCTGATAAAGGTATTTTTGTCTAGTTATTGTGTGTTTACAACTTGATGTGCACTCCAATATTTGCTCAAAAAAAAAAAAAAAAAACTTTCAGAAACTTTGGGTTCCTTCTTTAAATGTTCTGGATACTAACTATATTATTTTGATACAGCAACTAATTTATTATAACTAATTCATAAAGACTACATAAAATAAGTATTTCACATTTAAATTAAACTAGACAATTTCACCAGCCAAACCAGATAAGATGACTGCTTTTACATTTTAGGTGCTGCTTCCTTAAAGCAGAGAAATTTGACTCTTGGGCAAATAGGTAACAAAGTGGGAGTGGGGAGGCAGTTTGAAATGACAGATGAGAAAAAGAAATAAATTGAGCAAGAGTGAGAACGAAGGAGAGTAAGGGAGGGAGTAGAGAGGAGACACAGAAAGGAAAAGTAATGCAACAGAACTGCCTTAGGGTTACAGGAATGTGAAGGTTCTTGAGTTCAAGAGAGATCGAAGGGGTGTGTGTGTCTGTGTGTGTGCATGAGAATAGTGGGGCGACTGAGGAGAGTAGCCATAGAATTAATTACCCAATCAAGATAACAAGCCAGGGAAAGACATTAGGGAGGTCACAGGACAATTAACCTCTTAGTTTAAATCACACACACACACACACTCCCACCCCCGCACGCACTCGCATACACACCCCCACGCACACCCCCACAGAGAAACTATAAAAAAGTTAAGGAGAAAAAGGTGGCACAAAAAAAACATAATAACTGTAGGGTCTGCAGTGCTCTTATTTTGAAGCATTTCATCCAACTACATTGTTTTTATCTGAGGGTTGGGATGCTGGGGGCAGTTAAAGCCACTCTACCTGTCCTGTTCCAGAAACTTTGGCAAAGCCGCATTGTTTACAGTGGGATATTGAGTGAGGCGCAGGGTTTGAGTGGAGTGGAGTCGGATGTGGTTCACACATTCCACCAGAGACTCAGATTACACTGCAGGAAACACCGGCCCTGCAAGACACACACTGCCTGACTCTGTGATTTATAAACACACCGCTCTATGGGACACACAAACTCTCAGAAACGCACATTAAAATCTCAGCCACTTGCTTCGAGCCAACGCTGCAACTCCTTCTACAACTACCCTCTTTTCTTTACTCAGTTGTGTCCGCCAACAGTAATAATGAAAAGCTATATGCAGCTTGAGGATATAAGTAAGAGTACATTAACCACAAGCAAAGACCATATCCATTGAACTTTTTCACATTATAATCCCAAACTTCAATGTTTTCTTCTTTTAGATGCTTTGTAATTTTTTTCTGAATAAAACTTTATACTGTGGTGCTAAAAATTTACCTCTGACTTGTATGGTATGTTCTTTGGGCTTCGTTATACGCTTTTATTCAACATACTGATTAATTCACGTAACTTTGATAGCCTAGTAGATAATCTATGTTATGCCCATGTTCATGAAGCAGAGATGTATTTATTTATTATAGATAATCTTTACCAGTAGCAGAAGTGCAGGTTGAAGGTCACTTAGACACTAGCCCAGAGTCTCCCATCATCTACATTCACCTCAGCACAGATTAGCAGAGACCTTTAAATAATCAAATCCAGCTGGGACGAGGGGGCAAAGACACAAGCTGACACAACTCACCTTTCTCTCCCTCAGCCTGTCAACAAATCTCATTTTTGCTCTCTTCCAACTCTGTGTTTCCTCCTCATCTGGCAGGTTTCTCTCGTCAGGCCTCAGTATGGCCTGCTGATAGCACAGGAATCTCATCCTAGGATCCTCTATGCCCCTTCACAATCTCTATGGTACACTGTTGCCAACAACTTACTGTAAGGTGGCTAGAAAACAGCTGTCTATCAAACTACAGACAGAACACACTTCAAATATGGCTCACACTCTCAGACGTATGGAAAGCTGCCCGAAGCAAGAAAAAATTGAGAGACTGCCTCGTCTTGGCTAGACGAGTCTTCCTGTCTCAACAACCTTCTTATCTATTTGCCAACAACTTCATCAGTGTGTCTTCAAGTTTAAACACCTTGAAATCCAGAGAAGCTCCTCTCTGCAGCCACATATCTCTGCTTTTCTATGGGAGCAGTACCGGGTCAGACTTTGGGTTGGACTACCGAGGGGCCCAGGGTGGTTCCGCTCTGACGGTAGGAGGAAACTCCTTCAGGAAATACCAGACTGCCAGACACACACGCACACATACACACACAATCCACAATCTTTCTTTCTTTTCTAGTACAAGCGGACCTAAACTCTTTCCACAAACTGCTCAGGTTAAAAGGACTGCACTGTTTTAAGAAGCATTACACTGAAACAAAAAAAGAAGTGCACAGTTCTGTTCCGTGTGGTCTCATATCCTCAGGTATGTCAGTGCACAAGCTGAACCTGCGGGATTACACAACCCAGAGTTTGGCTGGTGGCCAGTCTTTTTTATGGCATCAATTACAGCTAACTTTAACGAGTCGGCTCAATTAAACAATAAATCACAGCAGAGCCAAGTTTCTGCCCCTGAGAGCAAAACCTTTCCACAAAGACCAGTAAAAGCTCACAGAGTCATTTTCTGCTAAAACTGTGAGGATGTCATGGAAATTAGCATGCAAGAAATGAGACCCCTTCTTAAGAGAATTTACAAGCAGCCTTGCACTTTATTTGTTGAAACAGCTTTAAAAGCACTATGCTACCATGATGATATTTGACTTATTCAAACACCATTTTTACTAAAAATGAAAAAATGTCAAAAGGTTAAACTTTCACAGCTTTTTTTCTCCAGATGCATCAGATTTCAGGACAATTCTGAGCAAGTGAAGATAAAAAAAAGGATATTCTACCCTCCTTCCTTGACATTTAAATCCTTATACGTTGGGAATGACGCAGGAATCGCAGCCTGTTTTGCATGCTTTCGGCCACTGTTATCAGTGACGCTCAGCTCCTCTTTAGGATGAAAGTTCTCTGCAGATAAGCCTCTGCTCATTTTAATACTTTCTTAAAATTATCGAGATAAAACAGTAAAGGTCAGTATTGAGGGAAACATAACATACAACATTTTTTTATTCATCTGATTCCTGAATGTCAGGTATTATTTATATTTTTGAACACTCAATATTATTGGATGAGTTCAAGAGTTCTTTCTCTCTGACTTAATTAGAAGGGGATTTTATATTTGCAAGATTCCTCAGATTGCACAATATTTGGCCCATTTGTAGAGGCGCATGTTTGAAGCTCAAAAGAAACAACAGAAATGCTTTGAGATTTATTGCAGTGCCTAGAATCTTGCCAAAAGGTTTTCTCGAGTGTTTCAGTCTTTGTGTACCTTCATCTTTTGTGTAATTTTAAGTTGCAGCTCTGCGGCTGACCACAGGAAATTCTAATCAGCAGTGTGGCTTTGCTGCTTCCCTTTCCCCTGCTGACCTCCTTCCCATCTCTCGGCTCCACTATAGAGATACCGGGATCACATTACCAACTCCGGGGGTTAAGGGTCAATCCCATTTTTCAGCTCTCCTCACCCTTTTCCCCCCATGTAGACTCTTTCCCAGGGGTTGCAGGCTCCTGTCACCTAAATTCACATCAGTTCACACGTGGCAAGGGAGTGGTGTCCATCGGAAACCCTCCATCTCCTCTCCCACACGTTCTCCTCCTTTTTCCTTGCCCACACACCCTCTTTAGTGTCCTCTTGATAGACAGGTCTCTGATCTCTGGGATCACTCACACAAAGATGTGGACATGGTTAAAAACATGCTTAAAACACTGATGGATTCTCTCCGTTACTGTTCTGATGTGTTTCTGTCAAATATTATTGAGCAGAGGGTCAAGTTACCGACTTCCTGCACAGAAAACCTTTCACTGAATATAATTGAACATAAAAAAGGAGAAGCAGAAACTAAGACAAAGAAGTGAATGTCATGTATATCATCTTTATAAACAATTCGCTTGTGATTAATTCCCGGAAAGATCATTTTTGTGCATATGTTAACAGTTTTCTTTATCATATTTTACTGTACACGACATACATGTTTATATTTAGGTCAAGGAAAATTGAAAAATTGGGGCTTTGCACATATGGCCTGATATGGAAATCGGTGTCTATCTCCAGTTGTCATTAGGGAAGAGGTGGCAAACACCCTGGGCAGATCGTAGGGCATCACAGAGTTTCACAGTACAAGAAAAAAAATGCACACACTCCCTTTGAGGGGAATTTTGAGTGACCATTAAACCTAACATAGATATTTTTAAACTGTGGGAGGAAGTTGTGGATTCGGAGCGAACCTACAAATGCGTGGGGGGTCCAGACCTGCAAAAACACAGCAGGATGGGATTCAAACCCAGGACCCTTCATGGTGCAAGATAATAATGGTTACCCTTCCAAAATATATATTTGATAATAAAGTCTAAATATGTTTATCTACAGCTTGTGTTAATGAGAATAAAAAAATAAAATTAAATGTGTAATAAATATAGTTTTACTATTTATTAAATGGTCTGCAAATTAGCAATAAACCATGTCATATCTTTGGTACTATGGTACGTAATACATAATTATAAAATGAAAACAGTAAATAGTTAGATCTGGAATAAATAGATATTTCTGAAACAATAATAGAAGGAGACCCTTCTATTCAGCTCAACAAGAGGCTACACATAGCATGCTGATTACAGCTTATACGGAGAGGAGATGGCTTACACTATTTAGCAAAGCTGTAAGTTAAGAAGGATTTATCTTTACTCTGAGATACTTTGAATGGCATAAAAAAGAAACAACAGAAAACCTAAATTAAACTAATTTGATATATTTTGGTTAAGCTGATCTGACACCATTGTATAAACCTATTTCCACATGTTTTAGGTGCAGCCATTAAGTAGGAGGGCATACCATCCCTAATTCTCAGTAACAGAGCTGAAACAGGGAGAAAGCCTAGCAGCTTTCTTTCAGCCAATTCACCCAGCAATGTGCAGCAACTGGAGGGGGAAGGGAAATGTTACGTTACTTTACAGCTGAAAAAACTCAAGTCATTTTGGTACTTTCTCTGGAATATCATTAGGATAGGAGGACTTCAAACTGATGGGATTGTATGAATTTTTGTTGTTGTTTTTGAAACCATAACGGCTTAAAAGTTTGGTATACCTAATGACAGTAAAAGGTTGATTGCCAGAAATAAGCTAAAAAATGTTCCATTGGAAATGACATCTAGTTAAAGCCTTCATTAAAGCACCAAAATTCTAAATAAATGAATAAACAAGACAATAACAACAAAAAAAGAAAAACTAAGACATGCTGTAGCTCCATTTTGCAAAACATGTAACTTGCATTGTTCTAACTGGAAGGGCTAAAACCTTGGCTGACTGCTGAATATTGGAGCATTTCCACAGCTTGGACGGACAAAAATGACTTGGATCTTAGCTGTTAAAGAAAGAACAATGAGTGTCCACATGTGACCATTAAGGCCAATACAAATTCAAATAAACAAGTACTTCCAAAAAGACTCTTGTTGAAAAGTATGTGGATTCAGAGGGTAAATCATTTTTAAAGGTCTGTGCTTAAGTCATTAAAAAGGGTCAAATTCCTATTAAGTTGATCTACCACATGCATGTGTCCAAGCTGACAAAGAGCATGCAAGCACAGAAATGCACCATAGCATTATTTTACTTTAGATTTGGCTTATTTCAAGGATGTGGAAAATCATGATACGCATGTTCCCGAAGGCAAGAGAGCCTCTCAAATCACAGCTTATATGGTAGAACATCGATCTCAGTGTTAACATGTGCAGGTTGGTGAGCTGAGGAAGTAAGGTGTCCTCAAAGCAGACCTGCTTTTGATCCTGTTGTGGTTTATCAGGATGTAATCTGTTTCAATTACAGCTTGACTGTGAATACAACATGAGGCTTAGAGTTAAATATCAATAAAACTGGCAGGCAATCATTAAATGCACTTCCACACAGAATCCCTGTATGTTTACCCTGAACCAGATTCTGTGGCTGAGTTTTATTTTAGCACAGTACATCAGCACTTTTATGTACTTGCGCAGAGCAAACAAGTGCTACATAATGAGTAGAGAGGGAGGAAAATGCATAATGGTCTCATGACACTGCCCCACATAATCAGACAGGAAGCTATGATATGTTTCTGAGATCATCAGATTAGCGGCCATATGGAAATTTGAGTGCTGAGATGAGGAACATAATGTCCAAAAGCTGATTAAAACTCCAATTAGCATTCCAAAAATATTTGACAATCAATCTTGTTTCAGTAAATCCTTTATTATGAAGCTGGACATAATCAACCTTAGTGACCCGTTCAATTTAATGGTAAATAACCTGAATACTTAGAGAAGCATTTATCCAGTAGATTTAACAAATGTATGGTTTCCCTAACTTGCCAATCGACAAATTCACAAACTGAATAGAAATATATGTTCCTACAAAAGCCATTACAAACACATAACTTAAACATTTTGAATTATGCATTTGGAAAGAATTTTGGGGGGAAATCCAACCATAAGTATGTTTATGCATTAAAAGTAGTGCTACAATAGCAAACCGTATCAAATACTTGCCCCCTCGTCCCGGTTCAATTTGATTATTTAAAAAAGAAAAAAATAAATAAATTGCATCAAATTCTCAAAGACATGCACTGGTCAACAAAAAGCACAACAAAACGTGATCTCAGAGTTCATGGTAATATGTTGTAAAAGTGATAATAAAGAGTATTCAAAATTCCATGTCATAAGTCACGAAATTCAAGGTCCCTTAGACAGACACCTTGTAATTATTATATAATAATGTCACAAAGATGATTAAAAGCTGCCTGGGAAGGTCATGAAACAAAAACTGGAATATGAAAAATAAAAATATAAAACTAACAACATGAGGAATTGATTACAATAAGCTGTCTCATATTTAGATACGTTAATAAGAGAATATGGCTGAACAGCTCAAACTGTATGAAAACTGAAAAAGCATGCATAAAAATGTGAAACTGCTACTAGGATGTCTTTTATTGTTCTCCATCATTTTCCTGCCAGCCCACAGTAACTCTGGCTGTCAGCGATATTTCCAGACAACTAGATTCATTACAGTGAATCATCTTGGAAAAAACACCCCAAAACAGCCCCCCACAACTCTTGGGTTTACGAAAACCATTTCAAATAATGCTTGTATTTAATATTTTGTTACAGTGAAAGTCCTGCAGGCCTCTGTCAAACATCCAAACTCAACGCTCTTAACCGGTTTTGTGTTTCAAGTCCCATAAATTCCAGCGGTGGGGCTCGATAAAGCTTGTTCAGTGGATAAATCACGCTGCTCATAAAAGACATTTGCTTCTCTGTGTCTGTCTGGTGTTCAAACATTCACCTCCATCCATCACCGAGCCAAGCTGTTGTCAGAACTCTAAGGTCTCGCTTCTAATTCTCCTTATCGCTGGCTTCCACTGAGAGGAATCTGAGGAATCCTAGAGCTCCATCTTTTTCCGCAACACCCAATATGACAAGGTGAAACACAGACATGTGCTTCTTTTAAAACACAGACTAATTTCTGGCACATAATTCGAACAAATTGATTCCAGATGTTGAAACTAACCACTGCAGCAAAGCAACAAGTGTGGAGAAAAACAGAATAAATGACGATGATGTGTGAATCTGAGCGCAGGGACAAGGTCTACATGATAATAAAGTCAGAAAGTGGCTGGCAGCCGACAGCCACCTCTCGTTTTAAGACCTGTAGTGCAGCTTAGGAACTCCACCCAGTGAAACAGCTCGAGCTTGCTGCCTCAGCGCTTCTCCATCCAAATGGCTGCGGTTCAGTAAGAGGTCTTGCTGCCTTAGTCCTGAGATGAAGCACCTCAGAGAGCCAGCAGTCTTAACCGGCCCCCTGGCTTCCGCCACAGCCTCTGACTGACACCGCTGCACTGCCAGGGACGTAAAGCTGGATAATAATAGCTGCTCATTCCTCTCCACCCCTGCCGCCCAGACAGGGTCAGAACGTCAAAGACCATATTTAAGTGAATGATAACTGACAAATGAAGGTGAACGCTTCAGCACACAACCTCAGTGAAATACGATCTATGATTCCAGTTAAACATATTTAGCGGGTCATAATCTTGGCAGGTTACTGACTCTGACTGATGGATTTTGTGACAGCTTGGTAAGAAAATAGTCCCTTTAAATGGAAAGCTTCTGGTCTACTCATTATAGAAGAGTGCAGCCCAATGCATCATTAAGCTGCTTGTTTGCAGGTGCAAATTGACAGCGAGTAAAAATAAGTAACGTATCACTACCATAGCTGCAAGTCACTGAAACAAATTGTTGACAAGCTATAAAACAAGAGTACAAATTAATCAAGAGGAAAAATGACCCAAAGCCATCAGCTAGGACCTTATGAGATCCATATTTTGTTTTTTCTGATTATATGTCTTCCAAGTAATCAAATCTACTTGGGGTAGGACATTTTTATTTTTGGATGTGAAAAGTAGGAAAAAAATGAAAGTCATTTGACCAAATTCATAGAATGTAAAGTAAAAAATGTTATACATTTTCTGAATTTTATAATTTCCCTGATTCAAACTGAATTTCCTGACTTGAGGCCAAAGCCAGATCTATTGGCATTGGCTGGTTGACATTATAGGTATGTGACAATCTGCAGCTTGTAGATGCATTATTTTGGACTAACTCTGGTTACAAAAGTCTTGTATCCAGCCTGGGCAAGAGGAGTCACAACATGTGGAAAGATTTATTTCTTTTTTTTAAATGAATTGCAATTGACTAATTGTAATTAATAATTGTAATTAAGTGTAATTGTAATTTAGTAAAATCGGTTTACAATTGAACCTGGCACTTTTGCACTTGTATTTGATTTTTAGCTCTACAGAAACCTAGAATGAATGAGCAAAATAATATAGAATTAATTGTAACTTATTTCAAGCAACACTTGAATAAATTACTTTTGTCTTTGTCAAAAATATGGTTTGCTATGAGCTAGAACACAACTTTTAATTATTCGCTTTGGAGATATGCATTCTTTTTTTTCTTGAGACTGGCATAGAAATATTTGTAATATTATAACTAGTTGCTTCAAATGCAAAACACAAAGCAGGCAAGTTTCAGCTAAGATACAGGCAGTCAAACAGTCCCATTGGTTTAGGAGCCTCTTCAGACTAAGCTCTGAATTGGATACCCATGCAGAATTTCGAACTAATACTGGGAAACTGAAATAGCCTCCATATTTCAGGCTTCATTGAGTAACAGATATTAGGCAAAAACAGCAGACCAAGTTTTAGAATCTCTGGTGCTCAGGGACAGTGTATGAGTTACTGCCTGCCAGGACCCATAATATTATTAGCACGCATGTATAGCAGGGCAGACCTGTTTTTCCCATTGTTAGGATGAATACTGTCCAACATAGAGGGCTCTGACAATGTGGTTTCTAGAATATTAGGGTTTCTTATTACGTCTGAATGGGCTGTCTCAACCCAGGTTCCCTAACTGCATCAGAATTTAAAAGCTACGATTTACGTGAAGATGGGGTTGCATAAAAAATAGCACAAAAAACCTGCTTCATAAAGCTCATAACATTTTGATCATATGTAAAAATTAGACTGCTCATTTTGTGTGCTAGAGACTCACTACAAGGACCCTGGGAGGGGATTTATGAGGTCTAGACCGCCTGCATGGAATAAAATGAAATTCAAAACCCACTAGTTTTTTTCATTCAGGCCTTAGCACAGCGTGCCTTGCTTCTGCTACTACCCAAGGTACTGCACTGAATGCTGGGATGCTTTAACAGTCTGCTGCAATTTGTACTTCAGTCAATTGTTCTAGCCTGTTTGTAATGACAATTTCAAAAGACTTGAACAGAATCAGAAGCTTATAAAGCCACAACATCATCTAGATATTCACAATTGTTTTTAAAAAATCTTCTTTTACTCTTGTCACTTTGCAAATATAAATAATTTTTATTAATAATAAGTGACATAAAACATTAAAGCTTGACAAATCTATGTCTATGTGTTCTTGAAAACGTTCATAAGTGTAGGCTGCTTAAACGGAGTAAGGCATGCTAAACTTATAAAAACAAAACAAAACACTTAATCTTATTTTCCTGGTTTAAACCAAAAATTGAGAAACATTCATGGTTTCAAAAACAGAAAATGTATGTACGTATGGTGTATGATATTTAGGTCTATTCAAACTCATGCATTGCATATTATTTATTTATTTATAAAGAAGACAAAGAAAATAAAAGTTAAAACAAATTATCATGCCTAAGCTAATAAAAGCTAGTTTTAAGGTTAGGTGACCGAACTTATGTAGTTCACAGAAACAATTTGAAATAAAGTCATACTCAGTTATTCTGATTTAATCAGTGTATTATTTTAATAAATCTCCTAAAAAATAATATAGTTGCATTAATTATATGTGGGATTGCAACTTTTTTGTGATTATTTATCTCCATAATTAAAACCAGCAAAATAAATACATTGATAATACAATCGTTTAGTACTGTATGTGCGTACAAAATGGAAGTTGGTGCAGACAAAATGGCAATCCATTTGCTTAAAATGGCGATACAAAATAGCAAATGGTTGAATTGACTGAAAGATGACTTTTGAATTACTGAGCACAGAGCCTAGATGTTCTGGCATGCAGGTTAATGTGGAACTAGGGCTGGGCGATGTATCGAGTATACGCGATATTTTCAATTCACAATAGTTAAAATGGCTATATCGCAACCATCGAGTATAAATAGTCATCCAAATAATAAACTTTCGTCGTCAAATTCACTGCGACTATGAATGCATCACTAGTGCCTCCCCCCTCAAAACCTGAAAAATTTCTACCAATCACGCTGCACGGAGAAAACAAACATGGTGACAGCGAGAGTTTGAGGCGTGCGGCTGAATGAGAGGGTTAGGGTTAACCCTCTCATTCAAAATGTAACCCCCTAATTTGCCAAAATTAGGTAATTTGCGAAACATGTTATACAACTATTGAGACAAAAGGTTGTATTTCACCGAATAATCAGACTATTCTTTTACACGCCGTTCATAGCCACGCTGCCACGGTAAAACTATTTCGTCAAAGTGAAACCTGAAGATGTAGGTATGATTCATTTAGTGCTGTGCAATGGGAAAAATAACTCAAAACCATTCATTCTTTTTTCTGTTCTCTGTCGGCTTTACAATACATGCAGACTCGTTCCCATAGCAACTGACAACGCAACTTTATGTATTAGGATTCAGAACCAAAACACTCAAACATTTCCCCCACATAGAAAACAACATTCAGTTAATTACAGTTTTATGCTTTTAGACTTGATGTGTATTTTGCTTTTATTAACAAGTGATCACTGTGATAGATTAGCCGCCATTAGCCACCTAACACAGCGGTGGTTGATTAGATAATTTAAACACCTGCTTTACTGATGCTCTGTCAGTTTGTGTGGGTCGCCTTTTTATTTTTATGCTGAACCAAAACACACCTTATGCCACAACACATCTATATGTTAAGTTTGTCAAAGTCAACCATCATTGGCCTACTTCTCTCTCCCTCGTTATTTTTGTCTTAGTTAAAACTTATTTCTCACCTTGTTATCTAGTCATAGTGTAGACAGTTCATAGCAAAACACTGAATCCCTTTTTTATATGAGTTTACATTTAAATCTAGCAGGGAAATGGGAGCTGGAACTTGTGTGGATGACATCATGCTGCAAGGCGTATAGTTTAAAATAACATTATAGCTCATTTAAGAATATCGTGATATATATCGTGTATCGTGATATAGCAAAAATATATCAGAATATTAGATTTTCCTCATATGCCCCAGCCCTATGTGGAACAAGGGTATTCCTATACAACAAGCTTATTAGTTGGCTACAGACAACAGCTGATGAGTTGTTTTTTTTTAATCATTTCGTCCAAACATCTCTTAGCACTATTTACGATCATTATAATGAGTTTTACGGGATGTATTAGAGTTGACTGTTTAATTAGGTCTATTGACAACACATCTAGTTTTTCTTGATAACAAAATCCTAATTAAAGGAGAAACAAATTAAAGTTTCTCCTTTAAAGAAAGAAAGTCAAAAGGATTCACACCAAAAGGAAAAAAGGCAGATCAAAACACTTCATTTGAAAGCCATAAGGAATGCATTCAAGATAAATGTTGATATCTGACTGTGTCATAGCATACAAGAGTGCAATTGTCCTTTAGGCTGAGCTACGCCTGACAGTGCCAAACATTATTTAGAAACTACATCAGTCAGGTATGCCTTTGTCTCACTGATTACCTCAACAGGTGGGTCAGCTATGCTGCCAACTGTCATAAAAAGTTACAACACTTAGCGTTTTTTATTTCACTGGATCACTGGAACCATTGTCTGAGCTTCTCATCATGTGACGACATGACTGATGACGAGAGAGAATATGCAAGCAGGAGAGGCTCTGCTGAATTCGTTAAGCTCATCTCACTGCAGGTATGACAGCCATCTGGGGCAAGAAGGAAGCTTAGGTTTGCGAGTTTCGCACATGCGGACCTGGCCAGGCAGTTGACAGGTGCAGAGGGGCGGTATGTCAGCAATGTTATTTTTAGGAGCTTTTTATCCATAACTGCTCCCTGGGTTTTGGAAGAGGAAGGTAGAAAAACTGCTCTGGCAAATTGTCATGCATTTTGCCATGTGTTACGTGTTAGGTCAGAAGGAAGAAGTTAATTTTCTCATGTTTTCTAGGATGTCTCAATTGAAGTCATCTTATCTTTACAAAAAATCTGAATTTACAGCTTTGGACTGTGTTTATTTTTTAAAAGCAATGCGATTAGTGCTCAAGGGCATTACCCCTAGAGCCAGTAAACAATGATCAATGCACCACTAAGCAGCTACAATGCATCAGATGTTGCTACAGAAAGTTGTACAGGGCCACAGCAAACACAACAAGAATTACTTTCATGAAAGGCTTTCTTTTGCATGTAAACACATAAATCTTGACCTGCAATTAGAAACTGTAACCTTTTAGGTGTCTCGCTCAGTCACACAGACTAAAAGATGTTGCATCAATGGTATGCAGCACTCCTTCCATTTGCACTTGTTTGTCACTGAACAAGCACAAACTTGTTTGCAAACTTGTTTAAAACAAAAGGATAATCCGTCATGTATTGACAGCACTGCAGGGAATGCCGGTACGTGACTCTATGAAAGCCTGATTTATGTTTAATACATGGGAATTGTGGTGATAATTCCCTCCCATCAGTCAAAACATCTCACGGAGATAAAAAAAAAAAGCCTCCCACTCATGCCACTGCAAATTGGCATTCCGATGTGATCATGCAATCCTGTTGTAATTTGGTTTTATAGAGAGAGGCTTAACTGACTTAAAAGAAAACGACTAACTGCACCTCTCTTTACTCTAATGAGTTAAGCTGCTGTGCTTTGTTCCTAAATATAAAAACCTAATTATCTTTGTTGGGAGGTTCTAATTGAATATTGTGCTTAAAATTCTTAAGATATGAATTTCTTATCATTAAATTTTCAAAACAAATCTGATCAACAGCAACATGCTAAAGAATATTGTACAATAAACAACTTAACATTGCAAGTCAAGAACAGGTGCTACTACCTAACACACCCAGCTGCCAAGATGAAAATCTCCCCAATCTGTCAATATACCAAGATGACATCTAGATCTTAACGATAGACGCCACAGTGAACTGAAATGAACTGCTACTGAGCACCAGGCTGAAAGATGTCATAAAAAGAGCATGCTTTTACTGTAAAATGCCACAGATCAGGTGTAGATATAGGAAAACAACTCCATGCTATGGTTTCAAGATTTTAGGTAATAATGGAATCAAGCAATTGCAAACTCAGCTGAACTACAACTGCAACACGTGACCTTTAACAAAAAATTAGTGTGTGAAAATGTAAGCACACCCTTTAATTATGTACATTGTAGTAGAACCAACTTCGCCAGTAATAACTTGCAGTAAACAGCTTTTGTCTTCTGTCGTGTCTGCTACTTGCCTCTCAAATCAATCATCAAGAGATTAAGGGTAATTTAGTTTCTGACACACTTCTTCTGGATATCAGATGACTCTCACAGACCGGGGGACCAGAACCTATTTAGGCACTTCATGTGAAAGACGTTGGAAAAAAACAGAGGTGTAAAAGTCAATTATACTAACTGGTAATTTGCTTAATCATCGGTGTCCAAACTCTTTGTCACTGGCGCCAAAAATATTCAAGTCAAAAGTACCCACAAGCCACAGAAATAATAAAATAAATACTAAATCAACAAACGTTATGCTGCTATTTTATTTTTACTTTGTCTACAATAACCGGATAAAGCAAAATTTAGATTAAACAAATAAAGTACTCTGAAGAAAAAAGAATGAAATGTTTTTTAAATGGATTTAGATATATATTTTTTGATTTTGCATGTTTGCCTTAATAATAGATAGCTATACAGCACATGGTTTTGGAGAAGGTTTGACAAGTGAATTAACCAAAAGCCGATTTGTAAATACAAAATTCTGTCTTTGACAAAACGTTACTGGACATAAGCAAATTTAAAGCACTAACTTTTGAATACTTTGTACTCTACATATCATTTTCCATTAACCACCAGGGGTAGTGGGCCAGATTTGTACCATTACTGAATTGCAGATGGAGATCACAAAAAAAAGAAGAAAAATCAGGCTAGGGGCCTCGGTTGGCCCAAGAGCCACACAGCTGTCATCTCTGCTTTAGAACCATTGAGAAAATCCACTGAAACTCAGCAAGGGCACCAATCAAACAGTCACTTAGATTTCAGATGTCAGACATCCTTGGCAATGACTGAAAGACAGCCTAAAGGATGATTATCTCATCCTTCAGATGGAATTTAGACTGAATAAAAAGCTGTGAAAAAATTTGCCAAACTAAATTTGATCCTGAAAAGATTAAGGAAACCACTTCAGGTGTGAAGAGACAAAAAATGAGGCAGAATGTCGGCAGATGTCCAAACATTATGTTGGTGGAACATCAAGCACTAATGTTTACCTGTCTAAGAAAATCCCCACAGGGGATCATAGCTGTAACAGTTAAATTCTTTGAAAGTGCTTCTTTGCAACAGAGATAGAAACAGAGTTTCGGAGAGGACTGATCCCAGTGATGAAAAAAGTTAAAAA
The DNA here is from genome assembly GCF_002775205.1 of Xiphophorus maculatus. Lineage (NCBI taxonomy): Eukaryota > Metazoa > Chordata > Actinopteri > Cyprinodontiformes > Poeciliidae > Xiphophorus > Xiphophorus maculatus. The sequence goes on along the minus strand of NC_036451.1, from coordinate 8,663,670 downwards.
TGTTAAAGGAGTGATTTTCGAGTCTCTCACCAGACCTGAAGGGATTGGTAGAGTAGTCCCACCCCCTCAGCCTTAAATCAACTTGGCCTTATTATAACTGAGCTGACTGTGAAACAAGTTGACAAATAGGTGTTAAACAGTTGGGATAGGGTGCAGTACATGGCTTTTTAACCAACAGCACAGTGGACTTATTGGTTTTGCCACACAAGAGCACAAAAAGGGAACAAAAGAAGCTGTAACAATGCATTTGAGAAAAAAAAATCTGCATTGATTAACCTAAAAACTACATTGACCTAATGTACCAAATATAAAGCAATGGCTTTTCTTGTGCCTTTTTGAGAATAACCAAGAAGTAGATATCTACAGAGGAGTGTTTTATTTGATGGAGTGGATCTTTAATCTCTAGCCCCTCATAAATTGATGTTCTTGTTAATAGTGTTACTTGTGTGTGGCGTTAGACAGGAGAACTGTCCAGAAAGACAGTTCTCCTGTCTGCCTGTCTCAATGAGTTAGGTTATTCTGAGCTACAGTTTCTCTCTAGTAATGCTGCTATGGGCGTAGGCTGCTGGAGGAAAAACTGATCTCTTTTGTAAACGTTCTTCTTCTACTGCTCTCCAATTTGTATTGTCTGCTTTTATTTAATCAGTTAACTTTATGTTTCTCTAAGATGTTTTTCCTTAGCATTGAAGCTACATCTGGTTTGATGTTCTGTTTGGCTGTGGTGTCTTCCTTTTGGAAGAAAGGAGAGTAACAGTTGTGATAATGCTGCAAACTACCAAATATTCTTCCTCTCTAAGCTATTAACTTTTTGCTTTTTTTTTTTTTTACTTAAAAAAGTATTACAACAGCTCATATGTATCTGCTCTGTCTTTTTAACCCCCCAGTCGGTTGTGGAAGATGACCACTTGTACTTAGCCAGGTTCTACTGGAGGTTTCTTCCTGTTATAGGACAGTTTTCTTTTCCAAACTTGCTACATGCATGCTCAGTGGGCGACTGTGGCTCTTTGGTAGAGTGGTCATCTTGCGATCGGAAGGTTGTAGGTTTGATTCCAGCTTCCTCCTGCCACATGTCGATGTGCCTCTGGGCAGGGCACTTAACCCCAAATTGCCTACCAATCTGCGTATCGGTGTTATAAATGCATGCGTGTTTGTGAGTGCAACTGGGTGAATGTGACTCTAGTGTAAAGCGCTTTGAGTGGTCAAAAATTACTGGAAAAGCGCTATATAAGTTCAGTCCATTTACCATTTACATGCATGCTCAGTGAAAAGGATTACTGTTAAGTCATTGACACAAGAGATTGTCTTCTGTTTCTCCATGGTTGTCCTTGCTGCAAGTCAGTGACTTGATGCAATCTGCTGGGTTTCCTTTGACCATAATCTTGTTAAATTAATTTGAATAATGAACTGAACTTAATGCACTGTTTGATAAATAGTATTTATGATTGCACCAAATTTCCTTTTTTTTTTTTTTTTTGCAAAGAGCCTCCACACAATGATTTTGTGAATTGATGTTATAAAAATAAACTAAACTGAATTAAACTTGCATTAGCTTTGGCTGTCACTAACCACAACAATCACATGCTGCCAGTTAGCTTAGTGGGGTCATATTCTTGCAATAAATGAAAGGAACACAATGAGAGATTTGCTACAGGAAAAAAAAAGCATGGCCATGAAAGCTCAGCTGGCTGTGGGACATGACTGAAGTGGTTCACCCGTAAAAAGCAGAAAAGCCTCCAAAATAGTCTTGTCCTTGGCCATATCATGGTACTATATTTTAATGAGAATGTAATAAACAGTCAATGGTTTCAGTAAAGTTTTAAAGAAGCTTGACTGTATCTAATACAATCATGATTTTGAGCAATCCTTAAATAAAGGACATGAATCCAAAATACATTCATTTTAGTGTTAAAATAATATCAAAATATAAAACATTTTGTCTACTATGGCTGTAGCTGTAGTTTATAGTATGATTGTATGCTTTGCTTGATTAATCTTCAAAATCAGAACTTGGATCTGGGAGCGACCAATGCTCAAAATGCTAAAACATTGATTGATATTACTAAAACAAGCCTATGCCATTACTTTTCTCTCCACGTTATGCATTCAAACATTAAATGTATACTGAAACAAAACATGTTAAAACAGTGATGTGTTCCAACACTTTCAATCCAATACAAGTAAAACAAGCTGCAGATACACTGTTTATTTTTGCAACTTTTACAATATTTAATATTCATGGCAGCCATACTGAATTAGAGCTAGTGTTTGCTTGGGGAATGTCGCTTCCAGGGGTGTAACCATTTGGTCTTTATGCTTTGAAACCCAGAAAGTTCTGATAACAAATATAACAGTCCTAACATGTTGTGTCCTCCGATATATTATTTATCAGTAGATGCCAGATACAAATGGATTGCACAACTCTGCCTTTTCTAAAACTAGTAACAGTTAACAGATGCTCAGTTTATTCTTATATTACTTTCTTTCAGACAGAGATAGAAGTGCAACCGACTAAGTTGCAGAAATGGCTTTGGAAAACTGCACACACTGACAAGACGAGGAGGCTTAAAGACAGATTGACAGACAGCTTCCCATTTATCACCAGTCGTCCTGCTTGGTGTGAGAGGTTGGACAGGAACCACGGAGTTGTCACTCAGCCCACAGCAGTTTATGCCCTGCAGTGACAAATGAACTATGAGATATGACAGCTAACTTGTATTAGCACAGACGCACACAAGAGTCAGCATGCAGGCACTGCCTAAGTGAAACAGCCGTGCTCTCTAAAGCACAGAACGAGATGATCTAAAATTGGGTTTATAGCAGTAATTAGAGCTTAATTAAATATAAGGCTTTGCTTGGCTTCTGTTTTCATCTGACCATTTATATAACATTTTACCTGAAATCCCCTTAAAACTGTCTTAGTAATTTAGTTTTTGTGCTTCTGACTTGACAACTTGAGATATTTTTGCAAGTTTTCCACTGACGTCGATTTCTATTGTCACTTGAATGCCAGGCATATTCTTTAGTTGACTTCCTGTGTCAAAAATATTACTCAAAGCATTCTACTTGTTGGGAGCTAGATTGCCACATGCATGCATAAGACAGTTTTGTGAAAAATCAAGAACTGGTTTAAACCTATGCAATTTTCTTATGAATTTTTTTTCTATCCATCTTCTGTTCTAGATCCTCTTCATTAGATAACTTAGAATTACATAAAAAGAGGTGGTGTTTTTTTCACCATGTAAATCTTAAAAAAAAAAAAAAAAAACGTCCAAAAGTAACAGTAAAACCTAAAGATAAAAAACATTGCATGGTTATAATTCTGGACATCATTAGGCAACTGAAACCAATTGTAACCAGTTCAGCACAGGTCAGAGTGGCACCCCTGAGGCTGCTTACCTGAGCCAAACCGCAGTGCAGGTAAAATCCCTGCAGTGTGTCTGGAACAAATGATGGTTCCTCCATGCTTTGACAGTTGGAGCAGTTTGAAAAATTAAAAACAAGTCTGACGGCTCACATCACATATCTTTCACTTTCACGTCTCCAGAAAGTGTGGGTAGTTACATGTTTTCCAGATTTAACTTTTATACATCGTCTCATGTAACCACTTCCACGGTGAAAGACAAACCTGATTTAACCTCCATGACAGAGCAGAAACACACAAGAATGGAGAAAGGAACAAACATGTGCATTTCACCCACTTACAACCATTAGAGCTTGACTCTTTCTGTCCCCAGGGTTGCAAAGGACAAACACTGACAGGGATAATGATGAATTACACATATTTTAACACGCAGCCTGAGGTGACAATGCAACTATGCCACGCAAACTTTTTTGCACAAAGCCCCCAAATGGAAACACATCCAAATCTTCAGAGATCTAAACAGCAAGCATGACACTGGATGTGTATGAGTCAGCTGGAAGCTCAGGAAACACACGGCACCCACTCGATGACAGGTATTTCCACTCAAGGTGATCCACAATGGCGAGGTATGAGCACAGTGTCAGCCATTTCCTGTTTGAGAGTTCAAAGGTTAAACTCTCTTTGGTCTCTTTTAGAAATAAGGAGACAATGAGGGTCTACCCACTGTAACTGAACCGTTGTAACCTTGTCGTTACTACAAGCTTTAACCTTTGAGCTACTCGTGATAGAAACTCTGCATTAACAAAATGCTCTTAAATAAACAATACATTTAAAATCAGTTCACATTTTAAGGAAAGATTTATAGATTTACACATGTAAAAAAACGGTCTATGTAATTGTACAAACATACACTTTCATATCAACAGTCACATGAGCCTGCTGTATATCCCATGATGACACTTTAAGATGTTTTGCTTTCAAATGGAATGAATGGTTATTTATGTTAATTTTTTCATACAGTGAAACAAATGATTTCAAATTCTTTGGAGGCCTTTTTCAATCAGACTGAGATACCGCCATAGTGTTCTTTCTGCAGGTTTTTGTTAAGCCATTTGATCTCAGTACTAGATAACACTTGACAGCTTTAACTGTATAGTAAAAAATGTGTCAGTCTATGAAGCAGTATGCAAAAAAACTTCTCTTAATAAAGTCAGTTTTTTATCCACCCTGAATCTTCAAAATATCAATTTTTCATTAGGTTCAGGTGGCCTGATATTTACATGTCGATTGTAACCCATCAGATCTCAGAAACACAACAGGATCAGCATTACAGGTGATACTGCCAGGATGCTGACATATCACAAAAGCAACACCTTAAAGTTTCTTGGCCCACAGGTCAGTGTTGACTCGATCAACTGAAGGTGTAGTTTTCAGTGTGGATTCAGGGTTAAGACCCTGAATGAAGGAGTTGACATGCACAAAGAATACAGGCACAGGTGTGTAACCAGCTCTGCCATACCCTCAGCAGTCAGTCAGCAGGACCTCCTTTTTAATCCCCTGCCGTCACTCAACTGAATCTCAACCTTAATCTCAGAGGACCAAAGCTCATGGGACGGGGACTTCTGGCTTTTAACCAAGAGTTTGATGCATAATCAGAGCCACAACACTTTGGGGTAACCTAATACCATCAGCAAGGAGTAGCTGCAAAGCCCTTTAGAGCCCCTAAATGCAAGACCCACCTCCTATCTTCTGAGACAGATGCATGATGTACTTTCTGTTGCACAAGATAGCTTGCTCATCCACAACTTTGTCATTAGAGTACATACAGCTCCTGATTGATCAGGATTAGCTCCCAAGCGAGGTGACGCATCAAATACATGACCTCATCATTAAAGGGATGTTTTTTTGGTTGGCTTTAGTGAATATGTGCAGCCTTTCTGAATTCATTGACAGGATACAGCCGACATTACTCTTACAGAGGTAGGCTGGCTTGTTCCCAGCAGCTTTAAAGCATACAATGAGCCGCCTGAAGCTGTCAGCTGCACCCTTTATAGCTGATAAGTGTATGTTTTCAGACACAATGACCGGCAATGAGATACGTAAAAATATAAAAGAAAATTAAAAAAACAAAACAAAACCTATTTCTCACAAGGTAAGGTCAAATATATAGAGATATACACTATAATGTGAGATAAATTTAACAAAACTATATGGATTTCACAATTTTTAAAGCATTGTCGTACTTCAGCACCCAATCATTGCCTGTTTAATGATTGGACCTGTTAAACTGTCCAATCATTAAACAGGCAAAAACTTGAAGAACTGTAAATATTAAATCTAAATGAACTAAATTAAATGGAAACCTTGACGACAGTCAAAGTTTACCAAAGCTTTGACTGTAGTCATGAGGTTAAAGGTCAGACATTTTGACACTGGGACATTTCGGCAAAATTTAGTTTTTAATTTAGTTGATTAAATTGTAACCCATTCACACTAAAAGTTATCTCAATGCACTTTACGAGACAAACCATCTCCAGAAATATACACTTAAATGCAGTGCAATCAAATAATAAAAACAAAAGGTTTCCAAATGAGGAATTATTAGATCTCATATTGGTCATGATTCAGTAAAAGTTTTAATTTCAAATCTTTTGATGGATGTACAAGAATTAATGTTCTTGTTTACAGCTTTTCTAGCCTCTAGAGAACTTGTTGTGATATGGGTGTAGACTCAAGCTTTCTGTGTCTCTGCAGAGATAAGGGGCAGAAAGGTAGAAATCTTAAATACAAAGAAGAAGCTCACCCTGGTTGTCTCTCCAAAGCAAATAAATGGAAGAAGAGTAACAGTAGAATGATTTAATTTAGTCTGAACTGAGCCCTATGGGTTCTTTCCTTCTGTGGAGAATTTAAAAACTTGTGTCATCAGCAAAATAGTGCTGAAATCTTATTTATGAAAAAAAATCCAGTTTGAAAGATACGTCAACATAATTAACTGCCTAACAATATGTTAAGAAAAAGAAACACAAGAGACCATGACAAGATTTCTATGTGTAAAAAATTAAGAAAAACTTAAGTTTCATTCTTTTTTTTATGTATTCTGTTTTGATTGTTTATTTTTATTGGTTTCTCTTCTATTGCACCATTTTGTATCACACTGTGAATGTGGCTCTGTGTTAGTTGGTGTGGGAGGGTGAGGAGTGGGAGAGAAAGTGTAAAACCTTTCACAATCTCATATAGTGCATTAATACCATACAGTATTTGCAATGGACTAATTTGAACTCTGTATACTTTTTCTTTTAATTTTGAAGAGATGTGTGTTTATTTCTCGTTGTGAACAGAAAAATATTGTTTTGAAGGAACATAAACTGAGTTCATGAAAGGACACAAACCTGCATCCCAAAATGTAATCCTCTTTACATCTCTCTCTCTCTCTCTCTCCATTCTTCCTCTTTATGTGGAAGAATGGATTAAAATTCTTCCACACTGATGTGGAAGACTGATAAATATTTCCAAGTAGTGTTCAGCTGACACAACTGACACAGATAGCAAAATACACTATAATAAATTCACAGATTTGTTTTGGATATATAGAAAAATATGTTTAGTTGAATAGTTGCATGTAAAAACGCTACACTAAACACACAATAAGAAACCTGGCTTACCACTTCAGTGGGACGGAAGAATTTTGGGTCCACCTTCACGTGTATCACACCGGTCTCTTTGCAACGGCCAATCTCATTTTCATCCTTCCCCTCCCACCTGGAATATGATAAAATCCACATAAAGAAGCTTTCCACATTTTCTGTTTATACTTTTTTGTACTCCATGATATTTTTGCAGTTTCTTTCTTTAAAGTTTTTAAGACAAATTGGAACCAATGCAACAGGCATTATGAACACTCAAATACTCTGCTTTGACTGCTCGACAAAAAAGGAAAAAAAAAAGGCAGTAAGTAAAGCTTCCATTTTCAAATTTAAGGTATTGAAGTGAAGATATTATTCTCTCTCAGGCTGTGATCTTACACATTATAAAAGTGACCTGTGTTGTATTTGTGTGTGAACACTCACACAATGGTCTTTCCCACATGTTTAAAGGCCTTCTCCACAAACTCCCTCACGCTGTGAACCTCCCCCGTGGCGATTACAAAATCGTCTGGCTCCTCTGACTGCAGCATCAGCCACATAGCCTGAAAGAGACAGAAACAGGGAGGTCAAACCACAGAAAGATCATAAAGACAGTTTGGTGCTCCACTCTGGACACTGCCCAGCTCTACTCTGACAGACAGGAAGTGAACCTGCGACCTCTGAGCGGGGCACTCGCTTGTACCTCTTTCCTGACGTCACCAAGGAGACTCATGGGACACAAACTGTGGGAAAAGATGACCGATCACTCCCAGATCACTCCCACAGGCCCCAGTGCACTACTGCCACACACAAAAATGCACATGTGGTCTTGAAAGCTCAAGCATTAAGAAGCGCTGCACAACTGTTTTAAAAAACACTGTGATAATGTTGCTACTCCCAAAATACTCTGTTATATGGGGCACCAGCAGAGCAGAACTGCGGACCTCTGGGACATTCAAGATAGCAATAAGAGAGTCATAAGGGACACAAAGACAGACAGACAGATGTCACTAAAATCAAAGATGGCCACAAAACTAGCTTAATATGAGCCTAATTGCAATTGGCATTGTAAACTGTATTAAAACCTTTCTTAACTTAAAAAATATAGCATATAATATAATTCAGTTTGATTCAGCATATTTATTTCAATTCATACAGCAGTCATGGTGTGAAAGTAAGTCATATGCTATTTCTTCCTAGGGTATACTAGAGCAGGAAAATAATGGATGTAGTTTTCTTCATGGAAAGCCATTTAATTCAAAATTAAATAAATAACAGTTATTACCAAATAATTAATACTTCATCAAATAAATTATTGTCAAAATTGAAATAAAAACAAAATGATTATGTTAGAATATGTTCTCATCTTAATTTGTCTTTGGGTACTTTTGTGTTCTGTGTTCATGTTTTCTGATTTGCTTTGAAAGGAACAGCTACAAGTTCGATATCCTGCCACTTTCTGTTTAATATTATGTGCTTGTTGTACTGCAGTTGTCCACTGAGACAATGAGAGCAAGTTCTTTTGTGTAGGCAGCACTGTTCTGAAGAAGAAGCTAAAACCCTGTAAAGTTAGCAATAATAGCTACCTGACGAAAAGAACTGTGGTTCACTATGAATATAAGTACTGAACAAAAAAACACAACAGAATATGAAAATAAAAATACATTTTTAGTAGGAGTAGATATTTTGTCAATCACAAATACATTTATGGTGTGTTTCACTAAGTGAATTGAGTTATTGGAATACTTAAAGTTTTCAATGTTATTTCAATTAAATGAATGGATAACTTAACTTAATGATAAATACTTTTTACTTTCTAACTTTTCTTTATATTTGCACTGTCACATGCAATAAAGTAAAACAAATCCGTTAAAACGTAATTCTGATAATTGGTAATAAAAAACAATTGTTTTGTGTTCCATTCCTGTTGTCCAACAGTTTGTTGAAATACATTTGTTAAATGTACACTTAAAAACAAATCTTAACCCATACACACTTCATTGTGCCTTTCCAACTATTAATTAGCTTAAGCAAGGCATTTTACTCAGGGCTATTTTCCCACATAACTGTGGTTGGGTTACTTTACTCTCTACTGTCAGCTTAGCCTTTTGCAGAACATTCTTTACCTCAACTGATGAAAATGAGGGCTGCTGCACAACAGTTACAGGTTCTCATAATTTTTTAACAGAAATGAAAAAAGCAGAACTAATTTGCTGGAAAAACTGCCCCAGAGGAGTGTTATCAAGACAGTTTATGTGCTCCACTTGCAACAGTAGCTTGCATTGGAATCTGAACATGTGTGCATATGGTTGCCACATCAGGATGCTTTATGATGTGAAGCAGAAGCTGTCGGCCTCAGTCAGAGCATTTAGCAGATGCTATCTTCTCTCTGCAGTCATATTTATTGATGTCGTTCATTAATGTAAAAAAAAAAATTCAAAATGCTGGACACCAGAAACTCCTTAATTTTATTTCTGTGATCAAAATCTACCTCTCAAAGGCATTAAAAAAAGATATTGTTAATCAATTCTTGTGATTAACATACCTAACATGGATGAGTCAGCAACTGTGAGTCATCTTTTTCTCCAACATTGTTTGGCCACTCAAGATAAAGTTATTTCAAAGTTATACATTAAATCTAAGTGCAAATTAAAATGACAGATGAATCAATTGGCTACAGTTTCCTCCTCATACATGTAGAATCCAAAAGCAGATTTAGAAATATAACTGCAAAGTTCTGGACTGATAGGTTATCCCTTTATATTCTTCTTCCTGGCAGCCAGTCTTTTCTGCTTTCCTATCACAGTAGTTCTTCGGGCTTTCTGAAAGTTGGTATGTTACGGAACTGAAGGACTATATTAAGGACTATATATACTAATTGTGTTACAGGATAAGCACATGGAATGCAAGCGCACACAAACACACAAGAGTGGTGATGGAATGAACTTCCTCAGGGAGGCGAAGCCTTCCTATTTGAGGATCGTTTAGGGTCATCTGACCGCTCAGCACTGATGACTCCCCTGAGCCTGACCTCTGACCTCTCACTCCTTGGCTCCTGATGAAGAAAACAGATTCTCTCACACTGTCACAAAGGCCAAATATGTCAACCAAAATGTTGGAGTGACTGAGCAACAAACCAATTAGAGCATGTTCTATAATAATAGCAGCATCCAAATCTGATTATAGCTACTTCAAATATTTGTGCTGGTTAAGGTGGGGAGGAAAATATTATCGTACATCTATTTTTTATGTTGATTATTGGTTTAAGATGTGAAATCAGACACAAAAATCTTTAAACCTCGCAGAAATGATTAAGTCAACAATAACTTGATTCAAAGATTTTATGCCAAATACAGGTTTACATTATTTGTAAACCCATAAACATTACAGGTAGGTACATTTACAGGTAATGTAAACCTGTATTACATTACCTGAAGACTCCATAACTTAATCTCAGTAAAATGTCAAACAAAATTTTAATAATTATGGAAAATTTTGATATTGAAGAAAAAACAACAACTTTATTGACATGATTCTTTGTTCTGATCTCTATTCTCATAAATTAAGAGAGTGATTCACCCCAGATCAAACCAAACGCACACAGGAATAAAAACATGCGACACAGAGAGCAGATCAACAACAATTTGAGAAATTTGCTGTTTTTAGTAGAAAGTTTGCATTATGGAATATTTTTGGTCCTGAACAAGATTTCACATTGTGCTGAGTGCAACTACAGTCAGACGCATAGAAGGCACAGCTGGCACAGTGGTTCTGTGTTCAATTGTCTTTTGTCTGAAGGAAGACACAAGCCGATCTATTACTGCTATTCACTTTGTGTTGAGTCTTTATTTTTCATTTTCACTGAAAGTTCATTCTGGTTCAGTGATCCTGTGTTTGTCAGTGTCTTGCTCCTGGATGGAGCTGTCCAGAGAGCTATTTCTGCCAATAGCTATGCGTACTCTGATTTTCTGTTCAACAGAAAGTACTACTGGCACAGTCCCTCTGTGTTTGGCTGTGTTTTGTTTATGAATGGAGCCATTAACTGAGCCATTAATCGTGTACTTTCAGGATTTGTGAAAAGTGTAGCGTAGAGCAAGAGCCGCACATACAGAGGCTATTAGTCCTCCATCCAGAGGTGGATTCCCGACCTTGAGGCATTTCCTACATTTCTTCCCTCTCTCTCTTTCTCTCCCTCCATTTCCTGTCTGACAGTGGTTCATAAAGGAGACAAAGAAACAACGTTCTTTACCTTTGTCTCTTTGTTTTTATTTCCCATAGAAAATAACCCTGACTTGTGACTATGCAGAGTTGTTTCTCTTTTCTGGTTAACTTGACTGACAGAGTAATGTTGCCACTGACTCTTTGTACTTTGTTTTTCCTTCTAAAAAAAGTAATCTTACACCTCTCCTTTTGGGTTTGATATAATTTGTTTCTATGCAGCTGGATGTGAATGAGACCCATTTGTCTTCATAAGTGCTACGAGATTATATTTAGTGTGAATTGGCATTATGTAAGTAAACTGAATTGAATTGCATAATTCACTTAATCAACACATGGGACACAAATTCCATCAAAAAGCCGCACTACAGATGTTAAATCCGGTCTGAAAATTTCTGTCTTTTGTTTTGAAAGGTTTCAGCTTCCCTGTGTTCTGTGTGAACAGAATTAATTATCACTGGAAATTGTAAAACATCAAACACTGACATCTATACTGTAATACTGTTTTGATCATCTGACTGGCTGATTATTTGAACTTGTAATGAAGCAAGCTCTTTCCTTCTCCCTTTCCTGCAAAGCACACTGATGGATGTGTAGCCCGCAGTAAACTGGATGGTCGTGATGATGGGAGCTGGGAAAGCGGCTCCGCTTCTCCTGCAGCCAGAGAAAATGTTTACGGCAGGAGCTGAGTGATATGGCCTCCGCTGATTTCTAACCAGGAAATGTAATAAATAATACGATGTGTATTTTTATTGTAGAGGGAAATAAAGTGAAGTGAAATATGTGAAGACTGTTTTATTCTTCTCAGTCTGCTCAGAGCTTTGGCTTCCGACCTTCCTAATTTTTTATGTTCCCAACTTTACGCCAACCCCTTTTCCATTTTTCCCCCACTGCTGTCCCTCCACATTCTCAGGGCTCACAGGATTGCACTGCTTCATTAGCTATCTGATAAACAGCTCAGAGGTTCAGCCCCTCACACCGAACCCATACCTTCCTGTTCACATGGCCACAGCATGACCCTATCACACACCCCACACTCGACTGCAGCTCAGACAGACCCCAGCCTCTGCAACTGTTACAAATCCCTTCATATCTGAATTATACTCTGATACACACAGGGGAAAATTCAGATACCAGGGGTCAAAAACTGGCAAAACACAATAAATATTATTTCAAAATTTGAATTTTGGTTCAGTTCTTGTTAGCTTGACTTCTGAAAGCAAACAAAATTTAAAGTTTTAAATTTGGCGAATCTGTTCAACAAACAACTGTGCCAGGTTCAATATTATTATCTTACATTTCATAAAAACAAGCAATCACTTTAAAAAAAAACAAACTGAAACTTTATATACAAATCTACAAAGAAAACCTAGAACTGAAAGATCTATAGAGATTGCACAAAGAGGAATGATCAAAGATCGTATTCTCCTTATACTACAACCTTGTTCAAAACTAGAGACAAATACTAAATTAATAAGGTTTTGGAAAGTATTACTGTCAGTATTACTGACAGAACCGTCACAGTTCTCAATATAATAATATAATATGATGCACTCTATTCTGTTCCACATTCCCCATCTACACGTTAAAACAACTTCGTACTTGCTACCAAACCTCTCAACCCGAGTATCCTTTTGATATAAACTGCCACTTAATGACATAAAAGAGTTACTAAATTAATGTTGGATTGTTTATGTTATTACCATTCAAACAGAAAGCACCATATGCATTAAGGCAAGATGCTTAAGATTGCAATCTGCTAACCTAAGAAGAAACTTACTAAACAAAAACAATGTTTCTATAGAAAAAAAACACAACAACGTTTGGTTGACATACACAAAGTGCACTCTTTCTAATTTTATCATGATCTATTATATTAAAGCACTGCAGAAAGATGGATGAGACAGAGTGCCATAAAAGTTGCATAAAAGAAAAAAAAACACAGTTATAGGAATGAAAAACTGGGGACAAACTCAGAGCACAGTCAGCTAAAACCTCCTGCTGTCTCTTCAGCTTATGCAATAGATCTGACTCTCCGCTTGAGTTTTTCCTGGTTTATCAAGCATGGTTTACAAATGTGTCTATCAATAGTGTATGGTGAAAAAAATCCACAAACCTTACACAAACAGAAACAAATGTAGAAATGTTAAAAAAAATAAACAAAACCCAAAACACTATTGAAAGATTTTTTTTAAGCTTGCCTAAAAAAAAAAATAAGATGCTATTATCAAACTCTTCAAAAGAGAATTTTTTAGAAACAAATATATGAGAAAAACAAAAAAAAAAGAACAGCAATTCTTTACATCCAAATGCTTAGCGAATTCAAATATTACCACTGAATTAAACTTATTGTGTCTGTAATAGATTACATATAATTTTTTCCCTCCATTTGTGTATCATCATAAGTCCTTGGCAGATCGTCTGTCAGAGAGAGCAGACACTGCACAACTGAAGGTTGCGGGAAAATCCCTGGCATAAACCAAAGGCACCCAGCTAACTGGAAATACTCTTGAATAGGTCACATAGAGCAATCTCAACACTATAATTCCACAGGCAGAAAAAGCAGAGAGGCATAGTGACAGAGGAGGAATAGAAAGGTTATATTTTATGAGATGTAATTACAGAATAACGGATCTTTGGATTGGAGTGTTGAAACTGGGAGTCCTCAGCCTAAAATCAGATCCAACCACAGCTTAGGGAAAATGACTTATCAGACCTCCCTCCTCTGCGGCCAACTGACCCCTCAGTCCTCCCTTTTCCCCCCTACATGCCTCACTCCCAGCCTTCCCGGGGCTCACAGCTCCTCAGTCTTCTCTCCCGCTGCTTGACTCCTGCTGACATGTGGAATTGCTCACAGTAAACACTTAATAGAGTCGCTATTATGGCTGCAGAAAGCCATCAGGCCCAATCACAGCCTGATAATGCCATTAACCCCATGGTTTTGCACACAGGTAACCACATGTGGCCAAATGCACAAAACATGCACACAGAATCTACTTGAACCACACATGCAGTGTCAAAGAAAACACAAAAATATGCATAGCCTTTAAACCTTTCGACATTTTGTCACAATACAACCAATACATTTTATAAAAATCTTATGTGAAAGTTCATCAGAAAGAATCATGTCATCGTATAGTCACTTTTCAAGACTTTTCAAAAAACAAGTGACTGCTTTCACCCACATTTAGACAAGCCACCCAAAATAGAAATTCTGTTAAATCTCAAATAAAGCTGTTTTGTGAAGGCTTGTTAGTGAACATTAGTGATCAACAGAAGCATGTCAACCGAGGAGCACACCAGACACAGTCTTCTGAAAGCAACAGGCTGAGTAAGGAGAACATTATTCAGAGAGGCAGCTAAGAGGGTAATAGTAACTCTGGAGGCTCATTCAAAGCTTAGCAGGGAGACTCTGTCAAGATCTAGTAGACAAAATCTAATCACAAACCTGCACTTCATAGAAATGATATAAAAACCAAGACGTTATTAAATAAAAAAGCCTTAGAAATCCAGCTTAAATATTTTTGCCACAAGTAAGGAAAATGTCCAAGAAGGCATTCTAGTCTGATGCGTATGACAGAAAAGTAAGACTGCATCCTCCCCACTCTGAAACAACTAGCACCCCTGAGAAACATGGTGGTGACAGGGGTTGCCTTTTGTATCTGTGACAGGGAAGCTAGAAAAAGTTGAAGGGAAGATGGAATCTTTTGGGGGTTGCTGAAGGTTCACTTTCCAGAAGGAGATCAACCCAAAGCATACAGTTACAAATACAATCAGTTTTACTGCTAATAAGTAGTAAAACTCTCTATACAATTTGACTAAGATTCATTTCTCTTGCAGTGAAGAAAGAGCAATAATCTCAGCCACCAAAGCGTAAAGCTGGCAAACATATCCCAGAAGAATTGCATCACATTTTTTAGATTTATTTATAAAAAAATGTGAAACCCATACATACTACGTTATGTTGTTTTGCCAAATAAAACACCATCAAAATACACTGAAGATTGCGCTTATACTGGGAATATTATTTAGGTGCAAGAAACCTTTGCCTGGTAAAATAAAACACAGTCCTTGACTGTGGTACAGTGTTTCAAGAGGTTTACATCCCAGACTTTTCCAGATCATTTGTAGTTTTAGATGTTCTCAGTTCAGTTCCATAGCATGACTGCAGAGCTGCCAAACAGCAGTGTTAAAGCCAGAAAAATAAGTTGAAAAATTATCTTTTTCTGCCATGAACCAAATCTGTGGTCTGCTACCATTCAAAAAGCAGACAGAGCTCCAAGTCTGCCCGCCCCACCTCTTAGCACTGATAATGAGATTAATGACCTCCACTTATGGCTGTGATACGAGACATTCATGTGGATATCCACCGACGTGCACTTTAACAAGAAAAACAAATAAGGCGTCACATTTAAGGCGAAACACAGTCATTGTCGTGTACGTCATGAGGCAGTCTTATCAACTGCTCTTTTCAGGCAGACATTCATCATATGCCACAACTTTCCGGACACATGGGCAATCATTCTCAGCAATCTTGCACTGGGATTAGGCAAACAGTATTGAAATTACAACTCTAAAAGGGCCTGAGGCTCTGTACCAGACTGATGCTAGATAACCTCTTCCTACAGTAGATGTTTATATATAAGTCTTACTTTATGTGCTTACTCTTTAATTTAACATTAATTTGTATCACACAAATTAAGAAAATGGTAAAGACCATGCCGAATTATTGGTAATTGATGTCGACTTTGACTACAGCTGATGTTTGTCATGGCCCACAAACATGGGAAAAAGTACAGCTGGTTGAACCACCTTTAGAAGCAATAACCTGAACTAGTAATTTTCTGCAAGTCTATCAGTCTTTTCCATTGTTTGTAGAGGAATTTTGGCTCACAGTTCTTGATATACCGCTTCACCACTTGTATAACCCAGTTTGTGCCAAGCTTCAGTTCTCAGACGAGCAAAACAAGACAGAATCGTCCCTCCTCCAGCACCATGCTTGACAGCTGGTTTGAGATGTTTATGCTGATAGCCTGGGCTGGCTTTCTGCACACATGGCACTATGCTTTGTGGCCAAACCTCTCTATTTTGGTTTCATCTCTCCAATGGACTTTGTTCCAATATGATTTGCTGCACAATGGTAACTCCATTTTAAAAATTAGTCTTTCCCCTGGAAATCTCTAAAAGCAAGCTATCATTTTTATTCTCCCAATTGCTAAGAAGTCAACGTTGACACTTCCGATGATAACTTGGAACAACAATGTAGAATAACAACAAAGCAGTCAAATTCCTGCTTTTGAAAAGGAGTCTCACCTGCTGATGATCAGTTTGTCTCTCAGTTAAACTGCTTTAATTAGCAAGTAGTCTCCTGCTAAATTTGACTTGTAGCTGGAGATCTTAAAGGGTTCAATGCAAAACCTAAGGTAGTCAGACACGCTGTGTTTTTAAAAAGGTTTTAATTGATACATAAAACACAAACATAATTCTAGTTTAAGCTATTGATCTTCTTTCTTAAGCTATTATTCTATCCATAAAATTCACATAAAACTTCAGGGGTGATTAGTAGGGTCGGTGATGGTTAAGTACATTTGTCTGAACAAACTGTCCAAATCTCATGGGAGAAAAGGTTTTGAATTAAAAAAAATAATATTGATGTTCTTTTTCCAATTATTTCCACAGGTCATTGTAGCCATCCTTGTCAAGCATATCACAATTCTCTTCACAAGGTGTGACCATAACAGCAGCAGCTGTAATTTATTGTATGTACAAAATATTTAAAGTAGAGTGTAAAATATGCAAATGTTATAGGTCACTGCAAAATCCTCAGTTGAATGGATACAAATCTTAGGCACATAAGTAAATTATTTGGAGAAACACATACGCTGTGACCATACAGTATATAATGATATGATAAACTGAATGCCAGAAAATGAAGATATTTGAATTAGATGACTGGTTTCTTTGCAACATGAGTTTACATCATGTAAACCTTTTGTTTGGCACTCTGACAAAGACATGCTGACTCTGTAAGGGAAAGTTACCCACATTTATACAAACAAATTCAGGACATTGACCACATATTGACCAACATGTGCGGCCACTGTGGCCAGTGGAAAATTGACTAAAATATTTAATGGGTATTGATGATTTTAACAATGGCACTTGACAAAATGCTATGTCTTTTACTGGTTTTAACAAGTGTTGACTGTATGTTGTGTTTATAATGTTTTTATATTTTCATGATGTGAAGCACTCTAAACTGCCTTGTTGCTGAAATGTGCTACACAAATAAACTTAATTGATTGATTTAGAAGCATACTGGCAAAGCATCATCAGCCTGAAGAAATTGCATAGAAGCACAGATATATACAGTATATTCGTATATATATACATATATACAGTATATACTGTATATAGTTACATAGTTGGGTGTGTGTGCATGTATTAAACAGCATTCCATAGCAGTGGATGCTAATCTTAAATACTGGATTAAGAGAAGAATGAACATGTCAGACAGCTGCCAATGACATTGTTTGCTCAAAGGATCCTGTTGTTCTTTCTGCTTCTACAATCTGAAAAAATCTTTTGACACTTCCACTTTCCCTTTGCAGCTCTGGTTAGGTGTTAGTGAAGAGAAAACTGAGGTTGTCTTGCCTTTCTAAACACAGTTATATGACACACCACTGCTGCTGTCTCAACAATGACACACACTCAAGACAAGTAAAAATATTTTGACAGCCACGTATTGTTTAGTATTTATGTAAGGAAGTTTCATAAAAAGTAGTTTTACTAATGATTTTTGGTGATTTCTTGGTGTGTGACATCAAATAAAGTTAACCTGAATAAATACAAAATGCAGCTACCCAAACCAACCTGATAGAATGTGAAAAAGTAATTACCTCCCAAAAAGTAATAAATGTTTGTGCCACCCTTGTAGCCAAGTGTTGATATCAAGTTTTTGAAATCACTGGTCATATTTTAAAACTACTGGAGAGGAATTTTGACCTATTACAGTTTTTGTTTTGTTTTGTTTTTGCGAAATGTGGTGGTACCAATTGTTTGTTCCATAATTGTAGTTCTAGTTCAGCAATTTGGGTGTCATTATGATCTAACAAAACTACAAACCACATTATTCAGGACAGCAAGAGGGTGTCCTGTTTCTTGTAGAATTGTTTATATCCAATCACGTTGGACAGTTTTAGAATCATAACAATCAGTGAAAGGTCACATGAGAGCATATCAATTAGATTTAATCCCTGACTTTACCTAGACCAGTGCAAAGCCTTAGATTTTCAGCTTTATTCTTTTCAAGAGGTGCACTTGCAGGTAGGCTTTGGATAAGAAAATGTATTAAATTTGTGCCATATATATATATATATATATATATATATATATATATATATATATATATATATATATATGGCAATGTTTGACTCATGAAAATATGAGTCAAACATTGCCTCATGAAAATGTTAAGAAATTTGACTTGTGTTTTACACAGTGCTGTATTTCTTTCAATTTCATCCTTCTCTTCAGCTCTCTTGGGGTTTTTTTTGTTGTTTTTTTTACATCCAGATTTCTTTTGGTATCTGCATCCCACAAACCTCTGAGTGAGTAAAAGCTCATAGAGATGGCTCTAACAGAAATACAGGCTGCTCCACTACATGCCAAACACAGAGGACCCAAATCAAACAGCTTACAGCAGGCCAGGCCAGCTGAGGTACAATTGTACCAGACTAAGCCAAATAAGACTGAACTGGAGAACTGTCCAACCATATTCTGTGTAAAATCAAGTAATAACCTCAATCATTTAATTTGAGACTACATTTACACATGCACACACAGTAACATGCTAACCAACGAACTTTCCCAGGCTCCACCTCAGGGAGAGCACATGATCCAAAGTGCTGCTTCTAAGCTGTGATTTTTAGCAGAACAACTTCTTTTTTAGTTCTTAACCCAGACAGCTATTTATAGAGATATTTGAAATCACTAACCCCTCCACCCCCAAACTTCCAAACACACATTCCCCATCTCCACTCACTCTTAGCTCTGCTCTCCCTTGTTGCATTTTTACCAAAAAAGTCAGAGACTGCAGCAATTTTCCTTGTCGGACATCCAGACTGTCTGGCAGTTTATGTTGAACACAGAGGAGGCTATATTTACAGTCTGACCTCACCCTGAACACACACGCAGGCTCTCACACACATGAAGCTTTAATATGGTCGGGAATGACGCAGGAATTACTGGACTCTCCCTTTTTCTGTTTCACTTTGACTGTTTTTTCTGCTGGCCGAGCTTCGCACCAGCAATTAACTTCACATTATTATATAGGAAAGGTCACAAAGGCGGACAGAGATACATCTCACTATGTGGTACTCTGCTTCTTGAGTCCATTTTCAATTTTCATTCACATAAAAGCCAAAGACAACATTCAAAAACAGAGGAAATTTAACTGGAACTGTCTGCTTTGGTCAGATGAGATTAAAATTGAGCATTTTGGTGCAAAGTCTGTCATGACTACAGACTATTGTAAAGAACATGCTATGTTGTAAGCAAATTGCTTTCCAAAAGTCTTGGAACCTTGCTTAATGTATGGCATTTTGAACTCTTTGAAATAAAAGCAGATGTTAAGTAAAAACTGGCAACTTCTGACAGAAAAATGAAACTGGATTTTATTTGGGTTTTTTAGCAGGGTGATCATCTGATCCCTGTGGACAAATCAATATATAAACTAATGGGGCAGAAAACACCTGTCAGAGCAGAGGTTGTTCTGATTATTGGTACAAAAACAAAGTAGCAAAAACTTGAATGATAGTTTATTTAAAGGACTCACACTCCTGAATCGTACGCATCTGATAGGAAAGATGACATGGCCTTAATGTGAATTTTCACAGGATATGACAAACTTTTGCTCACTGACTAACGGCTGCATGCTTTGACTGTTCCTTGAGAAAGGAAAAGTTCTGTTAGCATGAGAAGCTCTGTGGGAAAATTTTGTGGTGCAAAAACAAAAGTCAAAACCTGAATATAAGAGCAGGAAAGACTTAAATGTGACAAGTGAGTTTGTGCCTTAATGTTCACCTTTTGGCTGCTGCTGCCTTATTATATTCAATAATGCTTTGGAGATATTTTCAGTCCAACACTGCCACTAATGTGAGGGTAATAATATATTTTTGTGGCAATGTAATGGTTTCTTTGATGCTCTCTTTGATTTGTTTTTGTATGAAAACTCAGTTTCAAAGGAGAACCTTGAAATTCCTTTGAGGTTTCAGGTAATTTTTAAAAGTTTTATATTTTACATACATCTCTGAGTTATCCATTTCTTCACATCATTATTACTATTTCTGGTTCTGACAAAAGAAAAAAGTCATAGAAAACAAATAAGCAAAAAAAAACAATACGTTACACTGTAAGAGTAGAAGCTGTTGGTGCAGTAAATCTAAAGGTTACAAAGACATGAACCTTTGAACTTAGGTAACAACTTTAAAAAATAGAACAATAAATTCAAGTTCATTGGGACTCAGACAACTTCTAACACAATAGCATCTTTTACCCGCCAAGTCAGACAGAAAATCAAATTTTCTTTGAGTGCTAATACATTATTTTAGAATAAAACTTTGTAGCAACAACATTTAGTTTAAAGGTTTAAAAGTCATAGAAGGGTGAGTTGGCTTAAAACAAGCAAAAATCAATTCCAACATTAAATTAATTTGAAAGAATTTGTCTTACTGAATTAGTTAAAATTGTTTGAAAATTCCCCAATATTTGGATGTACATGTTTTGATTGATCGTGTTGTAAATGACTAGATACCTGCAGATCCTACACTTGTTTTTTTTTTTATTCATAAGTTAATGACCATTTATCTTTTAAAATGTGTAAATACAATCTGTGTATGTCTTGAATTTCGGCATTGTTTTAAGCTTCTGTCATCTCGACCAGGACAGAGCTGTAAATGACATTTTACATCTTCATCTTTTTCTTCTTGCTTAAATAGCTACAAAACAAAAAAGTAAGCAAAAGGAGAACTTTGGTAGGAGACACAGGGAGACACCAGCAGTAATTAAGATAATGTTAATTCTGTTGTCTGGATGCATGAAACTGGGAAGATTGAGCTGACTGAGCAGCCACCCTTGTTTTGACCCAGTTTATGTTGTGTCCTTTGTAGTTGTTTTGGTTACGATATTACACAGACAAATCATTTTCTGTGGTGCTTTTATGTCCAGAGACTTTATTGTTATTTTGGTTGCTCATTTTTCATTTATACCCATCAAACATAAAACACCTAGTATTTAAAGAGTGCTCATTCCTT
Organism: Xiphophorus maculatus; assembly: GCF_002775205.1. Taxonomy (NCBI): domain Eukaryota; kingdom Metazoa; phylum Chordata; class Actinopteri; order Cyprinodontiformes; family Poeciliidae; genus Xiphophorus; species Xiphophorus maculatus. The sequence goes on along the minus strand of NC_036451.1, from coordinate 8,642,155 downwards.
GTGTCCTTTATGACTGTTAATCTAAAATGAATGTGCTGAGAACTATTATATTTCTGTTATTTATAATATTAGGAGTGAATAAATAAATTGAAAATAACTAAAAGTTACATTGCAGTACCTTGTTTGATTTGTCCCTTTTCAGAAAAGGGACAAATCTTTTTGGCTTAAAGCCAATGCCTCTAATTATTTTATTTTATATAGCTTAACCTTGTCTCCCGTTTACAAAATTAGTCCTCAAGTGCAGCTCACAGTTGTTGAAGTGCTGCAGTTGAAACGCGGGAAGGAAAAGAAAGACACAGAAATAGACAACCCTAATCAAAGATGAAGTGTTTTTGCAACTTTAATCCTTTATGTATTCCTGATGGGTTTGTTTCAGTGGTTGGTAAAGCAAAACAAACAATGGAGTGTTTGCAAAAGCAGAAAATCCCTTCGGAGAGCATTCAGTTAAATAGGTCATACTCTGAGTAAAAGACAGCCGCAGACTTTAACTCCTTGGTTTGACTTTTGGGTTTTTGTTTTTGTTTTGCAACCAAATCTTTAGTAATATCAGCAGATTTTGGTAGCTATCCTGGCACAGAAAATTATGCTTTAATAAAATGATTAGAGAAAGAGTATCCAAATAATATCAACAAACAATTTCAGATCTAACATAAAACTAAAATTACTTCTCTCATAAAACTGATAACATCTCCATCAATCAAGCCTGAACTCACCCCTGTTATATTACCAGAGGGTTGTTATATCTAAACACAGTCACATGCACGGGGAAGTTCACCCACTCACAAACACACTTGAACATGGCTGTGACCTCTGGCTGTTTGAGCAGTTCAGCAATCTCTCCATGTTTTTTTTTTTTTTTTTTAACCAGAGAAATGGGTCTCATAAAGACTGTCATTCACTATTTAAGCATAAAACACACATTGCAAAATAAATTGCCCATGCATGCAGTCACAGTGAGACAGAAACACACACAGACGCGCGTGCACCTACACACATAAACTGGGCCTGAGCCATGTAATGAGGACAAAGCTGCTGATTCTTGGAGCTTGGCGATAGCGTCATTTTTACACCGTGAGAACACGAGAAACACATTTCTCAAAGGAGCCCTCTCATTTTGCTGTGGGTGTTTTACCATTTTTGGGGGAAAAGGGGACAGCACACACAAACACAAATATGCACACACAGAAATCAGTTGAGTAATGTTAAATTTAGCAGAGACAGGCTAATCTGAGATGTATTCTGAGAATGGAGAGACGGGATAAGGGACAAGAATTTCTTTTTTTTTTTACTTTTTAAAAAAGACTACCCTGGTATAGCTGCAGTACATTTGGAAATAGATTACTTTATAGACACACACCCTCATCATTCAGACAGAGGATATCAGTAGCAGAGAAATGATTGATGCAGGGCCAGAAAAGCTCTTTATTTATTTAGCCGACTTTTAAAGGGCAGGAAGAAAAACAAACATCAGCTGGACGAGGGGGAAGATGTGAACGCCGGCTACAAACTTAACAGAGCAACTGACTGTTTAGATTTACTTATATATCCTTCACCAAACACGACTAAGTGTTACCAAAATGTCTAAGTATTTCCTGCCAAAGAAAAGCGGGCAGATCTGTGGAAAGCTGGATTCTGTGAAGTGGTTTAAAAAGAAAAAAGACAAAAAAAAACAAGGAGGAACGAGTGGGTTGTTGTTCACCATCTCACAAATATGTAATTTTAATTGTTTAAGGACAGTCAACATTACTTGTTAGATTACTTACAATCTTAGACCGTGGGATATGATTTATTCAGAAAGAAAAGTAGAAAAAAATTCTTGAGTTTTTTTATCTGTCAAGAATCACATACATTGTTATTCTGTGGTGACCACATCTGCACATTTTGTCTGGCCTCTTTTCTTCTTCTCTTTAATAAAACTCTCTTTACCTGGTCTGGTAGTTAAGGTGGATAAAGCATCTTGGTCAGTTTTCAGTTGTGCCGCATTGAGCAGTGCTCTACAGGATGTTTAAAGTTCAAGGATTTGTTTTGTAATCTAACCCTGATTTAAACTTCTACCATCTTTATCTCAGACCTGACCGGTGTGTTTCTTCATCTGCGTGGTGCTAGTGTGTCAGACTATTTACAAAATAGGCCATTTCTGAAGGCAATTCGTCATGCTGGCTTTTGTTGAGGGGAATTAGCATACAGGAGAGAAAACCATATATCCCTTTCTTTCAACTTTGCAAATATGTGCTACTTTGGTTTGGGTTACATAAATCCAAACAAAACACATTCAAGTTTGTGTTTACAATGCAACGTGAAGATGCCACAAAGCATGGGAAAGGCAGATTACATTATTCACATTTACTTTACACAATCTAAGACTGTGGGATATGATTGTTTTGTCTCTTCTAGAAATTTGAAAAAAAAAAAAAACTGGCAATGTTTTAGGAAACCGGAATCACACAAGTGAGATAAGAAGATGAGGTGTTTTGTCTTGTCCAACTAAAGATAAACATGAAAGAGTCAGAAGGCTGGAGATTCAGTGGCATAAAGAAATGAACAGGTTTCTTTTTTTCTTTCAGCTAACATTCAATAGAGAAGCAGATGTAGGAGGAGTAGGTCCACTGTGCAGGTGTCAAGCTGTTTCAGGAATTGCATTTCCAGACATCCTTGATGGGTCGAGTTTGAACTTTGGCGCAGGCGACCCCTGCCCTTGAATGTTAAAACCAGGAGCAGCTCTGCAACAAAAAGTCTCTGTTTACACTCTAAGCACCGCCGCATGTATAATACTTGCTGTCCTCTCACAGCTGTAGTGGAGTTTAGAGCCATGTCGGGTTCAGCCTCTCCGTTTGGAGCACATTTTCAGCCACAATGACATCATCTGAGATGCTATCAGCCTGTTTACGCTTTCTCTGCTCCCTTGCGGCCACTATACTGCATTCTAATTGGACAATCAAGAACAGGTGTGTGTATGAGATTCTAATGTGTGTGTGTGGGGGGGGGGGGGGGGGGGGAGCTACAGAAAAGCATTTTCTGTTTTTATAAAGTTAGATTTCCTTCTTCACTTTGTCTCAATGAACCCTAAACTGCAAGTGAAAGAGCAACACCTCCCAAGCAACAGACCAGAGCGCAGACACACATCCAACCTTTAAAAAATGGATTGTGCTTTGTCACACAAACAGCAGAACTCCATTCATTGAAGGGAAGAAGGCACAACAGGGAATTTATGGGAATCTTTACACATTTGATTGTTTGATGTTCTTGTAGAGGCGAATTGTGGATGGAAAAAAAACCCATTTCTGACATCCCTTGTAAGAATTACAAAGCAAGCCTTGTAGGGAATTTTAACTTCAAGTGAACCATCAACATAAGACTCAAAGACGCAAGGGAAGTTCATGTTATGGCTCGGAAAAAAAGTGCAGCATGTCAGCAGTCTGACTGCAATGAGCTTAAATATTCAAGGAGGGATAAGGTATTAAAAGCTGCAAAGCTCAGCAAGTCAAACCTCTCTAGGGTTTTATGTTGTCTGTCTCATATTTCATCTTCAAAAACACTCCCACACCAACCACTGAAGGGTTTCGATTACATAAAGCATTTCATATCGATACTTCTTTTCACTACAAACACTCTGACATGTTTGAGCAAGTTAAGTACAGGTGCAATCACTAACATTATGCCAAATATGGCTGCATGCCATTAAGGTGTGATCGTTCCAGGATCCTGATATCATCACATTGGCTCATTCACATGTTGGGACAGTTGGATGAAGAAATAGATTACGAACTAAATCCTGCTTCAACAACTCAAAGCACAGGATGAGAAAAAAACTTTGAAGAGTCCAAGCATGGGCTTATTTAGGAAGGAAAAGAAGATGTATTATTTGGTTAGGCTAGAGGTAAAGGTAATATTAAAAAATAATATATCAGTTTGATCTAATCATTTGTCTGCCTTCATGTCAAACTGAGAAAACACTGATAATTTGTGGTGTGACATTGGTGAAGCCACACTGGTCTTTGGGGACACTGGGAAACTGCACCTTCATCATTTTCACAAAACATAACATGGGCACAACATAATATTTCAAAAGCAGATAAAATCATCGTTTTCCCCTGTGCACAGTATCTACCTTTTGAGTGCTTGTTGATTTGTTAATGTTATCTGACCACCACAGCAGGAGTGAAGGGAGGGAGACGTGAAACACACACACATAAACACACTGGTCCTTTCCTGAAGCACATGATGAGTTTCCTGCGATAACTCATTTTCAAATCAACTACAAGCTACTGTTACTGATAGCCAGATCGTCCTGTTAACGTCATCACAAAAATCTCACATGGTTGGTTACAGAGACGAAGGGATGAGGAAACTTTTGGAATGATGAGATAAGATGGACTAAAGATGCCAGAGTAGCAGATAGATAAAGTAAGAGAAGCGTAGTTTACATGAAAAACAGAATAAGCATGACTTGCCTTCTTTTCAGGTCTTTCTCCCGTTTTGTTTATATTGTTTTAACTTTTAGCTTAAAGTTTGACTCAAAATTTACTTTATTAAGTGATATTTTCTGCTTCTTATTTTTATTAGGTTTTGTTTGTTGAGTCCTAAAAAGGACTTGTCTACAAAATCCACTGCAGGGTGGACGGATTGACTGACTGATGAAATAATAAAAATAATACTCAGTTATTGGATAATGGAAAAAGTGCAATGAAGATTGGATATTACATCTGAATGTTTTGTCAAGGAGGAATGGGTTCCATGAAATTTCCATACACAGTGAGAGCAATATAAATATGACACTGCTTGTGCCAATACGAACTAAAGAAAAAATAAAGAACTAAGATGATAGCTGTATGTTTGTGTTTTTTCTTTTTAAATTCCCAACACCAAGTCCAGTTTATGGCATTTGGCATTGCAAATAAATCATGCCATGGTATCTGCTAATTAATAGTTACATTAAAGATGTAATTTATTATTAAATACTGACGCATAAACTAAGGTTTTGAGTCACCCACAAAGGTAAAATAACTATCCAAATATATATTTCAAATATTTTACATGTTGCCAATTGTAGTTCGTAGTAGGAGTGGAGGGAAACCATCTGCTTTTCAGTGGATCAAGATGTGGACATGGATAATTTTGACTAATAAACACCAAAACTGGATTATTTTCATATTATTTCTGATCTAATTTTGAGGAACTCCAATTAGTCAGAAGTTTGATGCATTAAAGTGTGGAAACTGAAACTTGGACACTTGGACAAGTTACATGCCATATGCAGAATGTGCAAAATTGAAAGGAAAACCTTTCAAACACAAGAAACAAGAGCATTACACATTTTGATCAAGAGATGAAAATGAAACGGATTGTATGACATGCCAATCCCCACACAACCACTGCAATGAAACCAAAACAAAGTCATCTTTGTTTTGGTTTTATCACTGTGGAGATGTTGGAGATCAACAGTAAATTCATTGCCATAAATTTTAAATGAACAAAGCCATGTATGGTTTTAACACTTTTCTCAATTAATGATAGTTTAAGCAACTGGTTTCATACATTTATATAAACTACAAGAGACACCTATTCAAAACTTTGCAAGAAAGAACTAACCTTGATGTCAAATAAAGAGGCAATCCCATTAACAGGGTGGGTTATAATTTTTGCTGGGGAGAGTTACAATAATTCAAAAAAGAACCAAAACAAGAGCCCACACTTGTGATGTGTAAATGGGTCAACTAGCAAAATAATTGATAACACTAGTACCAACACTTAAAGAACATTTTAGTACAATCCACATACCTTAATCTAGCTAGCTGTATTTGCATAATCATTATCCAAGGGAAAATACAGCATATTTTTCCCAGTAGGCTATAATTTAATTTGTGCAAATCATTTGAATTTATCTGTTGTATTAATTTAAAATTTCCAAAGCATTGTATCAGTCAAAAAAAATTTTTTTCACTTCAAAATCTCCATTTTTTATTTAGAAATAAAACATGCATATCCACCTGTTTTCAGCCTTGACAATCAACATTTGAGATCAAGGAGCAAACACTGACATGACCACAGCACTCCTATCTCATCCCTGATTAGTAGTTGGTTGGTGTTGCAAATCTTCTCGTGATACTACCATGTCCAGTCTCCTAATGCAGCCGTATGAGTATTTTTTGGAAATACAAAGTCCAAAGAATACCAGAAATGCAGTTGAACACCAGAAATGAATGTATAATACAGCACAGCCACACAGATGAAAAGTTCAACAGTTTTATCAGCAGGATGACCACATCAGATGAAAGTGTCATCCTTGTTTATGCTATGCTGATAACATCAGGACAATCCCATATAAACTCATGGCCAAATGACACAGAATGAGGACAAGTGATTACCTTTCAGTGTCATCAAAACAATACACATGGCCACTGTGAGGCTGCACACTCACAGATTACACAAACTTCACACCAATCTCTGAATCCATCAGAGGTGTGTGCCTTTGAAATGTTTCTGTAATGTCTCCACTGACTGAGATAAGGTAGAGGCAGTGTCAACAGAATGGCGGAGTCTGTATGAGTGTGTGTATCAAAAGCTGTGTCTCGGCATAGGAAACAGATGCCTCACCTCTGGCTATGAGAGAGGCAGTCTCAATGTGGCTGTTCCACATTGTTCCACGGTCAGACACCCAGAGGGGTACGTGTGTAATAAAGCAGAAGCAAAGTTTGGCCACTTTCAATGGGAAATAGTGATCTTTGTGAATTCCTCGAATAAGGGAATCTGTACATGAAAAGATTTCGAAAAGAGGCTTGCATGCTTCTTATTAAAACATACAAAGTCTGAATGGTTCTTTATCAGCAACATTAACAGACAGCATTATCATTTCAAAAAATCTCTAGCTGTGAAACAGATCATAACCTCAATAAATCAAATTTTTACATACTGAAACAGTATGTCCTAAGAGTAAAATGTACACAGCATAATAATTTATCATACACACGATACATTGTTAACATGATGATATTGTATGATGATACAATTATTGTTATTACCCTGCAATTTGCTCACTCTTCTTTGTCTTTTCCATCATCAAAATCAACCAAACTTTCTCCTTGAGTTTTAGCATCCTGGTAATTTAGATCTCTGTCAGATCTGGGTATCATAGACAGTGAAATGATGAGCTGCAGCTGGTACAGAAATGCTGTTTCTGTAATGTAACCTACAGGAAAAAAAAGCATGCATACATTTGTATTTATTCCCTTTCGACATGAAGCTTTTTATTCTGGTAAGGTTTTTAAGACAATAGAAAAATGATTTAGTAACATACTTTATGTGATTGTCAGAATGTAGATGCAAGTCAAAGTTACACCCAGGTTCCTCGCATAATCAAACCACTGATAAAAAAGAACAATCTGGACAAATCACTAATGCAGAATTACAGGTCGATCTCCAACCTCCCATTCATCAGCAAAGTTATTGAAAAAGCTGTGTGTAAACAATTAACTAGCTTCCTAACTATAACCAACCTCTTTGACTCCTTCCAGTCTGGTTTTCGTGTTCACCACAGCACAGAGACCGCCCTCGTAAAAGTGTTCAATGACATCCATATAAATACGGACTGTGGGAGAACCACAGTGCTGGTTCTGTTGGACCTCAGTGCAGCTTTTGACACTGTTGACCATGACATATTACTGAATCAACTGGAGAGTTGGGTCGGACTCTCCGGTCCAGTGCTTAACTGATTTGAATCCTACATAAAGAACAGGGATTTCTTTGTTTCAATTGAAAACTTTTTGTCAAAGAGGTCAAAGGTCACATGTGGGGTACCCCAAGGTTCAATCCTAGGACCCCGTTTATTTAATATTTATATGCTCCCACTAGCTCAGGTTATAACAGGAAATAATATTAGCTACCATAACTATGCAGATGACACACAGCTCTACATTACGATGTCACCAGGTGACTCAGAGCCCATCCAATCACTGAACAGATGCTTAGAACAGATAAATGTGTGGATGTGCCAAAACTTTCTCCAGCTGAACAGAAACAAAACTGAAGTTCTTATTTTTGGACCTAAAGAGGAACGATCTAGAGTCAATGCACGGCATCAGTTATTACAACTGAAAACCAGCGATCAGGCCCGAAACCTGAGAGTAGTGATGGACTCTGACCTGAACCTCCAGAGCCACATAAAGACAGTCCGACAAAGTCGGCTTTCTATCATCTGAAGAACATTTCCAGGATTAAAGGACTAATGTCTCAGCAAAATCTAGAGAAACTCATCCATGTGTTCATCTTCAGTCGTATTGATTATTGCAACAGCGTCTTCACAGGTCTGTCCAACAAATCAATCAAACAGCTGCAGCTGATCCAGAACGCTGCTGCTCGCGTTCTCACTAAAACCAGGAAGATGGAGCACATAACACCAGTTTTAAAGTCCCTCCACTGGCTCCCTGTAGCTCAAAGAATAGACTTTAAAATACTGTTGTTAGTTTATAAATCACTGAACGGCTTAGCACCACAATACATTAAAGATCTGCTTTTATTGCATCAACCTTCCAGACCTCTCAGGTCTTCTGGTTCTGGTCTGCTCTGCATCCCCAGAACCAGAACCAAACGAGGAGAAGCAGCTTTCAGCATCTAGGCACCACAAATTTGGAACAAACTTCCAGAAAACTGTAAAACAGCTGAAACACTGACTTCTTTTAAATCTCAACTAAAAACCCACCTGTTTAGAATTGTATTTGAAATGTAATCAATTACAAATTTATTGATGGAACTTGACTTAATGATTGATTCTATATTGCATTGTGTTTCTGTGTTTGTAATGATGTAAAGCACTTTGAAATGCCTTGCTGCTGAAATGTGCTATACAAATAAAATTTGATTAATTGATTGATTGATTGATAATTTGTGATCTTTATGCAAATTGAGTCTAGGTGAGTGCTTACCTGGATCCTTGCATTTCTGGGACCAAAAACAATGGTTTCTGTCATATCTGCAGAAGAAAATTCTGATCCATCCACTCATATTGCGGATACACTAACTGAGTATAGTGGGTTATGGCCATGCAGTGACACAGATATAAAGCTGTGAGCTAACCAAGCTCTCACTAGGATTCTACCACTTGAGAACAGCTGTTAGCAAGGGGCCTGAAGCAGTGCCTTTTACTAAAGCTCAGGGCAGCATGTACCAGGACTGTCTCATTAAAGGAAGAGCTTTTCAATGTCATCAGCCAAGATTGAGATTAAAAGTAGACTTTGACTTGAGACATTTTAATAACACATAATCCTCCTCCAGTTCTACACTTCAGCAAAGTTTTCCTCAATACATTTCTGAAATATATAAAAAAAACAATATCCCTCCACTCAAACTACACAAATCTATCTCAGAGAAAGCTCCTGATGGCACACTAATTCTGCCTGGACATTGCTACCTCTTACTCTTCCTGTAGAACAAAAGTTTGAGACACTACAGAAAGACATTCCTCTCAGAATGACCCACCTCCCCTATAGATAGAGAGAGATGGAGTTGAGGCTTGAAAGTCAAATAGTTCAATTTCAGATATTAGCCATTACTATACAATGTTGTGAGGCGGTTGTAGGTGTTGGAAAAAAGAAAAAAAAGGAATAAAGGTTGTTGCATCAAAATTCAAGAGGATCTGTGAAAAGAATAATCATCATTATCAATCTTTTCTAAAGTCTAAATTATTTACAGTAGTAGTTGCACACCAATGAAGTAATGGTGTATACACACTTTTACGATTGTAAGTTGAAACATGTAGTTTTATCTATTTAATGCCCTAAATTTGTTTAGATTTTGAGAAAGAAAAATAAACTAGTGTTCAATTGTCATACAATTTCTAAAGTTTTCAATAGATGGTGCAGGGGTGTTTCGTAATCTGGTAAAAATGCATTTGCACCATTTCCAGTCCTGGCGGTTGATGGGATGCAAAGAAGGGAGGTGAATTCTGAAGCCACTTGATTGACCAACTGGGACTTCAACTTCCTGCAGAGCTCATGCTTGAGCTTTGAAATGGATTTCAAATTTAATTCCATAAGAAAGGTGGACTGTTGTGTAATTATGGTGGCTGGTTATATGTTCGGGGTATGTGGGCTTGAATCCACCAGTTAATTTTACCTAAAGTGCTTCATTGTGACATTCAAACCCTGAGTTGGTCAATTTGTTTTGCAATGTAGCATAAATATTAAAATTTCATCAGTTGATGGTGGACTTGGCATAAACAAGTACAAATTTCCAGTTTTTCAGCTGTATGAGCATGCATAAACTTCATGGAAAATGTGCACCTGCATGCACAAACTCACAGTGCTTATAAACAGAACACATGCTGAAAGGAACTCTATAAAGACAATCAAAGAATGTAGTAAAACTTTTCATCTCTGCAAAATCCCTCTGAACCATAGAGCGAGTTTGATGAGAGGAAAAAGAGGAAATGACAGAAAAACGAATTAGTTTCTAATTCAGTTTCCTTTTGTTAACCCTTTCAGTTCCTTGTATACTTTGAGTGATTCTTTCGACTGTAGCTCACCTGGTTTTAGATGCAGAAAATTTACAGGAAACAAAAGGACGTTCTGCACACGAGATTCAGTTGACAGGGAGTGAATGACAGCAATTTCCCCCTGGGTACACTTGTCAACTCTTACTGGGAAATATTTTCCTTCCTATCGCACACACAAACACAATTGCTGGAGGTTATTTCCCTGAACCTAAATATTCAGAGAATCCTTTGTTTTGATAAGATAAAAGTTTAGACAAGAAGCGATGCTGCAGCCAGAGTGAGCCACTAAAGCAACAAGAATTTTGCTCTCCAATGTGATTCATGGTGTCACTGGTTCACCATTACGCCAGCTACCATGATCATACTACTATTTAATATAAATGTTCCAAACTCCCAAAAAAACTAGGGAAGAATAATAACACTTATATCTTAAAACAGTTTATATTTCCATAAATCTTCCCATAACTCCTGGATGTTAATGGAGTTTTTTCTCAAAACCTTAAAAAAATATATTGAAAAAAGAAACTTAAATATGACCTTTGTATTCCTTCAAACTGTGGGTTTACATTAGAAACACACACATCCATTCAGGCTGAATTTGTTAGTGATTTATGCAAATCCCAAAACTCAAATGGATGGCATGCGAGAAATGAAGAAGGGATACTTTTGAACATAGAGGGTCATAAGTAGGAACTAAAGGGAATTTATTTTCGTAGTCTATAGATATATCATACAGACTGGGGTATTTTACTGAAAGTACATAACTTTTTTAGGACAATGATGTAAAAAAACTTTTGACTAGTTTCATAATTCAACATTGGTAATGTTTTGTGTTAAGACACTAGACTCATGAAACATTTTTGTACACTAAATGGGTATATTTTCATCTTATGGACTCAGATGACTTTAAACACATTTTATCATAAAATGTGTTTAAATAGTTAAATTTAGCTTTGAACAAAATGAACTGTTCTGAAACAGATAAAAGCAGGTTGTACAGCAGTGGTATACAAGAAAACGCAAGTATATATTAGGAATAAACCTGTCATAGAAAAAGAACAAAAGGCATTTACCACTAATTAATAGGTTCGCAGAAAATAAATAAATAGATAAATAAAGAGAAAGAAAAATACAAAGAAAGACATAAAGAAACAAAAAAGAGAAAGAAATAGAAGCAAACGCACAAAGAAAAAAGAAAAGAAATAAATAGAGGGAAAGAAAATCGCAAACCAAAAACGTAACAAATTGTAAAAATATACAAAGTTATGAATAGAATTCCAAAAGCAAACAAGAAAAAAGAATGAATTGATGACTGTTTTTTTTTTTTTACAATTTTCAAGTAAATAATTAAAACATGAATCTTGAAGTAATCAACTTGTCTTTCTATTTAGTTAAATAGAAAAACACAAATTTTCTATCTGCAACAATCAAACATAACAGCTACAGTTTGAAATGTTACAAGGATGTGAGCTGATCATATAGAGACACTCGTTGGAGCAGATAACTTTTTTTTGTTTTATTCTATTTTATTCGATCCTATGCTATTCTACTAAAGTCTTTGACACTGTCAAATGAATTTTGGTCCTTTGATACTTTCATATTTATATTTGATCTTGTTTGATTTTTAAATGTCACTTAAGCATGCAGTGTAGGGTGGATAAATCAACCAATCAATCAAATTTTGTTTGTGTAGCACATTTCAGCAGCAAGGCATTTAAAAGTGCTTTACATCATATCAAACACAGAAGCACAATGCAACATAGAATCAACAACCAAAACATGGCATTAAGTCAGGTTCCATCAATAAATTTGTAATTGATTACATGTCAAATACAATCCTAAACAGGTGAGTTTTTAGTCTAGATTTAAAGGAAGTCAGTGTTTCAGCTGTTTTACAGTATTCTGGAAGTTTGTTCCAAATTTGTGGTGCATAGATGCTGAATGCTGCTTCTCCTCGTTTGGTTCTGGTTCTGGGGATGCAGGGCAGACCAGAACCAGAAGACCTAAGAGGTCTGGAAGGTTGATACAACAAATAAGTACAATGCCAGGAATCTAAATAATGTGCCACTATTTTTGCAAGATTGAGTATGCAAGGTTTTCTTGTTATTTTGTTTGTTTGCAATTTCAGACTTTTAAATTTTTCTTTGTCTTTGCTCTGACTATAAAGCATGAAAATAGGATTATGCAGCTACAATAAAAAGCTGCACAATCACTTAAATTTTAGGTCACTTAAATTGTAAATCTCATTAATAAAGACAAAATACATTTAAACTAAATTGTAATGGGTTATTTAGCTTATGTATAAATATCTTGCAGGTTGTACAAAAAAAATGCAGGACTGGAAAAGAGGAACAGGGTCGTTTCTGTCCTGATCTGGATGGGATTAACCTTGAGTGAATCCTGCAGGTGGGAGGTATAGCACCCCACTGGCTTACTTGCAAAGCTGACTTAAAATCTCGTTAAAATCCAATTAGGCAAAATAATAACCCATGCCAAATTAAACAAAAACTCACAATCAGCAGCTCTGCCTTCAGTCAAAATAAAAAAAGAAGAGATCATTTGAACGAAAGGAAATATGATCTTAAGTAAGAGTTTTCCCCTCAGTGGGTTTGAGTAGGTCTGAGCAGAGTCTGTTTCCCAGGCTCGTGGACCACCGAAGAGACCGGGTTGAGCTCAGAGGCAGTAAAAGCCTGAGGCACAGTAAAAGAGACAAGCTGGGAGCTTGGAGTTGGATCGGCTCCTCTTTTAGTGGAACAGTTTACGTGATGAAGACGAGGGGCTGTGTGTGTGAAATTTAAGGGAAGCTAATTGGTGAGATTCCAAAAGCCTCAACAAATAAAGCAAGTGGCCATAAAAGCACATGGTAGTGATTAGCCCATGCTGATACACATCTACAGTTTGTTCCTCTGACCTTCCCCTGCTCAAGTGCACACCCACAGAGCTGTTTGGGAAAACGATGCAAAGCAGGCGTCCACAAGATAAATATCTAAAAACGCACACTGTACAAATACCAGAGGAACACCTGTGCAAATGACATCATAAAGGTGTGGTGGGAGAAGTCGTCTGTTGTAAATACTCAATGATGTTTAGTGTTTCATCAAAACTCATTGTGCAGTTAAGCGTAAAGATTGTCCAAAGTTTCAGTTGCTCAATCTTGCAATGGTTGCAAGTATGCAACAGTTGCAAAGCACACCAACCATGCTTTGAAAAAAACAAAACAAATGCAAAACACGCCAAACAAGTTAAAAATAGGACAAAGGTTTTCAGGTTACACTGGTAGAACGATAGCTATTGGTAGCTATTTTTGTGAAGGTAAATGTACCATCTTTGGAACTGAGTAGTCACAAATCACACACACAGAATGGGCAAGAGTGGATCAAAACTGGTCAACAGCCATACCCAATTTAAACTGCATGATTATGACTGTGTTTAGGTTGAGACTACATCTAGGCAGTGTATTGTTGGCTAATAGAGGCAGGACTTTGAGGCTCTCCTCAATCTGGTCACCATGTTCTCCATGGAAGAGGCCCTGTCTGAGCAATTTGGGGAGACGGATTCCATCACCATGGCATATGTTGATGAGGTAATTCAGAGGGGTGGACGGGATTAATCGAAAATATCAAAAGTTCTACATATTGTTGAGATTTTGTGACTGACATGTATGATGTTGCATTCTTGACTGGAACAATGTCGTCAGAAAAACAGACTGGGAGGGTGTCCAGACTGTGCACTAATAGACAGCATCGAAGCTTTTGACTAATTTGAATGGGAACCTCAGGGTTTCACATTTGCTTTCTTAGATGATGTGGTTGTATTGGTGCGTCCAGAAAATAACTTTCAACTCCACTACTCTCAACAATTTGTAATCAGGCACAAACAGTACAGTATTTAAAGCATTTATTTCATATATTTCATCTATGTGTTTAAGTTTGCACAAAATCCCAGAAATCCCCTAAAAAGGGGTCTCAGTCTGTTGTATATTATTAATTACATAATTAATAGACTTGATTCAAAAGGCCCAATATAAATCATTTGGTTACTGACAGGCCTTTACAGGACTTGATTAAAAGCTGTTGAATATATTTACTCTTTAAACCATGTGTTGGAGGAGGGACAGTTCTAAAACATGTAGACTTGTATTGAGTACTATTAGAGGCCATATCATAATTGTTGCAGATGATTTCCACAAATTCACTAATGAAGTACAGAACACTGCAATCTTTCCATTGATTTACATTGATGATTTTGATTATTTTTATATCTCATCTGGGGTTTCTGGAAGACCAGCAGGGAGTAAACTGAGTTTGAAAGAAAAACAAAAACTGCTACTTTTATTTGGATGTTTTAAATTTTATCTTTTAGGGGACATTTTAATTGGAGCTTAGGGTAAAACTCTAGCATATTTGAATGGTATGTGTACTTTTCCTGCTAAATACATCAATTCATTCTGCCAGCCATTGTAAAGACGATTTGTAGCTCTGTAATTGGAAGACTACTCTCTCTGCATAGAGATACCATAACCAGAATTATATTTATTAGCATAACTTCTCAAACATGTAGCATATGCCAACAGCAGGGGTTTATAAATGCTGAAAAGAATCTGAGATCAATCTCTTAGAATGGAAAAAACTCAAATATTCTTTCCTTTTTTAAAGGACTAGACGTGTTCTGTCCCTTCGTTGTGTTTAAAGATAGAAAGTGAAACTACAAAAATGTGACCACACAAAAGACGAAATGTTAAGTTTCTCTGCACAATATATTTATGTTAGCAGTTTTCTTGTAAAGACGGCCAAACAAGGCAAACAGGTTCAGATGTTTCCATCGCCCTTGTTCATACCTAGCACAGAACAGAGTCTGAGGAATTATCAGGACACAAAAATAGCCTCTTACAGTATACTCAGACACAAGTACAACATAATTTGGAGCTTGACATCCAGCTGAAAATACAACAGTTATCACACATTGCTAAAGATGTAATTAACTTTAAGTGGATGAGATTTACCAGTGAAGCAAATTAATTAGGACAGAAGTATTGTTGTATACTATCTAAAACATAGATATATTCTTCTCTAGAAAATGTAATGCTTGTTTTCCTCTGACACAGAAAGCATTGCGGTTAAGGGCACACATTAGGTTGGAGCAGTTTACCTGCATTTTCATGACAGACAAAACACCCCTGCTAACCTCTTGGTGCAAGAAACCATTACACACCTCAGGAGTCTAGTGGAGTCTATGGCAACACAGGTCAAGGTTGCAATGACATCAAAAAAGACAAACAGTTTTTCACGGGGCTCATAAGGTCTTAAGATGTATAGTCTCTTCCGAAATTTTGGGGTTTTCCAACAGTTTCATCCAATAAGAGATGCTTAGGGTTAAACACCTCAAAAGGGAACATTTGAAAAGCACTTGCAGCGAGTGAAGGTTGTTCTTCACAGTGACAAATAGAAGGAACCCTTTGGCGAACAAAGGGTTCCTCTTTCCTTCCATCCTCTATTCCATCATGCCATTTCCTATGAACAGGGCACCAAGATTCCTGAACAGTCACAGATTTTGGGAGTTACAGTGAGTCTATTGCTAATATATGAATTTATTAATAATTTTTTTTGCATATTATTTTGAAATTATTTTATTAATTTAAAATTCAAAATCTCCTGAGATAAAATGTATTTTTCAAGAAAGACCTGCACAAGAGGCACACCAGTGTACAGGATATACAAAACAGAATACTTAACAGGTACAAAGTATTAGAACATAAAACTTAAACCAAATTATTATTAATGTTATTATTATTGTTGTTATTTACAAGAGAAGATAACAAATATTAAAATTAAAATTTTATTAAAATAGTTTGAAAAAGAGGTTTAGAAATAGCAATTACACTCTTCAGTTAATCAGGTTTTAAGTAGAATTTTAAATAAATATTTTAAACATTTAAAAACAGAAAAAACATTATACTGTTATTGTAATAATGGTTATGATATTAAAGCAGCTTAACTCTACTGCCTTGTAATGGTTTTCCTTTATTTTGCATCATTATTTGGATTATAAATATCAGGACAACAAATGGCTTTTATCCAGAATTCCACATTGCACTACTACAAATCTTTCCAAAGACAACCAAAGAGTTCTCAATTTTTTTCCCACTGATTCTCAATATTTTCAGGAGTTTCTATAGGCTCCTTCTTCAAAGATTCCAAATCTTCAAGGATCTGTGGGAACTTTGAGACTGTTCATTAAACAGGGGATCATCACTAACAAGCAAAATCAGGACCATGTGGAGAACAGGGAGCCTCCCTGCCCTCTGCCCTTCCAATATTGTTAGATGAACATCAGAAAGGATGGGCTGACAAGACACACATGTCTACATGGGGATGTACAAGCAGCAATATCTTTAGGTGAGGGCTTTGCACATCTTTCAGACTAAGATTCTGAATATGTCAGAAAATTTTCAATGTTCAGTTAGCATTCACATATACTCAAGTTTGAGCATAAAGACAACTTTGAAAATATCTGACATTTAGTTTTTTGGAACATAAATCTGGATGATGTCTACTAAAGAGGAACCAAAGCTGCCTTGGAATACCTGCTACTTTTCCAGTACGCGTTAGGCTACCACACAGCACCACAGAGAAAATAAGCCCTGCCAGCCCAGCGCATACCTTCGGCCTACTTCTTATTGGAAAACTGGGATATCATACAGAGGAAATGCCTGGCATATTCCCAGAACAAAAGGAGCAATCTAGACATTGGGGGCAAGGAGGAAAATATATTGAGTTAAAATTAAAGACATTTTTGTCATATTCAATCTGCAAAGTCAAAAATCAGAATCAGATGAGGTTATAGAGGCCAGGGGATACATTCAGACTAGTTTTGATGAAGCTCCAAGCAGGTTAGACACATATGTGAGTGTGTAAGTTTGAGAAGTGTTGTGACGTGTGAGTGGTGTTGACATTAAGTGGCTGACATCAGATCCAGTCTTCGCAGCCTAGTCCACTCGCGTGCCTCCCTATATGTGTGTGTGCATGTGTGCACGATTTTACGAATGCTTTCCAGAGTGTGCACCTGTGTCATATAAATCCGGCAAGAGCTTGCTCCCGTAGCAGGGCTACATTTCCAATAACAGTTACAGAGAAGGCTGCAGGCGATGGGTGGAGAAAAAGCTACTGTATGTTGCTGTAATAGAGCACAGCTGTGAGTGGATAAGGGTGTCGTGTCATGTGCACATGAATTAAGGCCAGAAGAGGTTCCCCACTGATGAGCAGGTTTATGAGGAGAAAGAGAGCATTTAAGTGTCTTGACATTTTCTTTGATAAACCGTTGAACTGTTTCAAAGTGTAATAAGTGTTTGGAGAAAGACCAAATTTTATGGATTAAACATAATAAATAGGGTTTATTTTTACTTTTCCAGAACAAATAACAACCATCTGCTAAAATACTCAAAGAATGGACCTCTGTTGCTCCACTCATTACAGTTACTCCCCTTCCCTTACTTTCATTACTGAAAGAACTTTGATACACCATCCAAAAATAACAGCTAACCTATGTAACACATGAAAAGTCCATATTTTAACAATGGACATTTGTATTCCTCAAAGAGCACTGTATTGTATTCCATTTGCCTGTCCAAGTTTGCCATTCCACATTAGGTAAATGTACAGTTATCAGTATCAGCATAAAACAAATACAAAATTTTACAGGTTCAGGTTTTATTTAAGTCTAACCCAAGTTAAAAAAAACACAATGAACTCCAAATCTTAATATATTTTTTAAAGTCAATGAAGCGAAATACAAAAGCCATAAGAGGAGAACAACTCTCCTAGGCTCTGATCAAAATATCTCAGGCAGGTGGAGTTTTGCACTTGACAGTCCTGCAGTGTTACTCCAATCATTACCTCCTATGGCTTCTCCTGCTGACCTTGAAACTGAAGATAATCTTAAATGCCACATTATAACAGGAGTGACTTAAGGGTATCTTCTATTTAGATATATTCTACAGCCTGTTATTAAATGACCCCAATTTACACAATGGCATGTGATTCTGTCTCCTAGTGGTCGTCCATTGAGTCCTCTGCTCTTTGCTGTAATGCACAATCCTAACCTGGCTCGCTTCAATCCTCCACTTAGGAAGTAGAAGTGAAATCAGCATCGGTTTCATGGATTACCTTCAAATGAAAACTACGAAAAGCGAAACTGCCCTGTAATGGTGGAGTCGACATAGTAACGAGAAATGGGCTCAAGGTGCCTGCTGGTTTACTTTTGGAAAATGAGAAGGATGTTGTTACATTCATATTAAAGGAATAAAAACAAATACCAGGTGTGGGGAAAAGATAATAAGAAGAGAAACAAAGAAATATGAGAAACCCTTCACCATCTCAGCCCAGCAGCAGGCTGTGTGAGGGCCCAGGACGCCTCTCTGTGTTTTAACTCTGGTTCTTCTTCTCTCCTGGGAAATAAAAACATTCTTGTTTTCCTTCCAAATGAGCATTCTGGGGGCAGCCAGATGTGCAAGAGAGGAGCTGGAGGAGGTTCCTCTCTTCTGAGACTGAACCAAGAGGGTTGGGCAAGGGGACCTCCAACACCAGCTCCTCTCCTCTTGGAGGAGCAGCCCGCAACCTCGCCTTTCACCTCTGAACCCTCACCCCTGACCTGTGGGGATGCAGATGGAAGTGGGTCTGTGAAAGCCTAAAAGAATGTAAACAGCCAATCGCCACATACAGAGCAATTTTCAGTAGTAATGCCTTGGCCATATTGGAACAAAGCCGAGCAGATGATGCAGACCGTTTTTTATTAAATCTTAACTTTATTTGCAAATATGAATTACTTATCCATACATGTCGAGAAAGAGGAGGAGGCCCTCCCCTCTTCTTTTCTTGGCCTTCTTCCCTCCCTGAGGTGATTTGGAGAATTGCGTCAACCATCTATTTCAGCCTGCTGAGCACCGAGGAAGATACATCAATTCTTCTGGGACATTTTGAGAGACCACCGGCTAACATAGAAAGGATATCATGGAGGAAGAGTAGGAGGAGGACATGGGTTCGAGCCCTGAACCATGGGTGGAGCGACAGAGGGCTGGAGGGAGGGAAAGATGCAGACAGATAAGAAGGTGAGGGAGATTAGAAAGGAAAGGAAGACGGGAGGGAGAAGGTATGAGGTGTTAGGAAATACAAGATGAAACAAGGGTGAGGGAGTGGTACGAGGTAAAAGAAGAACAGAGAGGTGGAGAATGTAGAAGTGGAAGGATTGAGGAAGCCTTGAGGGAAAAAAAGCCAAATACAGAACGTCCAAATGTCGAGGAATGTAATTTCCATTTCTCTGTCTCCTAATGTTTCATGTAAAGATTTGGTCTCCTCCTTCTTTAGTAAGCAAATGTTCCATTTTGTTGGCTAGGTGCAACTGCAACTAACTTTAGGAAGGATTAACTGGGATGCTAAAATGAGAAAGTACAAACAATTTCTAATTGCTTTATAATTTCTGTACCAGTCAATTTTAGTTAAATTATTGTGCATCAACATTAAAAGCATGCGTTGAAGTGCAAAAGTTGGAAAAGTAAGAGCAAAATAACTAGCATAAGGCCTAAAGAGATGTATAACATCAGAAAGCACAATCAACGTCTATAAGAGGTAGCAGCTAGGAAGTTCTGCGAAAATCTAACACAAAACTAGGGCTGCAAAATATCAAGAAAACATGCAATTATACTGATGAATAAACACATGCTTAACTAAATGACACAGAATTCTTTCTAAGTTGGCTTCAATGTAAATTGAGTGTCCAGATACTTAGTAATCTGTACACATATTGGAAAAAAAAAATTAAAGGAGCAATATTATGTATTTTCCAGGCACAAAGCGCTATTTTATAGAACAACAAAATAACTACATTATCTTCAGCTATTATAATAATGTTCTGTAGATCAAACACACAAAAAATTGGAGTTTGATGCCTTGAAATTAGACTTTGTCTCTTAAAGAAGTTCCTGCCTTTTCAGTTAATTTGCCTTCAGCACGTCATTATAACAATGCCTTTCCACATTTACAACCCTTCACCACCCCCAAGGGGATATTTCTCATAAATTTAATTGCTGATATAAAACATTCCCAAGGATAGTGCTGATTAAGTTCTCTAGAGCGTGTGTGTAAAACCCCATGTCACACTCAAGGCCCAGGTGCCAAATCCGGCCCACTATTTATGTGGTCCTCTAGAGTCTACAGTGACTAGAATCTTCAAATTAAGAGTGATGTGCTTAAAAATTATTTTAGGAATCAGACCAAAGATGTTTTATATGTGATCTGCCAAAATTCATCAATGTGAAATGGTGTTGATATAATTTAACTTTAAGAATTACAAATTTTAAGTATACAGTTCTTAAAGGTCAACACAAATCTAGCCATTTACCTCAAGTTATTTTGAATTTACTCTATGCCAGCCAGTGGAAATTAAGCGGAACCCCCCTCCCCCAGAAATATGAACCAGAAATATGAACAAATCATTTTTAATGAAAAACCAACTATACAGTCATAGTAAAACAAAACAAAACAACCCCCCCCCCCACACACTTATTTAAGCTGTACAGTTTGAGGTAAAACCATGTTAAATACAACAAAAAACTCAGTAGTACTGAACCCAGAGACAGGTGTCAAACTTTCACTATAGTGTGTAGTTCATGCTCACACTGAATGGTCTCACTCCTCAAACAAACATTCAGTCTCAACCCGTGAGCTATACCTATAGCCTGCAGACCTAACTTCCTTTCTTTTCACAACCTCTCACACGAAGAGTAAAACTGTTGAGAGCCAGATAGCCAACATGGCATTCTTCTCGACAGGAAGTGGCTCTTTTCTCTGCACTCCCAGACCTGGTATGCTAGGAAATCTATGCACTGCCCTCATAAAAGCCCTCACTTCCTGTCTATACAGGAAAAAGTCACTAGTTCGCTAGATCCTGATACCCTCCAGGTTCTGGGCTGCCTGTGATATTGTTCTGCCAATCAAAGCATGTTTATCAATGAAAACAAGCACAGGAATGTGGCCTTATCTGTAAGTCATTTGTTGTCTGAGGGAGAGTGCTGAGATTGAATCACGTTGTGCGACAAATGCAGCGTACGGCAATAAAAATACATATTGAACCTGAACTGTTTGGTCCCATGATTGCAAAATCTGCCTTCTTTGAATACAAATGATGTTGAAACGAGGACACACCTGCTTTTCTTTATACAGTAATCTCAACTACTGGGTGTAGAGACCTGAAGTTGCTTTTTCTATTGTTTCTTTTTTTAATCAAACTCATTCAACCTCATCTGCTTTTTTTCCCCAAGATTAGTCTTATGTCATCAAGATGAGAAAAGACACTAAAGCAAGATTTGTTCTCCTCTTATCTCATTGATCTCTAAAGTTCTTCTCCTCAACTACTTTTGAGCATCTCCCACACAGGAGGTGCTAATCTGTCTATGGTTATAAACTGGTTGGATGGTTGACAGCTTTGTTTCCTCTTCAGGTGAAATATGCCCTTTCCCTTCAAATCAATTACCCCTCCTCCTCTCTCCCAGCTGCCAGAGTCTTACATACGGGCTGAACCTGGAGCCTGGGATTACGGCAACATTTGACCTCCCACCTTCGACCCACAAAGTCAACCTTGTACGCCATTAAACTGCCTCTCTCCAGCTATTACCCAATCTGATGACTCACTTAAGGGGGATTCCAGGTAACACGAGAACAAGATGGCAGCTCTACCTGATGTAATAGGCCCGCTTGAAAATTGTCAAAAATTTGAGGAAAAAAGGGGATTTGGTGAGCAAGAACTGCTGAAAACACCAACATCTGGATCTCAATTAAGATCCATCTGAACACAAAAAACAAGAACCAAATCCACAACATAAAACAGTTTTCAATATAAAAACTAAAAATAGTTTGGCCTAAAGCTTTCTGTTGGCTATATCAGCATGGTTTGACCAGTGCAAATCATAGTGGTAAAAGCCAAAGGGAGGCAGTCTCAAGGAGATATATGGGAATGCATCAAGAACACAGTGCACCCCTAATTTTGCATAGTGAGTTTGTGGTGATCAATTAGTGGGGTGGAAGAGGATGTATGTGTTCTTCGTGAGGCACCCAAGAGCCTGAGAAGAGCAGTGTGAAACTTGAAACTTAACCATGTAGTGTGGCCTACATGAAAAGTGCAATGTAGTCAGAGTTTAAAAAACAACTAGCCATCGCATTAAATAAAAGGATAGAGTCTCAGCAGATTGCTAAAATGAACATTTTAAAATCTTAAGTGTCATGATCAGCCACCGTGTTCCCTGTTTAACAGGGCTCCCAAGCGGAAAAGATTCACACATACCTCAAAATTGTGTAAATAAGCTGGTTGCCAAAGGGAGAGATGGAAGTTTTATGTTTATCAGGCTAAAGTTCAAATGTGAAATATATTTATCATGTTGTCCTAAAAATGCTTTGGCATCGTATTTAGCATCACCAAGGCTACAGAGTAAGAAGACCAATATAGGCAGCAGCTCATAGGTTTAATATATCACAAAACCAACATTAGGTTTCGACATTTTAGTGTGACTCAAAAATAAATGTAGGATTTTGAGTGCTTCACGCCTAAGTGCACTCAAAATGTTACACAGATGGCTGTGTTTCCCTTCTCATCTGAAACTGATCCATAGTTTCCATTTTAAAGTTCCTCTGTGAAACTTCTAGAAGGGCAAAGGTTTATTTGTCAAGGGCTATTTTATGAAGGACAAATAAAAGATATTCAAGTTACTTTTCTAAGTAACTTAGAAAAGTAAGTTTGAGAAAGTTTCCAAAACCTTTCTAAAAAGGGTAAGAAAAAACATATACAACTAAGAGCAAGAAAAAATAAACACGGTAAGTGTAAAGTTAAAAAAATAAATAAATAAAAAGAGAAGATAAAGAGATCAAAACAAAGCCAGCTCTCCACCTGGCCTCTCCATGTTATTACATTATTATCATTATTCAGTGGTAATGGGTAAAAGTTGAAACAAACACTGGTGCACCTGTTAATTCCACCCCCAGGCAAGTGGGCCCAACCATTTCCTGTGGCCTTTAGGGAGGGGGGAGCAGGATGGGCAAGCAGAACCAGATGATAAGAGCGTTTAGAGATTGCTGTGAGGCAGCAGTAGTGGGTGTGCAGCTCGGTGTGTATCGGTCAGCAGAGTGGTGGATTCAGACAGCAAAGGTCAGGGTGAAGGGGCACACCCAGTAGGACACAAGGAGGCTGGTAAGAGGGAAGTAAGGTGGGGCTGAGAACGGGGCCTGAACCCATCAAGTAAATCTTTTCCATACGTAGAGCATATTAAATCCAGACATAAGATCCTTGAAAACAAAGACTACATTTTACACATTATTGGTAATTAATATAATTTAGAGCTATGCAGAAGAATCAAGTTATGTTAGCACCTAGAGTTTCAAGAATGTTATTGATTTTTTTTTATTTGTAATTCTTAAATGCATTCATTCTTTGTTTTGTACCTCGGACTGGTTTACAGTATGTTTGGAATATGTGTTTTCATAGCGGAAAATATTGGAAATAATTAGCAAATTTTATATTCACAGTTCAAATTGATGTTAACTAAGCAATTATTTTCACCAAAAATAAACATCATAACTATTGTATGTCTACCACAATTACTGCAAGGATGAAAAGGCTTTCTTCACTACCAGAAGGAAAACCATCAAGAATAACAAGCTTCTCCCTTCTGCATTTATATTGAATACAACTGACATTAATTTACTGGAAGAAACAGAACACAGTGTAATTTTTTTATGTTTTTATTTATCTAGCTTTATCAGGAACTAGAAGTTAATTTTAACATTTTCACCGTATGCTACTAAAAAGCAGTGTTGTATAGTAACGAAGTAAAAATACTTCACTACTTTACTTAAGTATATTTTGGAGTACTTCATACTTTCCTCAAGTATGAAAATTTGTGATGACTTTCACTTTTACTTCACTATATTTCCGAACTTAATTGCGTACTTTTACTCCGATACATTTTCAATGTGTGGTTTAGTTACTCGTTACAAAAAAGCGAGAGAGAGAAACGCAAGTGTTTTGACCCCACCTACTGATTAGCAAGTAGCAAGTAGGCTACCGAACAAAGTCGGTAGCCTACTTGCCTGGGCTTGTTCATCACCTCCAATAGGATACACCTGTTTCGCTTCTCCCATTAAACACAAAGCAAGTCTCGTAATCAGCAGCAGTCACATGGAGGAGGAGACGGAGACCACAACGACTGCAACTACGTCGGACACAGCTCCAGGGGAACCACCAGCTGGTGATGAGAGCCCATGGCCTTATTTAAACACAATATACTCTTTCATGGGTGTTAAAGATTCTTTGTACCGCATGCAGTGTACGTTATTCCTGCCCAAAGATGTGGAAATTCTATCTTACAAAAACTCCCCGTCCAACTTGAAGAAACACATTGAGGTAACGTCTTATGAAATGGTTATAATCCTGCTGTTTCAGTAACTATAGCTTGGTCACTAGACACTACTGTATTGTGAAACGTTGACCATAAATGAACTTTGTTTGGC
The DNA here is from genome assembly GCF_002775205.1 of Xiphophorus maculatus. Classification (NCBI taxonomy): domain Eukaryota; kingdom Metazoa; phylum Chordata; class Actinopteri; order Cyprinodontiformes; family Poeciliidae; genus Xiphophorus; species Xiphophorus maculatus. Next base: position 8,617,120 of record NC_036451.1, on the reverse strand, counting down.
ATTGTTTCAGTTCCACACGTGGTGTATTTAGCTTAGGCCTAATGTTGACTGTAGCAGGCTACCTAGACTCCTCTGTTCAAGGGGGGACAGAAGCCATAGCGATAGCAATTTAGACTAAATTTAACGAATATAGGAAAGGCATGCAAGTTCAAAACCAGGTTTACAGATGCCAATAAGCTGCATTTCCCTCCCAATTCTTCTTTTCTTTTGCATAATGACCAGTTGTGTGCACCACCTACTGACTGTAGGATTGACTGATTCACTGATTTGTGAAGTAGAGTAATCGTAACAGATCTTTTTCTTCATGTTGGCCGCATTTTCTGTACTATTTATTTTTCTCATTTTCAGCACTGACCTTACTTGAAGGGAAAACTTAAGGCTTACAAAAACTTTGTATTTTCTGTCCTGGAGGGCATACTAAGAAGCTGGTTCAGTTGTAAAGCAGGTTAAGTTAACCTTGTGCTATAGGTAAAGCACCTAATTTTCTTAACTAAATGATGCCTGCAGGTATATCTATTAGCAGGTTTAATTTTGCCTGCACTTGGTTGGGTACATTATTTTAAGTGTATTTGACAAGTTTACCAAAATATAAAAAATGTCATTCAAACTGCATTTGCTTTGTTTTACTTTTTACTTGTACTTTTCATTACATTACTTGAGTACATCCATTTTTACAGCAATTTCCATACTTAAGTACAAGAAGTTTCAGATACTTTAAGACTTTAACTCAAGTAACATTTCAGTCAGTGACTTGGACTTTTACCAAAGTCATATTTTGGAGAGGTACTTATACTTTTACTTGACTCTGAGATTTCAGTACTTTATACAACACTGCTAAAAAGGTTTTAACGAAAGGCAATTTTCATACATATCTCTGAGGTCTGAACAAGCAAATGTATGGAGGTAGAAGCAACTAGACCTTTATCTAAACCAGAGATCCACCTTTAATATCAGGTAATCAGATTTGTATTTGTAGCTTGTAGGGAGAAAACCTAAGTGTTACAACAAACTGGAAAGTGTTTTATCCTCTAATAAATAATGAGCACAGTATATGCCCTGAATGCCCATTTATCAGCTTTTTTGGCCGCACACACCTGAAAATGGAGTTTGGGGAGATGCAATCTCTGTTTGCCCCATATTTGTCTTCCATTTTTCATGGATAAATGGAAATATAGTCCTGGAAAAGAAAAACAGGAATATAAGTTTTAGGTGATTCAATAAGATTTAAATTGCTAAATCCTTTTTTTTTTTAAATTCAGTGTTATAATAAATGATCAGGGTTTAAATACAACTCCATTTGGCCAAATGGTAAAATTTCTGTCACTGAACCACCTGAGTTACTCCTGTGATCTTATCATTCATAACCCTATTTATAAGTTATGTGTTGTCCACAGAGTATTATAAATGTAATTGTGTATTAAAACAGGCATAGATTTTAACCAATGCATTATTTTCTAAATGCATTTCAGGCTTTAAAATAAGATTCAAATCTTGTCTTCAAGTGAAATATTCTCTCTCTCCATCTCCCCAGCTGCATTTGTGTAAAAACATGATTTTTTACATCATCATCCTCCACCCTACTCTCTTTCTCCTTTTCTCTTCTCCCCCCTTGCTGTTTTGTGCTGAGGGGAATTAGAAAGCATAACAAGTCGAGAGGTTCACTGTCATGGAACACCCAGGTTGCTACTTTTATTCCCTCCCTTCTCTCTCTGCTCCACCTCCTTAGGGTGGCCACCTCAAACAGGAGGCCCTTTCTTCTCCTAGGGCCAGGTTCTAGGAGTATCCAGTTCAGCAGCATGCTAGTGAAGCTTAGGATCAGCCGGTCAGCCAGAGAGAATATTGAGGCAATAAATCCCACAATGACAGTGAAGGAGAATGGACAAAAACCAAAGATGATAGAGAGAGAATTGAAAGAAAAAACAGGAATAAAATAGGCTACAGCAATGAATCCCAGCATATGTTCGCAACGGGAAGTTGGGCTAGATGACTTTAACCTTAAAGAGCTCACATTATGACAATATTCACAATTTCAGAAACACATGCAATGCCCAAGCTACTAATTCAATTCCCAATATAACATAAATTCCGAGTAATTTAAATGTTTCCTTCTTTTCCTTTATCATTCTACAAGATTTCTGTCAGGACAAAACATTGCATATTCAGGAAAAATGGAAAAATTTTGCCAGCCCTAAGGAATAGGGAGTTGCAATCAGAGCAGTTTGTGTACTTAAGATCTTCTACTTATTTCACATTGAAAAATCAGCTGTGATTGCAATACCTTCAAGTCACCTGAGTGAACTCAGTGACACATGAACTCATTTATCTTCACATCTCACGACATTTCCAAAACAAATAGAAGCACTGATTAACTTGAGCTCCTTTCTGTTTAAAAACTTCATTTTGACATTAACTTCTACTTCAAAAGCGTGATCATATCACTTCCACCGTCTGAGTGACCTGCTTCAGCACTCATTAATCACCTGTAATGCCTGCTCAACTAGCTCTAATCACCATGTGCCTGATAAGATTCAATGTACAGTTAATAAGAGCTCTTTACTTCTTGGATAATCGAGCTCTCTGTGCTTTACAGGGTGAAAAGAGCTCACTTTGTTCAAAGAGCTACCTGCATGATGAGAGACTTGCACTTTTCTACAAAACGTTTCAAACAAAATGCTGTATGAGCTTCTCCAATGAGTCAATCTCCACTATGTCATCTATTAGATTACAATAACATAACACATATTTATCTACCAACAAGTCAATTCAAAGGAGAAATGGAAATTATCTTCTTTTTTAATTTTTATGAAGGTTTTTTTAGAATGTTGATATATTTTATTAGGATTATTTTATTATATAACAGAAAAACTCAGGATAGAGCAATGAAAAACTAAGCTTTTAAAAGTGTTTTAAATAAGAACATGTATAGTGTGGAACTCCTAATACTCCTAAATAAAATCATGGTAACAAATTGCCTTTGGAAGGTCTGGTAAAGAAATACTCCAGCAGACTATGAGCTCAAATTACAGTAAAATGTATTTCTATAAATCACTGTCAAATGCATGCCACACTTAAAACTATTTATCATTTTCCTTCTGCTTCACAATTACATACTCTGTGTGTATTCATGACAATGTGCAGCTTTTTTTTTTTTGACAAGTTTTGTGGAAAACTGGAATTCAGTTTACAAACATCTGCTGGAACTCAACGAAAAAGAGCACTTGAACAACATGACAGAAAAGTGCCTTAAAGAAAAAGTACCTCAGGTCTCAGTGGGTGAGTGTGTAAGGAAGCTCATTAAGTCATTTATCACCTCATCGGTGTGGGAATCAGGGCCACTATGAGCCACTGGGCCCTGTGACAGAACCTGAGTCATAGGCTCTCTGTCTTTCAGTGAGCGAGGGGCCTCTGCACTGACAGAAAGCTGCATGGTAAGAGGGCACACTGACAGACAGGACAGAAGGAAAGAGTATGTGGAAGAAGAAAGAATCAGAAGAACTGCAGAGTGAAGGAGAGAGAAAGCGGTCAGAGAGAAAGCGGTCAGAGAAAAATCATAGAGAACAGAATGGCATGCAGTCTCATTTTAAGGCAGAGAGGAAGAGATGATTTAAAGGAGCTGGAAGAAGCCTTTAAAAGATTATGTGACCAGACGAGAACGAATCATGGTTCACTGGACTACATCTATTAATATCCCAATTTGACCCTACTCTTTTAGATCAGCAACATGTGCACATTCATTTCAACTTGATAAAAACAGGAGCTAATTGTTTTATTTTAGGAGTCAAAAAAATCAAAAAATCTTACATATAGGAGTAATGGCTTAGAAGTCTGCTACAGCACTGTATGGAGGCCTGTCACTGTCTACTGTCACTGTGTACACAAAAAAGGTTGACAATAAAACACCTTTCAAATGGAAATATGTTGAATGGATGTTGAATTAATAACACCCCAAGTTTTTTTTAATTAATATGAAGATAATCTATGCAGGAAATGTAGGTGAGCGCCACATATGTACACAGTTTAGGAGGGTGGATTTCTCCCAACACTAAAACCATTCACTGAGTTGAAAAACCTTTTTTTCCAAATGGGAATTTTATAATAATTCAAACTATTGATTTAGGAGTAGAAACAACCAAAAACTGAGCGAAGAGGACAGTGCACATTTCATACAAATACTAAAAAAATTAACTTGGTCAAGGAGTTGGCAGCCACACCATAAAGACAGCTGTAGTTGTTCTTGGTAAAAATAGCTTTTATTTTACGTGGTTTATAAATTGTGTACTCTCCAAATCATGCTATAGTCAATCAATTCTATTTGCAAGCATTCCTTTTGCATTTTTACCTACAATGACTGGATTGCACAATTAACAGTTTTTTTTTTCTTTTATGTCTGACATAAATTTGTATTTTACGTCCATTCAACACATGTGCAGCATTCTTTAAGGCTAAAGAACAAACAACGCACAGACTTACAGAGTTAGAGTGGAGTAGTGTGGTTTAGTGTGGTGTAATTAAATCCACACAAGCAAAAAAGAAGGGAATATCTAGAGAAAGGTGAGAGTCAAACACTCACACTCCAGCGTCCTTATATAAAGTAGTATTATTTTTAAATGACTATTGCAAGATGTTGTATGAAAATGTGAGTGCTGGTTCATAGACATCAGAGTAAAAATGCTGGCCAGAACTGGAGCAAAACATATAACTTCTATTTGAATGCTGCAAGAATTTTACTTTTCAAATGAAAGTTTTTGTCTCAAGTGGTTATTCACAACCTTAGAGTGCATACAGTGTTGACTGGGGAAGTATTGAAGCTACACTTTAGACTTCTTCCTCTTTACTGGAAAAATCATCACATGAATTTTCCCTTTATAACCTCAAATTTTAGCAAGATACTTTGATGGTGATCCAAATGGAACATAGTCAAATGCATCAAATGTTGGGTATGTGCTGAGCTGCCTTGTAGCATATTTCTGGATTTTGGACACCAAAATGAATTAAATTATTGTGATACAAGTTTTAAACAAAATTGAAAAGTAAGAGTTGCATATACTGTAATATTGAAGTTGACTTTTCTTTCTCGAATGTACATCAAAATATTAAAGCTTGCATATTTAACATACTCCTAAAGTTTCAAATGTAATGTTTCCTCACCCTCTCACTGTGTGTGTTCACAAGCTTGTGTTGCTCATAGGAATGTGAGAAGGTTAGTCAATGAAGAGTCAGGAGAAACATTACTCTTAAAGGTTGATACAGGCCTTGAGACCCTGGCACCAGCTTCATTGCTGTGAAGATTACCAACCCTGATTTATGACCCTGACCCTTAAACAGAAATCCTGCTGGTAACATCACTCACAGTCACCAACAGAGACAGACACACACCTGTCCCTGACCAGCTGTGCAAAGAAACCTCTACAAATGGTGTCTTTTGTTTTCTTTCCTGCCACTCTGCTCTCAGCTCTTGCCAAGAGGGACTGCAAAAGTTAAAGCAATCATTTGATATGGGAGGCTGACCACGGGAATTTACAGTATGCTGCCAGCTGATTAAAGTTAGTGGGAGGATGAGGCTTGATAGCTAGAAGATTAAAGATTCCCTAATCATTCCTAACCAGAGTTTATCGGAACGCACGTGGTTCACTGCCAGTCAGGCTCTTTGGAACGCCAACATTTTAAGGTTAAATGTTAAGGAGTACAATTACTGTGCAGTGTCTTGGGTTCAAACTTGATGACCTTTCCTTTTGAAATGTGCTGAGAGTAAACCCTCTTTAAAAATGTGAGTGTGGCCTTTGACTTTAGGGCTGGTATGGTTGAGGTGTCACGATCACACTGCTGCTACTTCTGAGGACAGGATTTCACGGTGAGGATAAAGACAGCACATGCAGCACCAAATGGCAGACATTGGCCTGTTGGTCTCAAATACTATCCCACACATCTCCACCTCAGACAGGGCAAGAAAAAGAAGAGCCTGGAGCACCTAAAGACGGTGGGAGGGTCTGAAATGTAGGAGCGGGGCGTCATGTGCAACCTCTGCCAACCCTAAATCTTTTTACACAGAGTAACAAAGAGACGACAGATGGTGGTTTGCGTTGCACACACTCTCTGCACCCGACATTCTAACATTTCAGCGATCAACGGTGATTCATGCTTTGTGGATTCCCATAGGAGGACAAACTCAGACGCACTTCATTCGTGTCCTGAGGCTAGCAGCTACAAAGTTTCTGTTAAGAATAAATGGGCTTCACTTATTGTGTAGTCCTTGCAAAATAAGAAAGGAATGCTTGAGAGAGCCAATGCGTTTTGTCAATTACCTTATTTGGACTCAATAAGGGGATCTTATGATGTTTTGCAGTGTCTACGATGAAATACTGTGTATTTCAAGGTGTGGAAAACAAAATTCAGAGATGTTTGTGTGCTTTGAGGGTATTGTTGAATGTCAACATGCTTTGCTGCAGGTGACTTGTCATCAGTTCTCTCTGTGGCAAAGTGGAACATTGCGGAGTCTACAGAGAGGTGCTAATACTCAAGACAGACATGAGACTCGGCTAGCCTTCACATTTCACTGGTCTGCTTTCAACACTCTGTATTCAGCTTGAGGATTCTACACACCCCTCAACAATGCAGTGCACAGAAACTCAAAGACAAGTACGTTTATGGTGAATGGGCTTAGTGAGATGTCCACAGATGTGTCTTCACTTATTTTTTAAAAATTGACTAATGATGGCGGCTATATGTGGGTAGAGGAAATGATTTTTCATCCACAATGAAAGAAACAATACTTGGAGAAAGAAACTATGAAATATAATACAAACTGACACTGACTAGGTCAAAGTCAAAAGATTCCAATATCACCTGTGGATGGAAAAGAGATGCCATGAAACCATCACAAATAACAGAGAAAGAGGCCAGAATAAAGAAGAAAGGAAACAAAAGTAGAATAAGGTTTAAATCAGATATTTGCAAAACAGCAACATCTTGATTGTGAAATCATTCTGAAGTCTTGAAAGACGTTTGGTTAAAATGACCTATTAAAATATATAGACACAATATATATATTTATAAATATGGCACAATCAAGTAACATTATTTGATCGCATTATAAAAATGTTGTATATTTCAAACTTGACTCTATAATTTAATGCCTTGAAATTTATCATCTGTCTGATTGAACACTCCTTCAGGAAGTCCTTACCATAAAGCTCCTTTTTTAACCCATTAGTGTTATCAGTGTTGCACTGAAAAAAGTATCTCAGTTTTACCGAGCGTTTGCTAATTACTGCTGAATAGTCTGTAGGAGCTGAGTGGAGGAATTGTGGGGGGAGAGGTGATCTGTAATGCAGAAGCTCAGAAACTTGGTTTGCCCAGTTGAATGGCTGCCACCGGAGATTCAAGGATTTATCGAACATGAATGAAAGAATCACAGCAACACTGCAGGTATGTTTGTGATTATTATAACATACCGTAAAATCATAAAATAGTTATAATTTTTCATTTTCAAAAAATAAATAAATAAATGTAGGGGTCAAAAAGTACATTTTACAAAATACTGTCCCGATTAACATTTAAATTAAAGCATTTTAAATATTCCATAATTAAATTCTGAAATAATAAATACATATAAGTGACAATTCTTTTTGGCTTCGATGTCAAATAAATTTTCCACATGTTTTGCACATCTTAAAAACAATAACACCCAAGCATGGTAGAAATAATTAAAATCTGATATAACCTCATGCTGCCATTACACATGTTTGCCCATTAGTGGACTTATTAAATACAAATCTAATCAAATAAAAGTTAAATATGACATAAATATAACTGAATTGTAATATTGGATATGAAAACCAGAATAAATTAACTACATATTTGGCTTGGTAGTTTAATAAACCTAATGAAAAATAACAATAAATGCGTTTGAGCACAAGGAGTAATCCGATTTATTTGGATCTAAAAGCAGATTGTGTTTATGTGTGTGTATGTATATTTTAACTGTCTGGCCTCAGCAGTCAGACAGTTGGCAGCAGAGAGCATCACAGCAAAAATGTTCACTCTTCTGCCTTCATACACATCAATAACCTCTGTTGGTTCTGTCTCATAAAGGCTAGTTCCACCTCATTGGTTGCGATTAATTGTAAACCACTTTTTCCCATGATTCTCAGCATGGTCAGCAGAGGCTGACTCCAGTATGTAATTCTGGGAGTGGACATTGGCAGTGCTTCTCACCAGAGCCACGACCTCTCTCTGCATCCCTCACCGCTTGGCCCTTTTTAACCTTTCCACTCTGCCCTCGGTGGACCCGGGATGGACTGGCAGAACTTTAGTGAGTTGGCCGTGGGTGATGAGTTATCGCTCAAGTCTGGACGTTGTCGACATACCAACATTTCTCAAACAGCAATTACAATGATACTCAATAATTGAAGCCTAATGGAGATGGATGGGGTCAGCAGCAAATGCAGTGGGGGTCACATCACAGGGTAATTCACAAAATTTGTTTCAGAATATGGCCATTAAAAAAGCTGGAAAACAATAAGTGAAAGGAGCTAACCAGCAGAAAGCCAACAGTTGGCTTGGAAAGTGAACAAGCATTCACTTAGTCATACAAAATAATTAACAACTCTTTATTGATAAATTAAAACAGCTTTTTAAAAAAAAAAGAAGTAAATCCTAAAAAATTGCAGCATTTTCCCCACACTGGATTATAACTCACGGAACAAGCCAAACTATGTAAAAAAAGTGACTTATAGTTCTGAAAATATGGCAACTACTTTTTTAATTCTTTAGTTTTTCAACTCTATGCAGACATATATAATAAATAAATAAAATAATATAAATATTAATAAAATAATTATTAATAACAATGATGATGGTTTTCAACTTGCAAAATTTAGCCCTGTTTATTTCCTAAGGTAATATTTTCAAGATAAACAAATTTCAAAGTTCAGAGGAAAAATTAAGCATTTTTAAAAAACCATGCAGCAGCTTACAACATATATTCAGAAGTATGATTTTAGCAGCTCCGTCCTAGATTGGTTCCCTGTAGGGGGCGCCACAGAGGATTGTCTGCATCCATCTCCTTCAATCCCTATGTTCCTTCACACACTAATACAGTTCAGACTTTGCAGCAGTTGAAGCGCCAAAATTCTTATTTTAAACAGTAAACTAAACTGCAGGTGAAATACATCAAGCAGCGGTTACCACAACAAAATAGATTCAATTAATGTCTAACATAAATACAAATTTTGGCCTTATAAGTTTTCATATTCAATCAATACAGGATTGCAAAAACGTGTGGACTGTTATGTAAATGGGGATGAACATGACTGGCCAAAACTGCAAGACATGCCTCAAAAACAGCAGAAATATGGATGAGCCCTTTGGTTGTGAGACAGGTAGTATAGCCTGAAAATATCTAAATTTTGTCACACTATTATTGACAAATCTAACAAATAGAGACATCTTCACTGTCTGTGAAACCAGAATTGTAAAAGAGTACTTTTGTTTTTTTATGGTAAGGGAAACTGGGAATAAGCACAGAGAGACAATCAGGCAACATCAAACTCAAATTGAATTATTTTCTGTACTCAGACTGTTTAGATCTGGATTGACTTATATTTCAGTCAATCCAAGCAAAATGAAGATAGGACAAGCTTTAATGTTTCTACTTCTCAAGTAAATTAACAACCTTATTTTTATGTCTGATCGAGCAATAGACCCTAACACCAAAGTTGTTGATATTTGGAAGGTCAATGATGCCTTTTTGGCTCCTTGGGTGTGTGTGTGCTGGAGTAAGCCACTGCCATGCCCTGCCCCAAGGAAAGAGCTGAGTGGGCGGAATGGGGGATTCAGTGGGATCTGGTTGTGCTTGAAACCACAGGTGGTCTCACAACAAGCTCATTCAATGCAATTATGTACACACACAACTAATAATCCTCCTTTAATCAGGTTTTGGTCAAATGCAAGATAAAATGTCCATAACTTTTATAAACAAATGTACGCACATGTGCATTCAGGGGGCGAACTGGACCTGAACTCGGCTTGGTGTCTGTTTAAACTAAACGTTCCAAGTTAATGGGAACAACTATCCACAGAGCTGCTCAGAGGTTTCCTCATATCCTGTCCTAGCCCACACACACACAGACACACACAAAATCATTCCCCACCTCAAAGTGAGGCCCCACAGCTACTGTAACAGTGTAAAATCATTCGTAGAAGTCAAATCTCTACATCAACAATACCCTTTGTTTCCAGGGTGTATTTTTAAAACTGGCACCCAGGTTTGTTTGTCAAAATAAATATATTTTCTGGCCTTAAAATGCCCCATTCGCTTCTCGCCAATACTCTCAGCATACATGAGCATGACTTCGCAGCGAGTTCCTGAACTCCTTGGTAAAAAATAAATTCATAATGAAGTCTGAATAAGTCACCAGTTCCTTTTTGCTAAAAGCTGCCAGCATGTTCCTCTGACAGTGACCCACTGTGTTTAATACACATCTGGCTGCCAAGGGTCACTTTCCATTTGGCTTCACCACTTTGAGCCTCAAAGTGAAAAAGACGTGGAGAGAGTGAGAAAGAGAAGACGCAGACGGACAAGGGAGCAGAGCGGGCAACTGCTGGTGCCTGAGCAGGAAACACCCTTCCTCTGTGACAAACAGCCCAGCGTGCCAACCTCACACTTTTCCCCTAATCAATAATTCAACACTGACTTCATATGAATATAAACAAGCTTTGGAAATACATTAGGCACAGTTTAGTCGAGTTCAGCTAAACAGATGTTATGTGTCTAGAGTCTGGTCTTCATATGGTCTCTATATGTGTCTAAAGATGGAACAACTCAGGAGGTAATTGTCAATTCAAATTTTAGTCATTTTTTTCTCAGAGGTCCAGTCTGCTTTTCTCCAACAAAGCCTTGATGCTTTGATTTCACCTCGTTAAGATGTCTTTATAGCTCGAAAGGAGTTAAAAGAGATTTGGATTAAATCTATTTCAGCATTTTTCTGGAAATCGAGGACAACAATAAGATGGGACGTAGAGAAGATATTCTGTGGACATGCAGCCAAGATCGAAAATGTTAGTGATAACATAACATAAAGCAATGCTAAATAGTATTCTTTGTGCTTTGGAAATAAAAACGTAAAAATACAGGTATGCATTTCCTTCACTTAGTTGTAAACACCCATCAAACATTACTTACTTTCAAAATAGAATCCAGCTCTGAATCAATACAGACAGAGGCCTCCTGTTCTCTGCAGGCCTCCAGCGTTTGTTAGAGAATACAGGTAAAAATAAAAAAAAATAAAACAGCACAAGAAACAAATAGAAAAGGGTGGTGATGGCAGATATTTTACTTGCTAGATGTCCAGATTTAGTAGAGACATTTCACTACATACTTCTAGCTATCTTTGCAGCAAAGCAAGTATCTCAAAAACCAAACCAATCTCAGAAATAAAATAAATAAATAAATAAATAAGTAGACAACCCAGCTGTCCACAACAAAAATGATGAAGACACAATTATGGATATTACACATAGACATCAGTATGAGCTGGACTTGTTATGAATTACGCTGGAGAGAAGCACACACACCTCCAAAGTGTGCACATACAGTATGTGCTAGCTGAAAAAAGCAAGGAAGTCTTATGCTGCAGTCTCAAATTTATTTCTTAGACTGCTAAAGAGATATAATCCTATTTAGAAATAAGATGGGAGAAGAGAAAAAAGAGTAAGTAGTGGCTGACAGGGTGTTTATTATAACACTAAAGAAAATTCCAGGGCAAGTTCATATTTCAGAACCTTCACATTCTGTTTACAGTGATCAGTGTGAATCTTTCTAAACTGGGTGAGATATCGGCACTACAAACTGCTGGGTGCTCACGTTTCTGTACAGAAAAGGCATCTACATGCATTCTCTCATGCTGCTTATAAACAGAATAAAGCAGAGATGGCGTTTCTCCTGGGAAGCAAGATGGCCAGGAAAACAGTCTAAAAACAAACTATTTCAGGGGTGTTTAATTCAGTGTGAAAAGTACCTAACCCTCTTGTTTTTATTTTTTATTTTTTGATGGAATTAGAGGTGTTTTATTGTTAGGGTAAAACTACTACTAAGTCTTTTATAGGTATTGTAGGATAAAACATTGCTTATCAAAGTACCATTTTCATCTAAATCAGACAGGGGGTGTCTTAAAGTTTCTCATTTTCTATCTCCAAAAATCCTATTTAGCTTCTCATTCTGACCGGACGCAGACCCCCAACAGCACCACCAATCACTATTTTCTCTTCTCTCCAAACTGAAGTTATAAGAAACAAAAACTACATTCTGAGGATAAGGAAGTCTGTGTTTTAGAGTGTGTGTGCATGGATTATGAATAATTTATGTGTGGCAGACCTGATTGATGTGGGGTATACGGTTTCCAGCCGGCCAACTGAGGGGCTGCATGTCCGCTGCCAAACCCCAACACACTGCGCAGCCAACTTCAAAGGGTGTGGTCTGGACTCACTCATACACAAACACAAACTCTTTCTCTCCCCAACACTCGAACACACATGCAAATCTCCTGTTGGTGTGTGGGGGTGCTCTCAAACTGGAACACACAGGGTGTTGTGTGCTGCATGGAGGCTGTGGGCTTTGGGCGGAGGGCAGCCTGGCTTTCCACACCTGTGTTTGCAGCGGTAATTGGGGGTGCGAGCTATTTTGAGGCAGCTGGTGTTCACAAGCTCGCAAACCCGGCGTCGCATACATAGAGCTCTCAATGGCTGAGGTGTACAGGGCACGTGGGGTGGCGTTTGCTGAGCAGCAACCTGTGCTTTCTCTGGTTACAGAGTGTGAATGCCAGTGGAAAGCTCTAAATGGCCTGTAAATACAAACAGCCATATTTCCAGTTCCAGACCATTAAGGAGCTCATCATGGTCTGCGAATGCAGGCCTTTATGACATGACAGGCAACATCCTACATCCCTGAGGCAGCCACGTAAAGAGGATGCATCTCTCAAATAAACACAAAATAGTTTATTTTTTTTCTAGTTTCATTAATTACTTCCTTAGATTTTGTCAGGTAGTGGGACAGTCACATAAATTATAATACAGACACTATTAAAGTCAAAGCTGGCCTGTGGTTCGTTTGAGGATCTAAGCGTATTTTTATTTAGTCACCAGACTCAAGATAAACTTTATTCATCCTCTTATATTGCCAGTAAATTGTCATATTACATCTACATTTAAAACAACTAACTTTGAAATAATAAATAAATAGCCCTTCCACATATTTATTTTTCAATATTAAATTTCATAGTTAATCTATAATATTTTTTCTGTAAAAACTAGGAGAAAAGGATCAGACAAATTATGTTTTATTTCCTTCTCTTTCCTTAAGTAAATAGTAACTGCAAGCAATTTTTGAAAAATTTCCCCAAATCCCCAAAATATTTCAAACATCTAGTTGAATACATACCGTGAATATTTAGCGCAGTTCCATTGACAAAACAAACAGGCTATGTGTGTGCAGTAATATAGCTGGCGAGTTTACTTTCATACATAATTACATAGTTTTTGATATTGAATAAAGTTTTTATTTTTGTTTTTTTATGTAAATATTAAAAATACTTCAAACATAAATTCAAAGGCTTATGTTTTAGGGTAAAATGTCTGGAGAAGTGAATATGTTTTTATTTTTATTTTGTGGCATAAAAATGGTAGAAACATTTTTCAAATTAAAGTGCTACATTTTCTTTTGCACAGTCTATATTCACTAATGTATTCATAATTTATGTGCATATGTATTTAAATATTCCCATTAACGTGGCATTCCAGGTTGTCCACCTTGCTGCATATCATAGTCTACTATGACATAAACGCTCGACTAATAAAACAAGTACGACAAACCATGACAGTCTCCACCAGATCTATACTTTGTGGTCACACTGGTTTGGAGAGCAAAGAGGTGAGCTACTAGCTTGTAAATTACTGGAAGATTTGTGAAGACAGGGAATAAACACAGGCTGAGGTGAAGTGTGCTTGCTCATTCTGTTTTCCTCCTTGTTGCCTAATCTCGCAGCACATCCCTGTGGTAATTACATCTCATTAGAGCACTCGAGGCCTTTCATGTAGCTGCTGAACATGGCCACCGTCTCTCCCTTCTGGCCCACAGGCATAAACAAACTCTTGAGTTGGTCAGGTCCCTGGAGCCATGAAGCCCTTGCAGCACAGAGAAGTGGCAGGGATTCCCCCTCCCAAAAATATGCTCCCACCTCTTAATCTGAGGCACCACCCACATCTTTTTCCTCTTCTTTCTGTCTCCAGCCATTTTTATAGCTATCCCTTTGTTCCACAGAAAGCCAAAGTCAGAGAAGCAGAAGTCAGCTAGCTGTCTGCCTTTTGTGGCTCTGTAATGATATAATAAGAGGCCTGTTGTGTTTAGTGCAGGACTCTTTTTATAGCAAATGTCAAGACAGATGTGGAACCATTCAGCTTGATTAAGCATGTGTGCACAAGTATGAGGCACAAGTCACAAGTGTGACTCGGTGGAAACTAAGGATGACTAAGGATGGGTGAGGTTGACAAAAGAAGTAAATGAAGGAACAATGAGAACAGTCGGTAAAGAAAAAAGAAAGATGGATCTAGTTCAACGCTAGCTCGGGTAAAAGAGTTGCAAAGAGGTGATGATCAGGTCAACGGAGGTCATGCAGGGTGCAAAACCTGCAACTCTGGGGTAATTTTCAAATAAAAACAAACCACCATTATTGCTGCAGGGTCTCCACTTAGCTTACACACAAACACACACACTCTCACACTGCATGGGGACTCTTGATTAAAACAGAGATTGCAAGCACTCCCTAGAAAGTTCCACCTTCTAAAAGCAAATATGCAGCTTTAAGATGGAAGTTGTTTTAATAAGGATGAAGTTGAATTTGAGCAGCAGTGTCTGAATGCCTCATTGTGGTGCTGCTCTGAATGCAGCATCAGTTCTCTCTTCATCCATCAGACCAACACCTCTGCGAAGCATTTCTGCACCAATTATGAACTAGTCTCTAAAGTCACTGGACATTAATGTAACTGGACACCCACGTGCTGCTTTGTGAGAAACCGGCAGAGATTTTTATGGTTCATGCACATCTTTTTATCTGTGCTTAAAGAGATTAAGACATATGTATTATTTAGTGTACATTTACCAACCTGCCTTTATGTATGCTTTTGTATGAGGATCAAGCATCTGCATGGGGGTTTTTAGGAGTTTTTGCATTGACCACCAGATTTAATATTGTACGTCTGTGTGAGTGTAGATTTACTAAAAGTATAATAAAAAACAGACAACATAAGGAAGCAATTTGGCTTTGTTAAAGTAAGGAAGACAGGCTTTCAGTGCTGTGACCCAACAAATGTTTCCATTCCCTTTAAGCCACTCGCGGCGCTTGAAGCGGACTACTGGGGACGTTGTCTCTGCCACGCTCAATAGACCACAGACAGCTCTCTGCGGGGTTGGGTGTGAGTTCAACTCCTACGGCTGCAACCCCCGCCATACCCCAAAAAAGAAAATATTTAGAAACTTTTTGTGTTATATATTTACTTCCACTGCAATGTACTAATGTTGAAAAGCATTTGAATTGAAACTGATAAAGCCAAAAAACATCAAATTCACTGCTTCTTTTGATGAAAGTAGTGACTTGTAACATTTTTTATCAAAAAGAAAAGCAATAAAATGTAAACATAGATTTTTAAAGCAAAGATTTGCCTTTCAAGTCTGAGGTCACCACAGGTGGTAGTAATCTGAATCAGATTAAAACCACCTTCAGTACTATAATTTCAGTTGAATGTCAGTCTAGCGTGCTCTTATTCTATTGAAAGAGAAGGATTAAACGCTTTATTTTGGTGCACAATATCCAATGTTGGTTTCCAAGTTGATACATTTCTTTTTTACCAGTTGTTGGTAAAAAGTGCTTAAGTATTTGTGAATTTTAGTTCTTCGTAGTGTTCATGAGTATTATGAACACCACGAAGAACTAAAATTCACAAATACTTAAACACTTAAAACTGCCTATTTCAGAAGAACAAATACTAAATAGAGCCTAAAATGCTTTAATACTCAGAGTAGAAACTGACTTGGTAATTAGGGTGAAGGTGATGGATTGGCTGATTTGCAAATGCCACATAGCATTCAGCTTAAAAATATTTTAAATACGCTGCATGAAGAAAATTTGCAAATAACAGATTTCCCACAAATAATTTAGTCATGTTTCCCAGAAAAACCCGCAAAATGTTGAACCACGAATAGACTGGTTCAACTATCTATTCATAGTCTTGTAATTTATTACCCATTTAAAGGTAGTATAGTCATGTTTAATTATAAAATAGTCCATGGGTTATCGATTTTTTAGTTTGCTTCTTCAAAAAAATAAGATAAGAATTCATGAAGAATTTGTAGATCTGTCAGACTCTAGGTGGTGATTTTTTTATTTTATTTTTTTTCAATTTTGCCAAAAAAAAAAAAAAAAAAGCAAACGCAGCTGCAGCCCTAATATCAAAATTTGGGAGCAATTGATTTGCAACATTGTTCAGGCACCTATGGTTGAATTAAAATCCAGAAACAAGCAGCTTTGTTGCATCCAGTTATGACAAATCCAGGCTTTTTTTTTTTTATTTGATTTTTTTAATGGAATCTATTCATCATAAGGTCTTGGGTTACTGTGGCAAATGTGGTGATTGTGAAATATGACGTGTGTCTTTTTGTTCTCTCAGTTATGTCTGGGAACAAAACTGGAAGAATTGGTTTAGTGAGTATCTTACATCTTTGACCTAAATTATCTAAATATTTCTATTCATTATGTTTATGTCATAAAAAGCTGCACCACAGCCTTATCTGTCAACTGTTTCTCACTCTATTCTAATTGCTGTAATAATATGCCAAGTTGTTACCTGCCTAACAGAAAAGTAAAGAAATTTGTCTAAGAATTTAAAGCAACTTTTATTTCTTGAGACCAAAACATGAAAAAGCAATTAGAAACCTGAAATTCATTTAAACCCTGAATGCCACTGAAAAACATAGCCTTGAAATATAATTTCTAGCTCTTAGTTTCCTTCTACTTGTCATTCTACTTGCTATCATATTTATCTGTAGTGTTTTTGGCGCCACCTCATGAATAGAATTATAATTGGTAGTGAGGATGAAATATATGCCACATGGGTGCAATGATCGCTAAAACAAGAATCCCTTTTAAAGCCTAACAAATTTACTGCAATGTGATGCAGAAATTCCAGACAAAGTGCCAGAACGTGACATTCAAGGGCCGTGAACAAGCTTGTTTTATTTATAGACAAGGAGCGGGAGGACAGATGCTCCCACAGAAGTGTACACATGCATAAAACATTTACAGTTGCTGCTTTATGTGAACGCGCAGACACAAAAAGCAGAGTCTCAAAGGTCAGCCAGTCAGACAAAAATGTAATCAAGACGAGAAAACAGACAGAGAGCTGTGAGAGAGAGAAAAGAACTGATAATGTCACTGAGCTCTTGTGATATTTGGCTTAATTTCGACAATCTGGACTAAGAATCTTCCCACGAACCGCTCAACCGTCTGACACTGAGAGAGACACAGAGAGCGAGGGAGTGTGAAGGCGCAAAAGAGGAGGTCACAAACATTCCAGTCGCAAAGAGTCTGCCAGACTCCTCAGACAATTAAAATGAGATGACCCTAGTGCCCCCAACCCTACAAACATCCCTCAACTCCATTAGCCCTGTCTTCTAGTGCAGCAAGGGCCTCTCTCACTCCCTGCAACATAGTCATACTCCCTAAAATATCACAACATCAGACTCTGCATTTTTTTCAAGATAAGTTTTGAAACTTGTTTGCATTAAAAAAAAGAATCATCACATATGTTCTTTATACCCATAGACACTTTTACTGCTGAATAATTAAGACATATTTACAGTGCTTCTTATCCACTGCTGCAGTTAACTCTGACATGCTGGATTCAACATTTAAGCTTTACAGTTGATTGCAGTGGGTTAGCCACCAGTTTTCTTTTTAAAGCTGATCAAAGCAGCTTTCTGCTATTTACCCATGTAACTCCTACAGTTTCATAAAAGCACCTTTTTTAATGCCTTTGTTATTAATAACGGTGCAACTGACAAATATTTTAGTGCACTATTGAATAATGATTCTAAAGTAATCTTGTGTACTTAAACACCGGCTAATTTATTTCATTTTTTTCTTGAGATGTTCTATTTAAATCTACAGCAATGAAGTTCTTGCCCTTTCATCTATCAGAACTGTTCACAGTCACACTCAGGCCCATGTTCAGGGTCACCATTTACAATCAGTTCAGTAATGCGTGACTTTCTTTTCATATAAAAGTCACTTTGTCACTAACTGTCACCTTGGTATGAATTTCATTTGTGAATGGGTTTCCCCTCCCTCCCTGAATCCTGTGTTTTGCTTTTATGAAACAGTCACAGATCTAGTGCCACACTTTTCTACAGACAGCCTCCTCCATGGACAACAACATTAGAGTTTCCATCCAGGAGTTATAGTAGTTATTTAGAGAGCAACGGTACAAATGTCCAGATAAAAGTTCCTCAAAAAGTATTTATGTCTCTTACAGATACAAAAACCAAATAGTTGAAGTTGAATATTTAAGAGAGATATAAACATTTCTGTCTGAGAGCAATTTTCTGTATAATACACAACAACAAACTTCTGTCCAATCAGAAAACGCTTTGCATAGAGTTCTGCTGAAATAATTTGACCACAACCTGGTGTCAACTTCGGAAGGCAGATGCATTTCTGGGAACAAAATGACACAATTTCCATCACGCGTCTGTCAAAGAGAGACGATTTCAGTGCTTTGCATGAAGTATGTGAGGGCCTTTATTTTCACCATGCACTTCAGTTTTCAACACATGTGCATAAAGAGAGCAACTCTGCATGACTACAATAATTAACCCATTGATAATCAAAAATTTTTTAACCTCTGTTCTTTAAAAATGTTTCTTTGGCAAAAAGAAATGGACACATTAAGGAGTTACTGACACTTGCAAAGACAGTCAGAAAACTATCAAAAATGAGGAAAAGATCTACATGACATTTTATTTTTATTTTTTATTTTTCTCTTACTCTCTCGCCTCCACCAGCTGACTCCTGCCCTCCGGTCTTGGCCTGTTAAATGCTCAGCAGGGTCCCTTACCTCCCCACCAGCAACCCCCTCTGGAGACGTCAAACCATCCATTATTTGCTCCTCCCTAACCTTCTCTTCTGCTGCTCAACTCCATCTTTCCAGGCGGGAGGTTTTTTTCCTTTGCATGTGTGATGGACGTCACTCCAGCCACAAACCTGTCATCTAGCAAACCTGTTGAAATTCAACATTTCAGCCCTGAACAGATGGAAGAGCTGATGCATACTCCAAAAAGCACAGTTACGACTGTGTCCGTTTTTAATAAAGATACCAAAACGGCACTCAGTCGGTCTGTGTGACTCCTTTCTGCACGACTCCAGACTGCAAACTACTCTGCAGGCTCCACAAGAAGGCTGAGGATTCTTGTTACATAAAACATTGAAGAGAAAGCCGAGGAGAAACATGCTAGAGAAGAAGCAGCAGAGCATCTGCTTTCATCCTCAGTCTGGCAGGGGAGAATTTAGGCCAGTTTGCCTGAAAGAGATCACCAGCTGCAGCTAAGTTTAAATCGGGCAGCAACAGTTTAGCTAATTCTTTTAGAGGGCTTAAAACGATCTTCTCTAATTGCATCAATTATCAAAAAAACTGCATTAAATTTTCTTCAAGTTGTTTACCAAGTTGAATTAGCACATCACATGTTAACTCCCTAGATGTTCTACAAACCCAATAAAACTCTTAAATTTCAATTTCCATTTTCCAATTAATATAAAAGAGTGGCAAACGCATGCTGACAAATGCAACTTGGACTCAGAAAGGCTTTCAGGGAGGCACTGGAGGAGACATGATGATAGGAATGATGAATTGAGTGACTTAAAATAGATCTTGGGGGAGGCTCTCTTGCCCCATCGGAGTCCACATCTTAAATCACTGAACATTGGCCGAGTGTTTTCCGTGGCATCTTACCAGAGGGACAGAAACAGGCATGAAGTTAAAAATGTTCACGATGCAGGAGGAAGATAAATAAAGAGTGATTGTGTAAAACTGACTCCCCTTTGCTGCCCTAACAAAAGAAGAACAGATTACAGAAAGATCCATGACCTAACATTCTGCAATTCCTTTGTATGAGGAGGGCATGTTGTTAGTGTAATGTGTAGAGTAACTGAATAATTGAATGATGCAGTTTACTTTTGTTTTAGACCCTCACGTATTGAGAAACGAATGCCTGCTGGAGGGGCAGACCTTGTAGAAGTTTTAAATTTTACCCCATTGCTAAAGTTTGTAATTCCGACACGACATGAAGCGTATCAGAATTTGCCTGCATTGTAAACAACCATCCTCCACTGCCGAGAAGTGCCGAGAAAAACGAGAAATGTTGTTAATGTTTATTCAATACTTAGGAGTGTGGTCAACTAATCGGCCACTCTAATTGGTCTTGGCCATGCTTCTAAAGATGTTGTGGCCTGGTTTTACAGCTCTTGCCATTTCCAGTACGCTTCATGAAGCAGGTGGACTACATATGTCATGGCCAAATGTTAGCGATTGTGTAGGTCCACACCTTCAGCAAGCATTCGTTTCTCGATAGTCAAAGGTCAACACCTTCTGGAGCAAAGTCTAGAGCAGGGGTGGGCAACTCCGGGCCTCGAGGGCCGGTCTCCTGCAACTTTTAGATGTATCTCTACTTCAACACACCTGAGTCAAATAATGAGGTCATTAGCAGGACTCTGGAGAACCTGACTGCACTTAGGAGGTGATTCAGCTATTGGATTCAAGTGTGTTGGACCAGAGAGACATCTAAGAATTGAAGGACACCGGCCCTCGAGGACCAGGATTGCCCACACCTGGCCTAGAGCAAAAATGAATTTTTTTCCAGGCTAATTCAAGACATAAAAATAAGAAAATTAAAACCTTGTCCTTCAACGGAAATGTTTGATTAAGATAAGGAAGAGAACGGAAATCTGTTCTGTCTCCCAAACATTTATTTGTTTATTTCCCAAACATTTATTTGTTTGGGAGACAGTGAATATAGTAGGCAAATAATAAAATACCTTAAAAATTCTGTAAGCAGATTCTATAGACCTCCAACTCACATAAGGTTCTTTTGGTGAAGTTCTAGCATTAACAATCATTTTATCATTTTAACTGTCCCCCATTTTAGTAGTGCATATGTGTAAAAATAGCTCTATATATAAATACCTGTAGTAGGATTAGGGTCTGTGGCGTTTTATTACTTTGAGCCAGTAGGCCGATTAAACTCCTGTTAACTAAGCTTCTGGTTGAGGTTTAGGGGATCGAATTTCACCTGCAGTTGATGACTTTAAAACAGAATCACGCATGAACCAACCCGTGCCCACACACCACTCGTGTTGTTTATTCATCCTGTCTATTCTGGATGTCACATCACCATGACAGCAGCCACAGTCACAAGTCCTGCCTCGCTGAATGATCTACACTTCTGTTGATTTGGGTGTTCTGTGCCAGCAGGGGTTCAGAGGTCGCGAAGCTGTCGTCATCGACAGGGAGGTTTTGGTGATGAAACCTAACACCGGCTCTCCTCTGCCCTATTAGCTCTCATTGTACGTTTTTACCACCCCAGCTGTGTTTATTAAAACCTTACTGAGCAAGGAAAGGTATTTATCAGCTCCCTGATTCACGACTGTAAAACCCATGACGGCAAGTATATAAAAGAAGTTTGTCGGTGGTTAAAAAAAGAAAAAAAAAAAGAAACACCGACAGCTATGTGACACTGTCTACTTTAATACCCTCCTTGCATTTGTGGAAACAAATAACTGTGTTCACAGTCATTTCCAACCCATGCATTTCCATGTATTCCTGATAATAAAAACCTACTAAATTCAATGAATAAAAAGCCTTAAAATTATAAATCTTTGATTTCATCACCTCAATATTGCTCAAACAATGAATAAAAACCCAACCTTTAACTTAAGAACATTAATTTAGTGGGGGAATTACTTGTACATTAACATATTTTTCATATTAAATCTTGTATCACCCTGTTTGCTAATGCCTAACACATCAACTGGATAGCCTTTAGTTTTATACTGTAATATTGCCCAAGGTTAGAGCATACGGAATGACAGATCTTTGGCCATTCTTCTTAGCACGGTGTCTCTGAGTCATCCATAGTCCTTGATCCTGTATTATGACTGTTATTCACTTGGGATGTTTTTTCCTCCCTTGCCGAATCAATGTACTTAAATGAAGGGTTGGATTTCAGAGTGGGATTATGCTACTAGAAACCAGGACATTTAAGGTGTGTTGCATTATTTTCAATAGAGGTGTCTCTAATTGTTCAAATTAAATCATTAAATGGCTAATTTTAGACTAAATCCTACTATAATGGATTGTACAGGAACAGACTTGGAAAAAATGTGATAAATAATTAGACTGAATAAGATATGAATTGAACTAATTTGTGGTACACGATGCTTGGTTGGACCTTTGTTTCAAACAAATTCCAATATGTTTTTACAGTGATCATTGAATCTTTAGAAGATAATAGTGTAGGAATTAAATGCATATGGAATTTATTCAATTAAAAATAAACATGCACAAAAGTCAAGTACTTACGGCAGCTTAAGTACTGCAGATGGAAGATCAAGTTATTACAGCAACCATTAAAAAAAAAAAGAGCTAAGTTACTGGTGTTTTGTTTGTTGTTTTGTTATTTTTTGGATATAATAAGGCAAATGTTGCACATTTACTTGTGTAATCAGCGGTCACAGAATAAAGGGCGCATAAATAAATATTGGTGTATGGTACACATGAGAAAAAACTGTTATAAAACTGTTATAACAGACACTGAAATGCAAGTATGCTAAGAAGGTCTGGAAGTCCGTAAGAAATAAATCAAGTAAGGATATAAGTTAAAGATGCAAGTTAAAAATAAATCAATGGAAGAAAACATCTTTTTTTTTGCTCCAGAGAAACAAATGCAGAGATTCAGATTTGTTTATCTTTTAGATTCTGGAAACTAAACTCTTTCCATAGTCCTTTTTTCTTTTGTTCTCATCCATCTAGACCTGGAAAGTGATGAAAGCAAATTTCATCCTTTCCAGATTTTTCTAGACTATGTAGGAACACTGAAGCAAAGTGGCAAAGAAAAGTTTCAGAAACATGAGAAAGTGAGGCCTGGTGAGAAAAAAGAAGCCTAAATCATAAAGCTGTACCAGTTACTCCAAACATTCTTCTATGTGCACAAAATGTCTTTTAGCTGCCAAAAATGTAGAATTAGGGTATCAACACAGCTGTACCATCCATGTATGGCCTACTACTGAATCTGTATGTGCTCATTTAGAGCATTATGCAAGTAATGCCTGTGGTTTTCTTTTCTCTTTGGCAGACTCAGAATCAAGAATCTGTCCTGTATCACAGAGCCGTTGAACCAAATTATGCTTTAAATGTAGTCATCAAACTGAGAAATTCCAATCCCTCTTACGGAAAATGAGATCAGGCGGATTTAAATTATTTTATTTGACGATTTTATACTAAAGCATTGAGCTCCTGACATCTATTTCGTATTACAATAACTATAAAGGGCTCCATTGAGAGTGACTGGGCAGCCCGAGGTCTGTCTGCCTGGCTGCGATGGATACCCGATACCCCGCTGAGACGATGCCCAGCCAGCCGCACGCCTTCAGACGTCGTTAGAGCAGACACATAGCACGCCCCTCCTGCCACCCGCAATTCATCCACAGCCAATTAGGAGCAATTTCCCTGTCCTGGGTGGGGTGACGAGAGGGAGACAGAAAGCAAGGAAAAGCAGTTGTCAGCCCAAAAGCAGAGGCAGATGGTTCTGTTTACTGATGGGTAGTTGTTTGGCTCTGCCATAGTGACACAAAGCTGGTAGTTTCTGGATGGGAACCATGGAGGGCATTAGTGACAAACGTGACCTCTGGTGGTCTGGTAGTTGGGTTGGGCTTTCAACTAGGGAGATAGTTTAGTAACGTATAACGTACAACACTTGCACAATCTCTCCTCTGCATCGGTTCCCCCTCTGTACCTCCAGCTTCTGTTTGGCTTCCTGGAAATAAAAAAAAAAAAAAAAAAAACTTTCCGAAACAGGAGGTGCCTGATCCACCAGAGCTGGAATGTCGCGGTTCCCACAGGAAACCTGGTGCATCTCAACCCAGGGCGTCCTGGACAGGCAAGTACTCACACAAATCTCTCAACAGACGGCTGTAGCTATGAAATGCCAGCTAGAGGAACATATCTAGATGAAAAAATGTTCTCAATGGGATCCAAGAACCAATGTTTTCCTAGCACAATAAGAACATTTATGCTTTTAGTCAAACCTGCAGTTCAAACTAGACTAAACATTTTTCATAACGGTCTCAATCTCACATGCATGATTCGCTAAAATAAGCCCAAGTACGCCCATTTTGTTCTCCATCAGTTCTTGCATACTGATATTATGGTCAGTTTGGTTTACTGAATACGGTTTAAAACTACAACTAGCCAAAAATACAGTTCCTTGAAGGCGTTTAAAAGTTACTAGCTGACAAATCCTGTTTTGTTAGCAAAACTGTTTTACTTTAATAAATTCCTTTTGGAAGATGTAGCTTTGAAGTTTAAGAACATACCATTTTGCAACTTTTTTTAGTTTGTATAGAATAAAAGAGTCATTATGTGTACCACTACACCCACACCAGCAATGCATATTTTAAATATGCCTTCCCCTTTTTGTCCGTTTAAATTTTCTTGTCTTCTGACCTGACTTCCCATAATAATGCAATGACTCAAGCTTCACTTCCCAACAAACCCTTCACACCATAGCATTATAGTACAAACCAGATCTGACACATCTGACCCCACACTGTTTAGCTGAAGCAGCGCTCCATAACCCTTTCACCTTAACTCACATCTTAGAAACCTCACCCTTCCTCCACCGCCACATTCACGACCATCACCTGCCAATAACAACACAGTTCACTGCAAGAGGTTTGCTGTTAGACATGGCAACCCATTGAGTCTTTCATCTCAATAGCCATGCACACATGTTACGACCTTGACCTATCACACACTTCAACACACATGCAGGAATGCATGCTTCCATACACACACACATGCACAAGGGGAATAACACACTTTCAAAAACACTCAGCTGTCTGCTCCTGGACGATGTGACCCCACTGTTCGTTTCATCTCCCCAAGCCTCTCTCTGCTTGATGCTGGCACCATTACCTTAACACAAACACAGTATTTCTGTCATCGTCCCCAGGACGCAGTGTTCTCCTAATATCGCCCTTTCTTCTGAAGCCATCAGTGGATGGCGATGTGGGCCTGAAGGGATCTGGGACATGGGTGAGTTGTGGGAAATCAGAGTACAGTCTGTGGCCTCACAGCATGCAGCCCTTTCTTTCTCCTTCTCTATCTCAAAATCTCTTTTGGCAGAGAATCATAGAAGGTTTCACGCTGATCACATATTATGGCCTTAAATGATCTGGGAAAACATGCCCCGTTAGTACTATGTGCACATCTGAACGCTGTTCAGCTTTGAAGACGGTTGTGTGGATTTCTGAGTTGTGTGTTTGTGTGTTTTACCTCCACATAGTCCTTGGCGTGGCCCCAGTCCCTCTTGGAGTCCAGGTTCCCGAGGCTGAAGCTCTCCAGCTGGCCCAGGTGAATCTTTGCCACAGAACGGCTGATCTTCCGTGTCACAAAATTTGCGCCTGAAAAAAATTAGAGTTCAGAATATAAAACGGTTCAATTCATTCTAACATTCACCAACAGATGAGTGAAAAACAAGAAGCAAATACAATGCTGTGAAAAAGCATTTGTCCCCTTACAGTTTTTGTCTATTTTTGCTTCCGTAATTCTCCTGACTTGTTCAAGATCATCTGATAAACTTTATCATCAGACAAATATAACCAAAGTACAAAATGCAGTTTTGAAATTGTCATGTCATTTACTTATTTATCCAAACTGCCCTGTTTAAG
This sequence comes from Xiphophorus maculatus, assembly GCF_002775205.1. Classification (NCBI taxonomy): domain Eukaryota; kingdom Metazoa; phylum Chordata; class Actinopteri; order Cyprinodontiformes; family Poeciliidae; genus Xiphophorus; species Xiphophorus maculatus. Next base: position 8,591,075 of record NC_036451.1, on the reverse strand, counting down.
ACAGTAATGGCAATCTTTTCAAATCTTAAATATCTATAATTAGCACATTTGTTTGGAAAGCTGAGTTCAATATCTAGCCAAACTCATGCCTAATTATTGCATGAGCTGAAAATAAAAATAAAAACACATCATGCACAGGTCTCATGCATTTCAAGAACAGATAAAAAACCAAATCCTTGACAACTGTTGGGCTCAAAGAGGCTAAAAAGCCATTTCAATTCCACCCATGGCGAAAGTTCTAACAATGGTGAACCTTAATAGAAAATTACTCCAAGGCCATCATCAACTTATCCAGGAGATCAAAATGAACCAAGAAGAATATCTAAAGTCTCCAATTCAACATAGTGGTGGTAGTATTGATGCCTGAAGCTGCTTTGGTTCTTTGAGCGCTGGACAACTTGTAATAATTCATAGAAGAATAAGAATATCCGATTGTTAGTTTGTGACCACTAGCTGAAAAGCACAAGGGTTATGCAGTGGGACAATGATCCAATGCACACCAGACTGTCCATTTCTGATTGATGCAGCCATTTCAAAAGTATCAATGACAACTATTGGAAACACTTGATGGTAGTTGTTTTCCAAACCTATTTATTAGGTTTGGGGTCAACTACTTTTTCACACCAGGCCTGGTAACTTTAGAAATATTTCTTTGAAAATTCCATGTTTTATTTATTCATGCTGTATTTATCAAATATTACAATTGGATATTCAGAAACATTTAACCGTGATAGTAAAACAAAAGCAGAATGAATCTGTATTAGGCAAATGTTTCACAGCACTGTAAGGGAACTCAAGGCCTCATTTTTGGAGATAAAAATTCCAGTGACACATACTAATATTGTGCATATTTCTCTGACACCACACACACTCTGACACGTACAGACTTCCAAACCTCCGATAGTTTTCCAACCCTCTTTAGCCAAAGCAAAAAATTCAAAATGTAACTCTGAGTCAAATCAATTCGTTACCAACTCACATTACAGCCACAAGACCTTTTTTAGAATCCTTCCCTCTCATTTTCTTCTCTAATTTACCATTTTGGTGTCAAATCTGGGCTTGATGCCAACACAAATTTCAGGCCATCTGTCTGTAAACATAAAAAAAAAAAAAAGGAACAGGGACATTCCACATGGGGAAAAAAGGAAAAATTGACCGATCCAGACCACCATGGTGTTGCCCATGTAGCATCCAGTCAAAAACCACCACAATGACATCTGCCAGATCACCAGCATCATGCTCTTCATCGGAGCCGGCACACGTGGCGATTTTATCTGCAGCAGGACAAACAAGCTTCTAATGAGAGCGTGTGCGGCTAGAATGGTTAGACGTGCCTTTGGGTATTTTGTTGGGATGGTGTGGGTTGGTGTCATGTTCTACTCGTGCTGTGGATGGTCTGTGAATATATGGTGAAGCCTCTCCAACTCAAATAAAGCATTATATTGATGGAAATCAGCACTAAATATTAGGTTGTCATGTCGAATAACGTCACAATCAGAGTTGAAGTAGCTAAATAAAGTTTGAGGAGTTGAACTCATCTGTTCAAAAGGCCAAACTGGAAGACATCAGAGTATAATTTCAAAGGAACTCTGCGAGTTTGCATCAAAGTATATGCTATTTTTAGTTTATGCAACATAAATCTCCCACAACCTCATGCTAACCTTTCTGAGACCCCCTTAGAGCTGCTACATCCAAGCTGAATGCTGCCTTTAAGCCCTGAGTCCATTCAGGCTTTAACAGCTCAGTTCTGGCTCCACACTGTATCACTGTTCCCTGACATGGAGCAGAGCCTCCATTTAGACACAGGAAAATCCTGTGTACCCAATCATGCGAATGCACTAAATTTGTAGTAATTATTTCATAGGAAAGCGACAGCTCTAGGGCAGGCTGAGCAGAAACAGATCAGGAGAAGGGTAGACATGCTTGTTTAAGAAAGTACAGCTTGTTGTGTGTTTGTGGTGGATCACATGTCCCCTGTGTCAACGCTTCTTTGTTGCAATATTGGAATGACGTATAATGAACTTAAAAAAAATTTTTTTTTTAAAGATTCCTGATATTAAAATCAATATTTTTGGCATGAATTCAGAAATAGTACATGTCCACAGAGCGTACATAAATTGTCAATGGAAAGCCCCTTCCATGTCAGACCTTTCCTGTCTTTGCATGATCGTGTGTAATCCTGCCTTAGGGCCTTTTTCTAACCTGGCAGTTCATTTGTTCTGGCAGATACCAGCGCTCCCACTAACTGTAGTCAGACGCTAAGCAACAATTATTCATCTGCCACTGACACAGACGTGGATGTCAGTTTTTCTCTCATCCATATCAGCTAGACAGGCTCTTATTTCATCATAGAGAGTGGGACATTCATCACACACCTACACACACAATAGGTAATAAAGAGACACTGTCAGGTTACATTATGTGAGGTGTATGATCCGGAGATTTGGTCTTTGACCTGTTAGAGTGTTTAAAAGTCGACACTGCTTTGATTATTAACTGCCTGCCTTTCAAGATCTACCGTTTCAGCTTCAACTGACTATGAAAAGGCATTATAGCAGAAACAAAGTAGCATTAGTTGGGAACTGAGCTCAATAGTGCTAACTTATCAGTAAGGAAAATGCAGTGATCTGAAAAGTATTTTAACATTTTATTAAAAAAAGAAGTCTTCAAAGATTGTTTACATATGCTCAGTATAGATAATATTGATATCAAGAACATAATTTAGTAAGGTTGGCATCCCTAGAAATGCTGCTTTATACTTTATACACTTAGGAGTAGTGTTTGAATACTGAAGAAACTAGCTTCAGTATTCAAACACTACTCCTAAGTGTATAAAGTATATAAAGATCAATAGAGATCTTAAAAGCAATTCTCATTTTTTTAAAAAGTCATCATACTTTAGAACCAGTGGTGAAGACACAAGAGAGGATGCTGCTGAAACAGAGATAAAAGTACTTGAAAGTGGTTGGTTTTGAGTTCATAGTACAAGGATCTATCTTCCCTTCATTGACCTTTATTATAGGTAATTTCAAACATAAGTGCTTGAAGTTATTTTGGAAGTGTTTTTTTTTTGTAATCAGCAAAAAATGTCTAGTTTGCTGTTGATCACATCCAAAATATAATATTCTGTCAAATCGAACAATTTAAATACATTTGCAAGGTTACATTTCTAACCGTTATCCTTCAAACACTTCTGCAAAGCAAACACTCAATGATTTATAATTTTAAATTATGTAGAATCTTTATCAAATGAAAAGAACCTGAATAAATCTTGGGTTAGGGATCTAGACCATGATGATTTTAGTCATGTTTCCATCCAAATATTATGCAGATTTTAAGAGAATGCTTGGAATGTTGAAAAAAAAAGCAAATTAGGCATGTTCCACTCCTGATCTGGAGGAAATCAAGCAGGCTATGCACAGGATGATTTTGTCAGATTGGGATCAATAAAGTATTTTGTTGCTGGAGGTAGGGACTGCATAATTTCCCAGTGTACAAAAATGCATTCATTGATGTCTATTTACTTGTTGTCTTTACATAATTGTAATAAAATATTGATAGATTTAAAAATGATCAATTTATGATTACAATGTCATAAATTGTAATCAATTGGTTTAAAACTGTCCTTTAGTTTCTTTAATCTAACCTAATTCAGAATGAAAGTTATGATGATGTTAATTTAAAGTGGTATAGTACAGCCCAAGCATTAAATTTTCTTTTTTGTTTTTGGTTAGAGTAATGAAAAAATGTAATCAAAAGCTCATTAGGGGCAGCCCTTTGTCTAGTACATACTACAATCTTGTGGGCCAAGTCAATGTAACTAGAGCCCAGTTTGGCGACTACAGCAAATTGGAAAGCTGAGGTTTGATTTGATCCAAGAGAAACTTGAGTTTGAAGGTTAAACACAGGTTGTCAAAACTCTGCAAAGCCTGTTTGGCTCTTAAAAGGGTGTCAGAGGTACATGGTGGTGCACAGTACACCAATCAGAAATAAAGTCCATTATTTCCCCCAGAGCACACCTGTAGTATCCTTGTAAAGCTCACACCTCTGTTTAGAGTGGCTCTGCTCCCTGCCTTCTCTAATTGGTGCGCCATGGACCCGAGCTTGGGGCTAATGGACGGGTCTGCCCGGCCCCGGACAAAGCCTGCTCTGTTACAGACTGTGGTGTTAATGTGTTTCCTTTACTGGCAGCGGCAGAGTAGGACAGCCAGAAGGAGGTGGAGGGGGTGAGAGGAGTTGAGAGGGGAGCTGACAGGAGGTTCTGAGCCCAAAAGGGGCAGCGGTGGCCGTTTAACCTTGCCCGCAGCCTGGCGGAAAGTCTAATAAAACCGTGGGCCATGAAAACTGAGCAGACAGCAAAACCCCTGCCAGAAACTGACACTCACTTTCTCTCTCCCACTCTCATTTAACTTGTTCCCCCTCCATTCCGTTTCGTTCGTTGGCCAACAGGAAAAACGTAGCAAACAGAATTCGTTGGCACAGCTGGGCTTGAGCACGGGAGGAAAAGGAGGAGGAGGGTGTTGAGAAATGTATGGAGATGTCTCCTATTCCCAAGCCAGACCATGTGGGTCAAGACAGGATGGGGACAGGAGCTGTCAGCTGGGGGCATGGGTCTGGGGGAGAATGGGGAAGAAACTGTGGTTTTGAGGAGATTTTGGCTCAAGAGGCCTTAGTTACTCAAAAGAAATTCTGTTGTTTGAGACATTCTGGTAAAAAAAAAAAGTGACTTATAAAGCCTTAAACTGTGTAAAGGCTCAGCCCCCAACACACCCAGACATTTACATGTCTGACTCACACACATTTATATTACTGTCCGTCAGTATATTTATGCACATTTACTGAGACTAAACCACAATGTGATTTATTCCAATCTTTCCTCTGTAACATTTATTCTGAAGACATATTGTGCGGTTGTGGCATGGCCGAGTGGTGCATTAGGCCTGGAAAAACTGAAAGGCTATAAGCTGTAAAGCTACACAAACGCAATACTTTATTAATTAAAAATAACTATCAAGATGATCTTTAATGGAATATTTGGACAGGTAGAACATCTACTTATTTTGTGTGCCTAGTTTCAGCTTCTAGAACAATTTATTGAGTAGCTATTTAAAAAAAAGCCTGCAGGTTGTTTACATTTTGGTTAAAAAAAAAACTATAAAAAAAAACACTAAAGAGTTGATCCAAGTCTTTTCCAGATATTTGAGTCTCTTCTGTTACAAGCTTGTCTCAACTGGTCTTATTTCGAACATACAAAGTGAATAATAGACAAGACATAATTTCATTTTCATAGTGTTGCCATAGAGATCTTTCAGTTACCTCAACACTGCATCTACACACCTGTTTTGGCATTCAGCCAAAACTCCAAATCCCATAATCTTGTTTTGTCTTTGAATAATGGCCCTGGGGAGTGAATGGGTACATTGTGGAATTGTAACCTTTAATTTCTATTTCCGCTCCCTCTTAGGTTTTAGGTCAATATGTTAGCACCAAAATTAATCCTAGCTCATCTAGTGAATATCCAATTTTTCTTTATCTGCACTGAGTTATTGAATAAAATACCTAACAAGCAGGAGGATTGAGTAATATTGCAGCAAGAATATTTTCCAAATAGGGCGATTTGGCTCTACTTCAACCTAACCAAAGCCTTGTCAATGCCTGCCATTGCTGTCATTGATTCACTTTCTGAGTGATATCTGCAGCTTCAGAAAAGAGAGAATATTTGTGCTACATCCAAGACAGATCATGGGTTCTTCTCAGCCAACAGAGTGTCTATTCACACCTGAAACACAGGTGCCCTCATTTAAGGGCTGACACAACTGACAGGAAAGACGCATCAAGAAAGAAAGTTGATGCAAGGTTATCTGGAAGCATAATAGTAAAAGAAAAAGACAAATAGATGTTTCTGTGTTCATGAACTTAAAAAAATAAACGACTCAGTACTCATTATCGCTTCCCTTTATCAGAAAATAATAAAATGTCCTCCCTAATTATTGACATTTGTGGTTAGAAAAATCCAACCTTTCATTTAGTACAGATCTACATGAAGAGCATATATTAAGCAGTCTAAAACAAAGCAAACTGTGATCAGCAAAATTGGGGTCCTGACTGTCGTTTGTGGTTACGAGCCGAACGACAGTTCAGATTACGCACCCTTTTTGGAGTCCTTAGAGGGGGTACTGGAGAGTGCTCCTCTTGGGGACTCCCTTGTTCTGCTGGGGGACTTCAACGCTCACGTGGGCAATGACAGTGAGATCTGGAGGGGCATGGTTGGGAGGAACGGCCCCCCTGATCTGAACTCGAGCGGTGTTCTGTTGTTGGACTTCTGTGCTCGTCACGGATTGTCCATAACAAACACTATGTTCAAGCATAAGGGTGTCCACACGTGCACTTGGCACCAGAACACCCTAGGCCGCAGTTCGATGATCGACTTTGTTATCGTTTCATCGGATCTGCGGCCGTATGTCTTGGACACTCGGGTGAAGAGAGGTGCGGGGCTGTCCACTGACCACTACCTGGTGGTGAGTGGGCTCCGGTGGTGGGGGAAGATGCCGGTCAGACCTGGCAGGCCCAAACGTGTTGTGAGGGTCTGCTGGGAACGTCTGGCGGAATCCCTTGTGAGATGGAGCTTAAACTCCCATCTACGGGAAACTTCGAACATGTTCCAGGGGACGAGGGGGACATTGAGTCTGAGTAGACCATGTTCCGTGCCTCCATTGTCGAGGCGGCTTATTGGAGCTGTGGCTGCAAGGTTGTCGGTGCCTGTCACGGTGGCCACCCTCGAACCTGTTGGTGGACACCTTTGGTGAGGGATGCCGTCAGGCTGAAGAAGGAGTCCTATCAGGCCTTTTTGGCCTGTGGGACTCCGGAAGCAGCTGATGGGTGCCGGCGGGCGAAGCGGCATGCGGCTGGGGTGGTTGCTGAGGCAAAAGCTCGGGCGTGGGAGGAGTTTGGAAAGACCATGGAGAAGGACTCCATGGTCAGAAGGGCTCTTCTGAATACCACCAACAGCTGTCATTGGAGTGAAAATGGCTGGTCATGGAATCGTTAAATTGGATCATCAGGAAAAACATTTGGTCAGATCAACACAAAACAAATCTAACTAATTTGGCTACATTTTTGTATAAAAAAGAAATAATTTGCAGCTCATGGTGACGTCACTGCAAAATTTTAAGATAAATTGATTTCTTCCAACTCACTGACAAATAAAACAATATTTCTTGTTATCCACTGTTTTGAAAATATTCTTATCAATGCTGAAGGTTTTGTTACTGCCACAATTAATTTTTAACATTACAGTAAGCGAGTGCACAAATAATCAAATAAAGCTTAAATTATTTTGTCTTGTTAGTAATTTAAGAAATTGTTTCTGCTTGATAGAAAGCTAATATTTTTTGCACAAACCAGCACCTTCTTTTACTTGACAGTTTGTTTTGTAAGCAGTAACTATGATGTCAAATTGTGAAAGAGAGTATATTATAATGATTAGTTGACTTTTCTTATCATTTTCATTCCACTCTCATCTATCATACCAAATCGAATTGAATCAAAACAGTTTTCAATGACTGAATGTAGTACTTCTTTGCATTGTTAGGCTAGAGGTATTTTAAAAACAGACATTTTTTAGCAAAGAAAATGATAAAACTAACTTTTACTATGCAATATCATGGTGGTAAAGGAACCGATATATTTGGGTGAACCTAAATTTTGTACAGGGGAACCTAAGTGAAAAATGTAGGCGCACACGTGCAACAGTTTAAAAAGTTAATCTAGAAACTTACTTTGAAGTTCAATCGTGCTCCTTTAGAGCTATTGAGGATTTGGCAGAGGTTAAAATATACAACATATTGCTCTTAACTTGTGCAATTAAGCTGCTCTGTCATCGAGATACTTGGTCACCTTGGTGATCGTGCACAACAAACACTGATTGGAGGGGAGGAACAGGTATGAGTAAAGGTAAGAAAAAATACGATCTGTCTGAAGCTCTGTTCAGATCCGTCCCTGGCTCATGACAAAAATCTGTGCAAGGCGTAAAGACTCTGTCATCATCTTCACTTTGAGGCTTTAGAACCCTGCTCACCTGGCCATAGATCAGCTGCTGTTTAGGCTGTGCTCTTTCAGTTTTTTTACCCATCAACAACAAATGAAAGTAAAGACCAAAACAAAAGGCACCACCTTGTTGAGTTCTATCTTAAAGAACACTGACAAATCCTTTTGAAATCCACAAACCGAGTCATTCCCATCTGAAAATTCCTTTGAAAATAACCTTCTAAATAAATGGAAAACATATCCTCTTACAAATCTATCATGCGATCTGACCTTTTGGGCTCAAACTCAACAAAAGCAGAAAGATGATGCCAAGGCATGTGAAGACTGAGCGGCTGTATGTATGTTTGACTTTGGCACTGTTATTCTGACTACTCTTCTCTCCTGACATAACAATATATTATTTGGTACTGCCAAGCATGAACCACAATACTCTCTGGGAAAAAGGATAGACGGTACTTATCTAAATAAACCAGTGGTAAGACGCCACTAGAGCTGCTCACTTTATGTGCACATAAAAAACACAATGTGCTGATTCTGACCAACAAACTGTTGATAAGTAGAAATTAAGTTTGGCTTTTTTTTCCATGGCAAAAATTGATTTCTGGTTACATTCAGGTGATGGGTTGTGAAGAAAATGACAAAATAAATACATTTGACTGCTGACCCAACTTTCAAAGAACTGCACTGGATCATATTTCACAGTTATGTGGAGGTCATTTAGGACCACCGCTAATGCTAATCCTTCTCATCAGAAACAAAGTGAGAAATGTTTGTTATGGCTAACAGCTAAGCTAACTGGAGAGTAGTGATCAGCGGTGTGAACTAGCTGGCAGATGCAGACTTCTCTTTGCTTTGCTTCACGCTGGATTTACACTGGCTTATTTTTTTTTTCTTTACGACTGCACAATTCAGACTTTCTGCACATGAACAATGAAAATTGTCTGTTTGTTGGTACAGTACTCATATGTTTACAAGACTGGTAAGAGAAACCAGAAGCACATTCCTGCCGGGATTAAGTCATCTGCAGTGCTGAAAGAAATAGAAATCTTTGCTGAACTTCCCATTTTTAATCAGAAATTCAGAGGAGCAACCACAACAAGACAAAGTTAGACTATTTCAGTTTGGAAGATACTAAATAAATCTTCAGTGGGGACCTTTTGAGAAAAATAGATCAACTGATATCCATGACAGTTTTTCTGTGTCTTTGGTAAGTTAAAGTCATAAAGCATACAGTGCCATCAGAAAGTAATCCCGGCCATTCCCTTTTCTCCACATTTTGTTACATTACAATTCAAATAATGTCAAATATTTTATTAATAATTGTCCCAATGCTTTAATATTTAACTGAATTAGAAACCTTCTGTAGCTACTTCTTGGGTAAGTGGCTAGCATAAGCAGATTCCAATTTTTATAGCTGTTCAGTTAGTTAAATTTAGGCACTGGCAGGGATACCAATAACAGTCACAGACTGCTCCTGAAGCCACTTCTTTGCTATCTTGGCAGGGTACATCAAGTTATTGTCATCATTGAGGAGTAATTATTACCCTTGCTTGAGCTTCAGGGTACTTTGGAGTGGGTGTTCTTGAAGACACACTGGTCGCTTTTTTCCTCCAGATATGATTCTTCAATTTAAATCTAAAAAATCTGTTTTGTTTTCATCAGATCAAAGAACTTTGTGTCTCATCATTAGACATTCTCTAAGGTTGCTTCTAGTAAGCTGTCATGAAAGCCTGATTGATGGAGTTTGTTAGCAATGGCTGACCATTCCACAAGAGAACACCACAGCTTTACCTAAGTGATCATTGGGTTTTTGCTGATTTGGTGATCTTGCTGACCAGCACACCACAGACCACAATGCTTTTTAGGACGTTCAGTGCTGCAATTTGTTTTTACTCTTCCCCAGATTTATGGTGTTATACAATAATGTGCTGGATGAAAACAATCAATTCATTTGAGTTCCTTGCTTGGTTTGCGAACTGATTTATACAGCTAATTGTAAGACCTTATGTATAAAAGTGTTTTTGATTCAAACTTATGATCAGTTGACTAATCTGACCACAAATAGACTCCAATAAAGTTGAGGAAACATTTTAAAACATAAATAGGGAGACTCTGATGCCATTGGACTCAAATTTGAGAGTCAATACAAAGGATTTCAATATATATCCATGATACTGGTTTTTAAAAAAATTTAATATAACATTTGTCACTGTACGGTATTTTTTCTGAGATTTTAAAAAAGAAAATCAAAAATGGAAAAGATGTTCTATAAGATAGTTTTAAAATGGCTCTGTAACACAACAGAAAACATAGAAAAATTGATGGGGCGCAAATACTTTCTGGTAGTACTGTACAACTGAGACATTAAAACAAATTTGTTCTCTCGGTAAAGGTGTGGCTGTAAACTGGTAAATCCTTTGTCAAAAGTGTTAACAAGTAAATGTAGTGCTATACATGTCTGAAAAGAGATGTTTAGGGTGTGGCTGAAAGTAGGGGAGTGATGACAATTGCTCTCATGCTGGAAATCTTCACAGAGATTACCAGCATGGCAATCTCTGTGGTGGGAGGATTCAAATTGATTGCCGGTTTGAATCCCCACTCAATATGTTTTAGTTCTTATGCCTGTGTCTTTGTTTGAATGCTTTCATCCGACAGACCAATGGCACCTGTGGCTTCAATTCTCTTTGAAGTACTCTGAACTAGATAAAGCGCTAAAAGTACAGGTAATTTATAATTTACTATTTCACAACTGCCTTCAATTAAAATGCCAATATTTTCTTTTAAAAATAACATAAATGAATGCAAATGAGTCTACAGTTAATAAAGAGCTTCCAGACCCTCCTGATTAATAAGCAGTAAATGCAAACAAAGCACTGCAAAAAATTGTAGAACTCTTTTAAGAATCTACATCAACTTGAAATGCACCGCTAGTGCTTACTTAGCTCTACAGATCATCAAACTTCTGCAGATGTGTTTTCACTAACCCAAAGAGTTAACTAGAGAAGACTTTTAAAGTGACATAATGTGTTTTTGACTTGACTTGTACGTTATGGAAATGCAAATCACTTTTCATACTGAACCAACTAGGAACTAGTTGTCCTAACTGGAACAAACTCTAAGTACTTGAGTCACTTTAGTATAAAATCCATAAACATTGTGTTCCAGCAATCTAAGTCCATCTATGTTACATCTGACAACTCCAAGGTCATCAGAGTAGTTTTGTAGATAACAGAACTCTGATGTATCCAAAGTCTGAGGTGTAGAGAAGTCACTGTCTCCTGTGATGTTCCTGTATCATTGACCACCTAGTCAGACCCAGTCACACCCATAGCAATTCAGGGGGCATGTTGGTTAAATAGTCAATAATCAAAGCAAACATAGAGACATCCACCAGTGTCTTTTGGGACTGGAGCTCAGTGGGTAGATTAAGCTTTGACCAAGAGACAACTAAAGTGCTTTAGTGGTACATACAAAAAAAATGCCCTTCACATATTCAGTCCATTTACCATTTCTGGAGTTTTGACATACTAAAGAAGACCAATGTGTAAATATATATATATATATATATATATATATATATATATATATATATATATATATTAGTGCTATCATACATACTTTTGATGCTGCTCTGCTGACAAAGAAGTAACTAAAGAACAACAACATGGAAAAGAAAAGAAAATCATGCTTTTGTTTATGGTACATTTACTACACTCAACCCAAAATTAGATGTTTGTAATATCCAGTTAGCACAAAGTATAAATATACATATCAAAGTATATGATTTAAAAGTACAACCCTACAATCAAAGCAAAGTACACACATGGCAGGAAGATTTTGCACCTCAAAAGGACAAATTTTTTAAAAAAGGAGTTATCTTGCGAGTAACAGAATGCAGAGCCAAGTGATTCTTCAGTGTGGCACCAACAGGGTCATGATGCACCCTGGGGGCTTGGGTAAACACTGGTCAACTGGGCCAAGATAAGGACCACAATGCACTATGGAACGCACCAGGTTCCTCCGACATGAGCAACATCAAACCTGTCTGAAAATAGAGGTGATAAGAGTGAAACCTAAACGCCTGCTGGAGACTATAAGGAGACTTATACTGACTATTAGGAAAAAATGAGGACTAAAACAAGAGGGAGGAAGAAGAGGGAAAGGAGTATGTGTGGTAAGAATGGGCAGATAGACGATAAAGAGCTGATATAAACCAAAAAGCTGACATCATGTTATCAGAGGGGAGCAAGCCTTGCCTTTAAAAGGTCATGTCTGTGTGTTTAACAAGCTCTCTAATTCTGAAATTTCACAAGCATTTGGACTGGTTTTATATCTAAAAGAAATTCACTTGTAGGTGACTTTTTACCAACATTAAAAACCTAACTTTATCTTAAGTATTGTTGATTTTGTCTTTCAAACCCTCTTCCTGTAGGGACCTCATCATCTCTACTGAACTGCCAGTAACCCACACTGGTTCCCACATCTATCTGTCTGTGCCTACCCATTAGAGTTTACCGGATGACCCCTGACCCTGGTCGGGGTCGTGGCCAGTGCCTTCATTAGGGGATAAATCATAAACACCTGAGCGGCTGACCTGGGCATAGTTTCAGGGCTCCAGTCATGTGTTATTAATTTTGAGTCACAGTGGCGTGTAAATCGGGTTAAAGCAGCGCCTGCGACCCTCAGGGCCTGCAGCACATATTAAAAATATGACCACAAACCGTTCACTATGTGTCAGAACGTGTAAGAGTGTGTGCCAAGTGGCTGTAAGAAACCTAGCCTCACCTGTGGATCATTAGGACTTTATATGAGGTGTGTAATTAGATACTTTTTCACAATCTAACAATGGATTTATTTATGTTTTACTATGTACTATTACTATTGTGCCTTTAACTTTTTATTGAGGTTAAGTGTTGTCAGGGGCTTCACTCTGTCATTTTGTCACACATGAACATTGTAAAATTGTATTCAGTCTGCACTGTTAAGAATTTGAGGCATTTATGTTGATGTTGTTCATCTGTTTAGGTTAAAACTTCCTATCTGGCTTCATACATGAATTTACTTCACTGGTCCTGATGGAAATTATTCAAAACATCTGCAGTACCATCTGGAACACTGAACATTCACGCTATTCAATACTCCAATATTATGTTGAAACAAGTCAAAACAGAGTAACTGTAACTGTCTAACTGACCTAACTATTTTGCCAAAAGTACTGGGTTACTTGTCTTTGGTTAAAAATCTGAACTTCAATTACATCTCTTGCTTAGTGCAAAGAATTTAGCATGGTTTTGGTCCACCCTTTGCACATAAAACAGCTTCACATTTATAAGAAGGTGTTTTTAGGGGAACTTTTGACCTTTTCCAGAAGATCAGGTGCTGATTTTGGATGAGATGGTCTTGGTCACTAGCCACTCTGAAATTATCCCAACAGAGCTCCATCAGTTTGAGGTTAGAACCTTATTTTATGCACTGGCAAACCGTCAGTTAGAACACAAGGGACCATCCCCAAACTGTGCCAAAACAGCATGAAATTGTCCAAAATGTCTAGGTATGCTTGTAAACATTAAGAGTACCTTTCTTGAAAAAAAGAAAAACAGACCCATATTACAATGCTTTCTAAACTGAACTTTATACTTGACACACAAAAGTTAGACAAGTGGTTTTCTCTTGGCAAATGTCAAACCCAGACTCTTCCATTGTACTGCCAGAGAGGCATAAATATTAGGTCACTCCAGAAGATGTCAAGAATGCTTCAGGGCCCAGTAAGGGTGAGCTTTACACAAGTGGATCTGACGCTTTTCACTTGGTGATGAAAGAATTGTATGCATCTGCTCAACCATATAAACCCATTTAATGAATCTCTCTGAGCACTGTTATTGAGCCAAACTGACAACCAGAAAAAGTATATAGAACCATAGCTGTTGAATCAGCAGAAAATTGGCAACCTCTATGTACCATCCGCCTCGTCATCAGCTTGCCCCCTCTGGGTTTTATTACATATGGATATGAAAGTAATTGGACTGACTCAATTCACTGTTTGGATGGTTAACCCAATAACTTTGGCAATACAGAGTATATTTTTCAGATACATTGTTTTACAGGTCAAAGTAAATAGAAGTCATGGTTTTCACTGACCTCTCCTCGGACTCTCATGGTTAAACAGGATTCCGTTGACAGCAAACATGTTGTAGGCTTCACGGAAATTTACCACAATCCAGTAGGCATAAAGCTTAGCAGCTCCTGAGAGGACAAACAGAAGTGGAACAGGAGATAGTAAAGGAAAACAGGAAATGTTACAGACAAATAATATACAGTACTTATATTTCAGCCTAAAAACAGCCTTAAATTTTGTTTGGAGGTCCTCCTACTGCAGGTTTGTACAGTAAAGCATGGCCATGCAATGTCAAAATCTGTTTATATATCAGACTTTCATGTTATCTTCCTTCAAGGATTCACACTTTCATGAACCTGTCATAGCAAAGGCAGGAAAGACTTTTTCAAATATGACAGGATTGTTAAGCTATTCACATAGGGCCTCTTGCAATGCTCCATTGCTCCAAAAGTTGAAAGTAGAAAATAATATTCATCAGAAAACATGCTGATTCCCATGAAACTTAAATTCTTTGAAAACTTACCGACATATTTAAAGAACTCAATATTTTTGGAAGGCACAAAAGATTTTGGATTAAGCTAAAGCGTAAAAAAAAAAAATCTATTTATCTACAGCCAGATGAGCATCTTTGTTAAAATGCTACTTTTAAAATAGCATTTAAAAAGTAGTGTTTCTACAGTTTTCTCACATTATAAGTACAAACTTTAAAGTACATCATATTGATTTTGTGTGACAGGTAACGGGCAGATTAATGTAGGTTGCAAAAATAGTTACCATAAATATTTTAGGTCTATGTGAATTTTATGTCTATGTAAACTTTGTAAGTTTTTATTGTTTTGAAAATAATGAGATTTTTAATTTAACTGAAAGATAACATTTTATAACAAAGTTGTCTTTGTTATTTATTAAAATAAAACAAAAAACTGAAACCAGTCAATAAAACAATTGCTTAAACTAATGTAGCAAAGTAAAAAGCAGAGAGAGAAAGAAATGCTTCCTCAATTAAAATTGCTGAGGAAGACCATAAAACCACATCCTGGAGTTAAATATAGAACATCAACAAAACTTTTCCTTCTTTCAGGAGTGTGAATCTGAGACTGTGATTGACTAAAGCAGCACCATCTTTAACCAAACTCCTCCTCATCCTCCCTTCTCCTGTAATGAGTCAAATACCAAAGCGAATGAAGGGAGGTGCCTGTTGATTAAGCCATAGGCCAGGATGTAAACTTGAGGTGAAGGGAGTTCACCATGGCAACCTCCGCCTCCAACTTCTCATGTCTAATTAATGGAGGAGCAGCTTGGTACGCGCCTCCTATTCAGCTTCAGATTGAGTGCTGACAGATGGGGAAAGTGTCAGGCAGGAGAGCACTGAGACAACAGAGAACATTAAACCTGATCGCTAACACACGTGTGCAGCCGGTGTTAGGCGTGTGCGTGGGTGTGTGTGCGTGTGTGCGTGTGTGTGGGTGTGTGTGTGTGCGTGCGTGCGTGTGTGTGTAAGCTGAAAGTGAGTGCTGAGTGCTGTGGATATAAAGGTGTCTTTGTTAAAAAGAGAACCACTCCAGTCTTCAATCCGACGTTTGGCCCCAGGGTGTGAAGCAAACTCAAAGGGAGTTAGAACTATAAAGCACTTCTCTATTCACTCACACACATTCATACGGATGTTTATTCGTAAAAAAGATAAAGTGCAGCAGAGATTTCATGCAATTTGTCTGTGTTTAAATGATCACGTGCAATCCCTGACAAATGTAAACAGAGAACATATTTCATGCTTGCTGCCACGTGAATCTGCAGCATTCGGTGCATGAGTTAGTTGTACCGTAAGGTGAGCGGGGATAAAAAGGTGTGGTTTCCTTCTGCGGGATCTCCTGGACTTTGCCATACAGCTCACTGGTGGAAGCCTGGTAGAACTTGACGCTGCTGGTCAGACCACACGTCTTGATTGCATCCAGGAGACGCAATGTGCCCACACCATCCACATTGGCTGTGTATTCAGCCAAGTCAAAGGAAATCTGGGAACAAAAAGAGGGGGAAAAAATGAGACATTTTCAATACTAATAATAAGATCTGTACCAAAAACCTGCAGTTTCTCCTTATTCCTGCAGAACACACGATAAATCAGAATTTTGGTTTTGAGCTGTAAAATTCAAAATGAAGGCAGAAAAAATCAGAATGCACCAAGGAAACAATGTCTCCTTTGCACCATCTATGATCACTATGCATAAACTTGTAAGATATGTGGACACTTTGTACTTAGGATTACGTAGATATCCAAAAGAGTAAAAAAAAGTTATGTGAAATGAGGGTCAAAGATAGAGTTGAAATTATATATTTACATACATTAAACAAAAACTTACTTTTTTTCTCACTGCCTGCCATTAAATTGGACTACAGCAAACTTTTCTTGTATTACGTCAGTTAGGGGTACAAAAACTATTTTTATTTCCTCCATGCTGGTTTTGTAGGCTGTTGGTTCACACCATTACAACTAAGTTGCTTGTATATTCAGGGTCGTTGTACATTTGAAAGACTCATTAGCTTCTTAACAAAGGCCTTGAAACTTTGCTTCAATATTTGAACATATTATTCTTCACTCATGATATTATGTGAAGTGTGCCAGTCCCTCCAGCAGCAAACCATCACACATGATGCCCCAATTTAACTCCCATGTCCTGTATTGACCCAACAGAAAAAAATGACAAAACAACTGTAACTTCCTTTAATGAAATAAATGTAGAGGAGATTTACTGTAAAAAATATATAAAAACATAGTTGCTGCAATAATATGACACATTAAGAATAGCAATGAATTATGTTCTTATACGTTAGCAATTTGGGTCATGACACAAAGCTGTTACTACACAATTTTCAAAAAACAACACCAAAAATTACGCTAAACAAAATGTACTTTAAACTTAAAAAGGTATTTCTAGACAATAGCAAATTAGAATTTTTCTAAAATTCCTACTACAACTTCCAGAATTCCTCCTTCCACAGCAAACGGTGAAAATTGTGAGCTTAATAAATGCTTTGTGGGAGATTAAATTTAAATTAGAAATGGCTTTGAGAAGGCCCGAGTGTATGTGTGACGCCGTGTGCTGTGAGTGTGTAAGTTTGAGCGTGTGCCAGCTTGGCCTCAAGCTTCCAATCAGGCGTGACGGTTAAAAGCTGGTTAGTGGTCACCACACCTGGTGCGAGCCGCATGGGCCACATCTAAATGGAGGAATAAAACTCCAACCCTGTAGGGTGTTCACACCAGCGCTGCACACACGCACACATGAGTAGATAAAGACCCCTTATTTAAAGCTGGGATCCGAGAACACTGGGCCTCTATTTCCCTCATGACGTGCACACACACCAGGAGGAGGTTTAATCAAGTTCAATCACACTCTGCAACTCAATGTAATTACCTGTGACGCTCCACTCATGCTTTTACTTTGCATTCTGGCATTTTCATTTATATTTACATCAATTACAAGAGAAAGTGAGAGGGTACTTTATACAGAGACACACAGCACAAATTACATAATGGCAGTGTACACTCACAACACAAGAGGTTGGCTCAAAACTTGAAACATTTGGATACAAAACCAAACAGATGCAGTTTTACACAATATTCACAGAAGGAAGTTGAATTTTATCTTGGAATTATTTCAGAGTTGTAAGTTTTGTTGGAGCCACATCAAACAACTGTTTTCCTCTGTAGATTTAGCAGATTTTTAAATTTATTTCACCTGTTGCATGTTGTTTTCTGTTAATATAAACACAAAAACTCATAAAACTCCTTAAAATGCCTTTTTGTAGTCTAAGTTATTGTGTTCGACTTGACATCACCATGAAACACATTTGCTTAATGCATGTTTGCCCACTTAATAAACAAAAAAAGAGTCTGTATTTCGACATGAATTATCTATATAAGAAAATTAAACATTTTCCATAGACCCTAGACTTCTTTCTAAATGTGTCACATTTCAAAAACCTTATGTTATTACATTTAATTGCAACTAATGTGTTTGGCAAAAATAGCAGAGGTTTGTTAGAGAAGATTTGTGAAGAACATCACAAGGTCCAACTGACTGTGCCCTTCTAAAATCTGGCCATTATGGAAGTATGGCAAGAGTAAAGCCAATTTTGCAGCCTCACTTCTGTAAGATGGTAATTGAACAAAAATCAGTGTGCAACTGGGTGAATAACTTAATGTAGTTTTAAGTACTTTGGGGTGATGTAAAAGTACAGGATAGTTACCATTTACAATCTGTCCAGTGTAAAACACTGAACTTATTTCAGCTGACTGTACTCAAAAGACTTTAATATACTCATACATAGTCTCTTTTTGAACTCTGCATTGAGTCTTACTAGCATGGGCGGTATAGAAAATCAGAAGTTCATGTTAGCAAATAAACATAAATGTTTCGATTCAACAGTTGAAAGACGAGACTCACAAAGACGTGACACTACACAACCACCAACAGAGGATAAAAACCACTCTTATTTTGTGCTACTACATCCCACAATAAAAACTCCTTCCCACATACATCACAGTGCGTGTTTCCCTTCAGCTCTCCTCCGGAGATGAAGTGCATGGGACACACATGCAGCGTCTATCAAAACCAGCTGAGAAGGCCATGGCCTAGTGTTTCTTGACAACTTAAATCAAACAAATTGCTTTAATGCCTCCATTCTCTATCATTATGTTATGTCCAGCCTGAGCGATCACGGTTGCGTACACCACTCGAAGAATGTGTGTGTTTGGGGAGAGTGTCATTGTGACTGCTGGGCCTCTCAGACAACCTGTCAAATATTCTTCTATTCTGGGAAGTCTGCCAAGCTCTGTCAGCATTCGAGGGGGGGGGGCACTGACAAGCAAATATTTTGCCTGACAGCAAAGCATCCATTTAAAAAGCTTCTAAATGTACAGGATATCTGTGCTGCAATTGGCGGTTTCACTTCTTTCGTGCTCACACAGGGGCTTGTTGAAATGCATGCATGAAATTGTGGAATGTGACTCCATAAGTGTGTGAAGGTATGCAGGCGTGTGCTCACTGACAATGTGCCCAAGAGTAGTGACATGTGTGTAAATATGAGCTACACGAATTTAGCCATGGCCTTCGTTTTCATGCATAGAGAAACAAATGGAGACATTGAGTCGTATATACACAGGTGTAGGAGAGTTTAAAGGAATGTGTGCCATGTATTATACAGTGTCATTCAGAATTTTACATAGATTCATCAGGGATACCAATGTCAAATTAATTTGGGGCTTCTTATGATGCATCTTAGCTATTTTCTCTTTTTAGGGTGGGAAAATAAGACAAGCAACTATGGTGCTTTTAAAGTTAAAAATTGGGAGTTAAAGCATAGATCTACTATGTATTTAACTTATTCTAGTCTTCACAGGTTGTACTACTGGGAAAAAAAAGAAACTTTTTTTAAAAACTTTGCCATTTGCTTGGAATGTAGTGCGAATACTGAAGACATTATTCATACAAGTGAAACTGATTTTTCATGCCACACATTAAGGATGCCAATCCCATATTGCTTGTTGTAAAGCCACTTGCAGGCAGCAAGTTCTGGTGGACTTTGATCAACATTTTCATAATAAATGTTAATCAATGCTGTTCTGAGTATCATGAAGAATTAATTTTATCTAAAAGTTGTCACCTGTCATTAAGGGTGAAAGTTTTAGTTGAATGGTTGGAACAAGGAGACAGCTGGATTTTCCAGAATTATGACAGAACCTTTGAAGATTTGCAAAGTTATAAAACAGGTACTCAACCTAAATTTCAAACTTTAGTTGCTGAATTTTAACCAAACAGATGTTGCAAGCGCTTTATAAATTACAAAAGGTCATGAGCCAATCAAAGACAGCAAAGCAAGAGGCAACAATAAGGAGAGTGAGAATGAGGAGGATGAAAGGATGAACTAAGAAAGGGACATGATAAAGTTAGAATGAAAAGAACAGAAACGCTAGAAAAGGCAAGAAAGTTAAATAAAGAAATAAAGATCAAGGTGTAAGGGAAAAAGGCAAAGGAAGGCTAACACAAATAAGAAAAAGAGAGGAAAAATAGGACATTAAGCAGAATATAAAGTAATGAAAGAACATCAACAACAGCTAAATGAAACAAAGGAATAGGGTAATAGGACAAAAAAGTATAAAAAAGACAGAATAAAAAAAAGCGAAAAAAGAGGGACGAGAAAATAATAAGAAAAAATGAGGTGAGAAAATGAGTAGGAATCACAAAGGAAAATAAATAGGAGGAAGAGGATTTGGAAAATAAAGGAGAAGGAGAAAAAACAAAAAAGAACAGGGAGAAGAAAGTATGAAAAGAGAAGCAGAAGGTCAAAATGAAGAAGGGGAGGTAAAACGGAAAGAATAGAAGTATGAAAAGGTGACATAGGACAAGGAAGGAAGTGGTGAAAGAAAAAGAGAAGGGGAAGAAAATGAAGAAAAGGGGAACATGGGAAAGGAAGAAGTAGAAGGAAGGCAATAAGGTCATTGAGAAATCCAATAAAACCACCTGTGTTATCAGTCTGCGCTTTGAAACAACAAGAAGAAACACATGCAGCAATGTGAGACTGGACAAATGGCAGTTTAAGGTTATTAAGGCTGTTCTGGGTTTGTCTTAAAACTTTCTATGCATCTGATAAAAATGTTGCATAAATGTTGATCTGAGCTGATATGTGAATGTTCCTGGCTTGATCACCTGAGGCCTTTTCTATTTTCTTACAAACATTGCTATTTTTCCGACTTAACTCAGGAAAGAAAAAGACAATAATCAATCCTGAAGGTGGAGAAAAGAAAGGGGATGAAAATGTGACAGAATCTGGAAAAAAAAATTGTTCATGCTTAAGTGTGATAAGGGGAGGTCGTAGAGAGGAACCACAGACAATTACACCTTTAATCAACAGGTTACAGGCCGACCCAAATTAGAGCAGTTGTGTTTTCCCAAAGACAAACAGACTGATTTCCCTCCAGGACAGAGCCAAACCCACACAGTGCAGCTCAAAGTCAACAACAAGTGTCACAATAAGTTACGAGAGGATCAAAGTAGGAGGCCAGTGCGACACAAACTTTCCATGTTTTCCAAAACTGTAGCCTAAGCTACTGTTGCTGTATGCGAGCCCACGCTGACAGCTCACTCTCTGCAAACAGCGCAGCATCTCCATCATCATGAACCACTGTGTTGTGATGAAACTCCAGAGGGAATCTCTGCGCCTCGAGCTCCATCTTCTTGGAATGTGTCACTGTGCATAAACACACACACCTTTTACAAAAACATGAGAACTATATTTTCCCCCTCGCACTGTGCCAAATGGCCTTTCCCTAAAATGCAGACACAATGAGAAATGAAAGAAATTCAAACGGTGAGAGAAGTATATTAATAGTGAGTGACATGAGAGTGTAACCGAGACAAGGATGCAGCATTGCATCATCCAGCTGGAACGCATTTTCCACCCCGGTGTTTTGCCACTGGGAACCAAGTGCCGCTTAAATGGGTCACAACGCGCAGTACCGCTCCCCAGTCTGATAAATATCAGGTGAAACCACAGGCACGAATACCTGAGGAGACTTTCAGCAAACATCAGTGTACAGTACACACACAACTACAGATACCAACCAAATGCCAAGAGTTTCAAAATGAAAATCCTGGTCATAAATGGATGTTTAGGGCATTAAGATTAAATATGACCTCAGTGACATGATTTAATGAGCTTTAATTAAAGTGCACCTGAAGGAAGTCCCAACAGTGAAGTTATTTATAGAATATACATGCTGCAAGAACTCCTCCGATAACATAGCTTAAGTGCTTCAAATATCTCAAGAGCCATTTTTGTCTATTCAATGACAGACAAAAGGGAAACGGACAAAGACTGTTGTGAAAAAATATGACAGACAGACAGACTTGTTTTCTTTTTGCTTTTATTTTTCTTACACTAAAATGTTTCAGCTCTTCAAATTGCATTTAATTTCAGGCACCAATAAACTAAGTAAAGAGGCAAAACGATTTCCAAATTATGCCAAATGAGTCGTGTAAAAAAATATTTTCTTGGTTCTGTTTCAATAAAATTAAGCAGACAGGTTACCTGGTGGCTCGGGTAAACATGGTTTTAGTGAGGTTTGAGATTCGATTAAGTTTCTGTTTACTTTCACATAATTTTTAGAATTTATTGGATTGTTTGTAAATTTTTGTTGGGTCATTTCTACTCTGTCCACATGTGTATTTTGCAATAAGAAATAAATTACTTTTATATAAAATCCTCTTACGCAGTACATTTCCTTCTGGGGTGTATGAATGTGAGCAAGAACCTATCTATGTGCTGCAAAATAAGTACAGCAATTCACCACATAAATTCATTCATGTCTGTTGCAACAAGCCAAAGTCCAATATTTACTGCCACTATTAATCCTCACGTGTGCTAAAAAGAGGAAGATGTGCAGAGTGTTTGCAAACAGTAACTATTTATAGTCTCAATCTGGTTTTAAATCAGCTTTGAGGTGGAAATTTTCACAAATTATGGTTTTTGTGTTTCGTGGCAACCTTCTACAAAGACATGAATTGCTTCAACATGATTTTAAAACAGAGTTCATCCCTCATTTGTTCAGGTCTTTCTTTTTTTTTGTGGCTATTCAGTGTTCGCACAGCCGTATGATGTGATGCTAAACACAAAACTACTTAAAGAGAGCTTGGGAGATGGGATTTATAAGATAAACTTAAGTGCTTGAAACATAAAAGAGAGTTCTCGGTGAACATTAATTTTTCAAATCTCGGCTCTCCACATGGCAGAACATGCATCCACCCACAAATCCCCCCTCTGATGTTCACTCATCATTACAATCACATCTCAATCCCTACATTTTTTTGTCTAATTACAGGCGTCTTCTGCTCAGTAAGTGCAAGTGTTGCTGCAGCTATGGTAATGAATAACAACATGTACACATATCAGGTGAATCTGATAGAGACAGACGTGGAGAGAAGTGCATTGAGAGCAGACTATGTCAGGGCAGGTAGAAAGAAAGCTGAAGATCGACTGTCAAATTCAGCATTTTGACAATGCGTCTGGAAAGTCCCCGTCTGCCTCGCAGCGCTCCTCTTAACCTTTTTCACTCCTTTTCTGGGTGTCTGCACGCATTATTGTTGATCGATGACATGATCTGAACTGGTGGTGGTTGTTCACTCCACAGCTTCATTTCAACTCTAAAGCACAGATTATGAGGGATGCTTGATGTAGGTGGTTTTAATTACTTAAATTTAGCATTTAGACTTGCTTGTTTTTTCGCATACACAGAAAAAAAGCAAAAAATGTTATTGTAGCTTTATTTTAATGGACAGATATAGAACAATAATTTGAAACTACTCTTCAGCACACTAAAAACAAACAAAAAAAAAAAAACACAGGCCAGACAAAACAGCTGACAAATGACTTCAGGATCGAGAAATACACAAGACCAAATGGACAGCAACACAATTAACAAGTGTTTTAAATAATCTCTGAAAGCCCTGAATGAATGAAAGGAAACCAACCAGCTTCATCAAGTCAACCACTTTTATGCCAAAAGGCTTTATGATGGCAACAAATTTTTCATTTCTCAATTTGATCTCCTTTTGTGCATAATGCGGTCCACTGTTGGTTATTCGAAGATAATATTTTTTTAACGTTTGAAGAGCAGACAGCAGAGGTGGATTTGTACACTCCGTTCCTTTAACATCAGTTCCATGGATCAGAGAGCCAGGAATAGAAACTCCCTGGAAAAGTCATTCAAGAACTGTAGAAGCCTCACATTCTTTCTTTCCCTCAGTCTGCTCATCTTCCCTGAAGACATTTACCACCAATCAGTTATTGCTACCCCACAATCGCAAATACAAGCGTAAACATAGCAACAGGTCCTACAGCGGTGAGCTGAGGTCATGCCCAGGAGGCTTCAGTGGAGGAGTCCTCATTATGTGAGGACATGCAGCTAGGGTTCTGGTATCTGTGATAATTCATAAGAATTTCACAACAGAGATCCCAGGAGAGGTTTGTAATAGTGTCACCATCATCACCTTTCTTTGTTTGAGTCACTGTTATTTATCTTGTTTATAAAATTTGGCCACAAGTTCAAAATATCCTGGAGATCTTTATTGACATTTTAATACAGAATTTTCTTACAAAAAAGACTTATGCACACACAGCCACATATCCACACAAAATGAGCAAGCAGCTATAGGGACTAAAGTGACTGGCATTTTTCATCAAAAACCTAATGTGCGACTGCTCTTTTGGGTATGGTAGCTTTCAAGGAAAATCAGATCTTTAAAGTGACTAATGGATTTTGTGATTGAAATAGGCTAATAAGTGAAGACTTTATGCATTAGAAGACACTGGTAAAAAAAAATTGAGACACAGACAACTTTTAGATATTAGTATAATTTTATATGGGTAAATACTGTGGTGCAATATGACTTGCAATAATTGAATAATTAATAATAATTAAGAGTTACTAACTGGGAAAAACAATAAATCAGCATCTCAGAGAGCAAGGGGGAAGGTGTGAGCAGCATGTACACAAGCTTGAATGACAGTGCCAAGACCCTCCTCCCAGCTCTGATTGGTTGATTCTAACTGAGCGATGTATTTCAGATGGTAGTAGGAGCACAGAGCTCACTTTTTTCACAGATTATCTCATGTTATTCTGTCATGACAAAGTGACCATTTTAACAAATATGTAAAAAAACTTTTTTTTTTTAAGTTACATACTATAGCTTTAATGCATCATTTCTGTGGCTTACTCAATATGTATTCTATTTTGCTGTTTCATTGCATTTTCATTAATGTTTTTATAACTACTATCATTCTATTCTGTCCTACTTTTAAAATACATGTTAATTGTTCAATGTACTTACTGGATTTTGTTCTGTTTTTCATTACAGGTAACTAAAAAGCTGATGGATCCTTGTTATCCCCAACAACTGATAACTACTTCCCCCAGCAGTGTAACTCTTAACACTTTAATTAATCAGCAGAGCAGGACCATTATTTCAAAGTAAGGTTTTACTGTAAAGGTGATGAAAAACCTCCCATACATGAGACTCCTTACCAGACCTTAGGGACAACTATTGCATTCTGGTCTTCTGTTTCTCCAGCTACCTAAAGTAAAGCTGTTGCTGGTCCATTTAGCTGTGATGTACACAATACTCGGATAACAGAGACAACAATTCAGAATGACTTAAATTGATGCATTCTTCTCTAGCAACTCCCCCTCTTTACTCCATCATTCCCAAACATCTTTCCCTCACCAACATCCACCATGCTCCTTTCCATCTGGCAGCGCATACAAACATCCCATCCCGCACTGTTCACTTGATAAATATCCTCCTTGTGAGCAGCGGAAGTCAGTGATATAAATCCTGACCCTAATCTTCCCATGTGGAAACACAGCTCTGCCCTGCTGTTGCTTTTTGTAAACTATGCTCCATGATGTTATTGTTGCAGCTTGCTGCTTTTATTCTATAGTTTTGTCAACTGGACACATTCTTATAACATTCTTACATTTGTATGGCACACCTTTGAAGCAAAAGGCGCCACCTTTATTTTCATTACACAGACAAACAGACGTTAAGGTTTAGAGCGAGATTTTAAAACTTTTTTAGCCTTCTGGCATCCAAAATAAATAAATAACTATTGTTTTTGCTGGAGTGGACCAATTGTTAAATGACTTGCTTTTGTAGTGTTAATATTTTTTCTGGTATTTAAATTAACATGAAATTGGGACACTGGGACACTGTTGACGCAAAGACAAATTAAAAACACAGTGAAGACTGCATGGTTGAATGAGACTGATGAACCACCTACACTTTAGAGGAGATCACGTTTGTGACCATGTGTGTTTTGCTCTTTATTTCTATGGTTACAACCCATCTTTCAACATTAGGAGACTCATTAAAAAATGGTGTGATGTAGGCGTGGCCGACATTTCTCATTCATCCCAACTCCGTCAGCCCAAAAGCTTTCATCTGGAGTGAATTAGAGACATTAGCACTTTCTTATCTCAACGCCTCCCCCCCTCCACGTTCCTGTTTCATTCCTCTCTTGCATAACAATACCCACTTCATCGTAACATCAACAGACTTTTGCATTCTTAAAATACAAAAAAAAAGGAAAATGTAATAATTTTGCTAAGAATACTATCACACTTAAACTTTCTTGTCCAACTTAAAACAGGTGAGTCAGGTTCAGGCCCACAGATCAACATGCAGACCTGTACTTTTAAAAGAGTGCTGGCCAAATCCACTCTGATCTAAAAGTACAAAATGTACAATTTAAGGGAATAAAAAATGATCGATTAAAATTCTGCTTTCTAAAGCTCATTCTGCTCACACAGAGACATAACTTACGAAACATCCACATGTGACCTGAACGTTTGTGTGCTGTGTGGAGGAAGTGCAACAGGCCTGTAAATACAAGAATATTTGCACAAAGGCTAAAATTAGCTCAGTGTGTATAAACAGACAGACACACACAGCCGGTAATCCACGTTAATACCAGTCATCAGTCTTAACATAATGTTGTGGAGCTTGGGCAGAGATGGAAATTTAATCTCTGTCATTTATCTCTATTATAATGGCTTCAGATAGCCTACAGGTTTGACACTGCTCTGACACAACATTGTTAACTCTTAAAGTTACAGTCCAGTCACAGAATCAAGTCTGAAGACAACATTGCAAAGACACCAACAAGTATTTGAAGCATATAGATGCAAAAGAAAAACGTCTAAATAATTGAACAGAATTATTTCCAAATTGCTGCCGTGTGTTTTATGAGTTTGATTTTAGACATTTCATCTGCTTGTTATTTCAAGCCATTTGTAAGGTAATTGCCAAACTATTTGAAGTCAATCATTCCATAGAGAGAATTTTTACAAGTGGAGAACATTTGAGATGGTTGTCATGCTTCCCAGGAGTGGACATCCCAGCAAATATCAGATCAAAAGATCTTAGCAACAACCCAAAAGTTCAACCTTAGCTTCAAAAGGTCTCAGTTAGCATGTCAAATGTTAAAACTCATAGCAGCATGATTTTGAAAGTAAGAATGGCTTGTTTAGAAGGGTTGACAAAGTTGGCATCTTTTATCAAAACTAATAATATGGCAGCACAACATAGGACTGCAACTCTGGAACAATGTCTTTTAAATGGGTGATGGTAAAGTAGAGTTGTTTGGCCATAACAAACGACATCATTTTTGAGGAAAGTTAAACACAGGATATTCACACATATATCATACAAACTGCCAAGGGCAGTGGTGGAGGGGTTATGATTTTATTTTATTTTATTTTGTACTGACAGGACCAGAGTAGTCTGCAGTAAGGACATCAACAAACTCCTCTGTATACCAACGTATTCCTGAGTAAAATGTGAGACCATCTGTACAACAGCTGAAGTCTTAAGACAGAGGTGCAGACACAAATGTCTGCAGGCCTTAATAAAGTGAAAAAGCACACTAAAGAGTGACCAAAATGTATCCACAACAATATGTGGAACCGTCCTAAACAGGCAGATAAGGATTAACAAGTTATTGTTGCTAAAGGTTCTTCTACAAGCTACTGAATGGAGTGTAGCTGTAGTAATTATTTGGAAAAAAGAGGAAAAAAATACATATTTTTAGTCTGATTTTATGAGATAGTGTCTTTATGGTGACAAATTTTCTCTATTTGACCACCTGAAGTTTGTATTTGATATAAATTGTAGGCAAAAGAGTTTGGTGGGAACATGAGGCATTTGAAATGCAGCAATTTGGATCAATTCTCTTGTGACAATTTGCTACAATTATTCTGTATGATGCTTCTTCATTCTTCTGTTCTTATTAATATGCTTCAATAGTCCAACAAAAGCTATTTCTTTTCATTCTGCTACTCATGCTGTATTTTCCTCTAATCCAATGTAATTATTGTAGAAAGCAAACAGGTTGATGCTGTACTTTGTCTTTGCTGACATTCAAATGGCTTAAACATAATCTTTTCCGAAACCACTGCCCTATTACTCATGCATTATTACCCGAACAGTGGACACTTTCCTGTGTGTGGCCCTCTGTTGGTCACATGGCCTTAAATGCCATCAGCATATCATCAGCAGAAACTCACGATTCACGGTTTTACAAATCCACGTGGAGATGCACGCACACACAAAGACACATTCAAAAGCACAAAGACAGCTTAGGAGAAGACAATTGCCTGAGTTTTAGTCCAGCCCTGCTCCGCCTGCCTCGCTCACCAGAGCGGGAACGCAGGAACAGGGGTCGGCATGCCGGGGCGGACTGTTGCTGAGAAGCTGGTCTTTGAAGGAGGCCTGTGGTAAGGAAGGCTTTTCGGGAAGGGGAAGTGCTCTGCTTGAAGTTTTGGATATCAGTGGAAAGCCTTTCTTTGCTATGCATGGAAGCAGATTCCTTTATCCTGCAGTGCTTTTCCAATATCAGCGGAAGACAGAGTCAAAGAAACATGTAACAGGATTACTTTCAGGAAAGGACAGGGGAAACAACCACAATGCAATCCCCAAAAGAGAACATGAGGGGATGGTTGCTTGGATATGAAATTTGGAAGTATTTCACTATATTGTAAAACTGCCACACAATTAGGTGGCTATAAGAGCGTTGTGGCTGAAGTGGAAAATGATAAGCCAACATGAGCACATGTAAGAAGAAAGTCTGCTGACCCGAACTATCCCACGATCCACCAGCAACCTGGCGAAACCACAAACTCAACCTCTGGCTATCCAGCTGCTTGCTAAAGAACATAACTCGATTATTTTCACAGAAACTCCAGCAGGGAGGACTCTGGGACGTACTCTCAAGTTACAGTTCAAACTAATATGCATTCCTTCAGTAAAGCGTCTGACAACGCCTAGTCCAGTCAAAAATGAAAGAAAACAAAATTGTACTCGAGTACATAAAAATTATACTAGGATCTGGTGAAGACAGTTAACCAAAATGACTGTACTATCAAAAGACTTGGAGAAGATCTAGTTGCATAGAAGTTTCTCGGTAATAGTGGGTTTGATTTTGTTTTCCAATATCAGAACCTAACAATGTCGAGGCACTTCAGCTACTTCAGCTAAACAAAATATTCAAGAATTGTCCTTAAAAATAAATAAATAAATATTAAAAGTATTTTTTTTCATATTTTTATTGATATTACAAAATATATGAAAACAAATTATGTGTTTTAGGAACAGGCCATCATCAACTATTTTAAATTGCAACATTAATCCTGTTTGTGCTTCAATGATTCAGTAACAATACACAAACTTTAGCACAGAGAACACATATTTGTGGCTCAACACATATTTTACAAAATGACCATAAAGTCTGGCTTTTTTAACAAATATAGAAATATATGGTATATGCCACTGGGGTTGTGAAAATAAATATTTCATATACATTTGTTTCAGTTTGGGGCTGGACAGTAGCACCACTGTTAGTACTATTCCTTTGCAACAAGTAGAACTTGGATGCAAATCCCAGCCTAGACTCTTTCTGCATGGACTCTGCATGTTCTTCCTTTGCAAGTGTGGCTCCCACTCCCACAGTCCAAAAATATAGCATGTTAGATATATTGGTCTCTCTAAACTGCCCTTAGGGTTGGGTGGATGGGTGTGTCTCAGAATATAAATTGAAAAATACTGAAAAACAATATTTTATCAAAACTCCACGAGACCAGTCTTTCCAGGCTGTTGCACTCAGGCAGTGGAATAGACTGCCAAACTTTCTGTATAGTTTGTACTTAAAATACTTTTAAAAACTGGACTGTGGATACTTTCACAAAGCAGCTGATGACAATTTTATTCTAAGAGGCTTTTAGTTCAAGTTGGGCTAATATGATATGCATTTATGATTTAATTGTATTTGCTTTCTGTATTGTACATGAATGTGATTTTATTGACTCAAAAGTCAACAGGAGCAAATAGTAATTCAGACGAAAATCTCACGAGTAGAATTTTTATGACTGCTATCTCACAAAGTAATGGTTCAGGAATGCTGATACAATTTGGTTTGTTTACAGCTATGGAAGCAGAAAGGGACTGAGCAGCAATGGAAAGACACAAGCACTACTTCATTTAAAAAGTTTGCCAGTGTTAAAAGTATTCTTTAACAAAGTATTGCATGAAGAGAGATAACCATCTATGACTGTCCATTAAAAATCTGTCTCGTAATTTAAAAGTCCTTTGATCAAGTGATTCCAACATGTTTTGGTCCTCAACCGGTTCATGCAAATGTAAGTCCACACTCGTATCTTGTGTCCGGTCTTAATTATGTTTTCACAGAGTTCTCTGTCCTCACCTCTACACTGCTCTTCCGCCCAAGCAGCCAAAATTACAACAACCCTCAACTCTTAAACCCTCTGCTTTCCCGGTAAGGCTGACCGCAACCTGTCCAGCCTGGGTCACCTTACCCGTTTACCGCATGGGAATGGGTACAGTGCTTCTGCACACAGAGAGCCATTCAAGGCCGCGCATATGAAATCTCTTCCGTTGTAGAGATGCTTTACACTTTTTCTGCATATTCATCACCCAGTGTTCACGTCCTGTCTGGTTGAGACTGAAGGAAAACAAGCACAGAGACAGTTTTCATATGTTCTCAGAGGTTTCTGTTATGGAATCACAGAAAACAAATAAGTGTGAGAACGAACCCTTTATAAGTGGGTGGCTGAATTTTAAGAAATCTACAAATATATCAGAATTGTTTGATGTAAAATGCTCTATCAAACATGATAATCATGCCTTTTTCCTTTCAGGTGAAGAGTTGTTGCTGAAATTCATAAGAATATGTTCTTCTCTCACTGAAAATGACAGTTGAGGGATTCTGCAGAGACCTGCCAGTCACGTAGCTGTCATGGATCATCTCCCAATCTTACAGCAAGTATCAACAGACGCTCACATAGAGAAATGAGAGCTAGTATTGTGTCTGTGACGATCTCCTTAGTGCGGTTACACATGTAAGCAAACAACAACATACCACAGTGACACCGCTGGTGCTTTGCCAAGTCTGTGCTGGCAGCCACTCCTGTCAGTTAATCACGGGCTCATTGAGGTTGATGGTTTTTACAGTGTTTCTGTTCTGTTTTCTGAGTGTGTAAAAGCTCTGTGATTGTCTGAATAGGTCTTGGTGCAGTGTGTTTAAACAGTCGACATGTACAGTCGCTGACAGCATCAGCTCTTTCAACAATGTCCTTCGGGATGGGATTATCGTCTAAGTTATGACAGGATTTTTAAATGTCTTTGCAGATACAACAATCACACCTCAAGGTGGAGGCTTTACATAGGCTGTTTGAGAAGATATAATACAGTAATGGACAGAAAATAATTGCCTTCAGGTCTCAAATTTAGGTAAAATAACGTAAAAGTGAAGAAAAATGTAGTCATATAAACAGAATTATTTTGAATATATGTATACGTTTTCCTACAATTTATCTAAACTGCTCCAGTTCACTCATTCTTTTTTTAAAGTCTAAAAATACACTGTTTTCTGACAACAAACAATCAGATTGGAAAAAAAAAAATCTTCCCATCCTGTACAGGAATTATTGAACTCAAGCTAATTAGTTTGAATATTATCCTCCAAAGCACTTTGAATTGCCTTGCTGCTGAAAATGTGCTACATAAATACAATTACCTTACCTTACCTCTGTTTGAGAGATATGCTTATACAATGTACTTCTAACTACAAACGTAGTGTTTGGACCCTATTTCAAAAACAACAGTTCTAGAGAGAAGTACATTAACAGCCACTCATCATGGGCTTCAACAACATAGAACATCTATTCTAGTAGCCTAATGATGGCCTGCCTTATAAATTCCTGCCAGAATGCTAAGTTGTGTCTAGGTATTGAGATAATGTTCTTTCTTTTCCCCCTCCACCTTGTATAAGAGGCAGCATAACTTTCCCTTACCACAAGTTCCCTAGACTTCCTCATTTTCTTATAATTGTGAATGATACTAGAGCCACCAAGCATCTCATATTTATGCTGGCAAAGATGAACCACTACCTCCAATAAATCATGATGATTGAATATAAGTGTCTTCAAGGTGTCATTCTGTTTAAAAGTGTTCATGTGAATGTATCTTTCCATTTAAGCCTGCATGTGTACGTTTCATTCTCTATGGTTTAGTCAAAGTCACCAATAAATTTAAAATTCTGAACCTAATTTGTGTCTTTAGATATTATGGCAGTTTGTTGCTGTATAATCATTTCTTCCTGGAACAAACACCGTCCAGACAAAACATTTATACGACGTGCACGCCCATGATGAGTCTATGAACTGTTTTTATTGTTTAAATACTACAAATTTAAATATTTGACATGTTTTCAATTATTTGTTTCAAAGTGAGGCTTCCTAAAAAACATAACACATGGTCAATATGTTATTACTCATACTTCAAAGCCAGCCAGAAAGCTATAATAGAGTGTAAATTGGCCTTTAAACTGTAAAATAATGCATTTAACAGACACCTTAAAGTTAAAGGTTTATTTTGTGTCAATAGTTTTGATCATAAATTGTTAAACTTTGTGACTGAGGTTATAATTACTGGGATATTTATATGGTGTGGCTGTGCACATACGATAAAAGACTTCCCAGAAACACCCACTTCTGTTTACAACCTACAAAAGCAATAAAAAAAATTCTTCAGTTGGCTTCCAAAGCCACATTTGTGTTTTTTCAACCCCTGAGAAAACTTTAAGTGGTAAACTAGTATGTCTAGATACATCTGTCCTTTTATCGTAAAGACTAAGATTGTCTCAGAACCAAACTAAGACAGTAAAACATTAACTGATGGTTAATTTCTAAAGGTTTTAACTAATAATTTTAAATTAAATCAAATACAGAACTATCTGCAGTAAGATCCATTAATCTGTAGAATAAGGAGCAGTGGTGCTGAGTCTTCTTGTGTGGTTTTGGTGGGGCATATTTTC
This sequence comes from Xiphophorus maculatus, assembly GCF_002775205.1. Classification (NCBI taxonomy): domain Eukaryota; kingdom Metazoa; phylum Chordata; class Actinopteri; order Cyprinodontiformes; family Poeciliidae; genus Xiphophorus; species Xiphophorus maculatus. Next base: position 8,557,975 of record NC_036451.1, on the reverse strand, counting down.
TTACTTAACCCACCCGTCGAAGCTAATAAGTGAGAGAAGAACCGAGTATAACCACGAAGACTGCACTGCAGTTACCTATAGCTGCTCCATGTAACAGCATGTGAGTGTTCCTGTAGATCTCCCCAAGGGCAGTAAGGTGGTGACTGACACTCTGGTAATGCCTTCATGTCTCCTAAACCTAAGAAGGGTCTATATATGTACACTGAATGAAGACATGTCAAAGAGGAGCAGAAAAAGAGAGAAACATCTGGCCCCGAGCTGTTTCCCCCGGCTCCCCATCCGAGGGTTCAGCTTCCAAAACGATACAAGTTACAACACAATCCACGGTAACAAAAGACGGAGAGCCAGACCTCTCTGAACTGGCAGGCATCAGCAGCTGTGGAGGCTCACGCCGAGGATGGACCTCACAAATGCTTTGACATTCCCAGCTCTGGTCACAATTGTTTTCTTCAAATTACTACATTTTCCTGGACATCATATAACTTGGCAAAAACAAAGTACACTTTTCCAACCATTTTTTTAGATTAACTTACTTCAAATTTTGTTTTTGTTTTTTATCAGACACTAAAACACACTAGATGCAATTATATGCCACTTATTATTATCCTAAAGGCTAAGAATGTTTTTTAACCTTTAAAAACATATTTAAAGATAACTATTAAAGATGTAAAAACCTATATTTTTGTAGTAAACAGAAAACAAAAACAGTAAACAGAAAAAAAAAGTAATTTACTATAACAGAGTTCTTTATCTCAAACAAATACCCCAACAAAATCAAAAGAAATTGTTAGTGGTTGGGTTTAAAAACATTTTTCAGTCTTACGTTTTTCAATTTGAAATTTGGGATTTTTTTATTCATCACTTTCTTGCAAATGTCTGCCAACTATGTGTTTTCTGTGTCTGTATAGACTTTGCATGGTTGTGACATTTGATCAAAATGTCAAATGTGATGATTAAAATGCCCAATTTACTATAACTAGTTAGTCAAAAATATTAGGGAAAATGTTTGAATTACCTTAAAAAATTAAGAAATAGCCAATTTATTTGTAACTATTGTCTGTTATTCTAAAATGAGGATGAGGATTTACCTTCCACAAGTGATTTCCCCAAAATAATTAATTCCATCAATGTACCATACCATAGGGAAGGTAAAATGTCAAGTCTCAATATTCCTTAATTAGCTAAGCTGCATATCATAAATTTATCATCTTTCTACTTTGCTCTTTAACCACACCCCAGCTGATTAAAATCCAAAACTTTGCCGTTAATAGACACAGTTGTCATGTTACTTGACTTGGAACAGCATACTTAAATGTCATTAAAATGTCATTTGAGGTCAGAATTGTGGCTTTTATACAACCAATAAACAGTAAACTGAATTAAATTTACGTGGAAACAAAATGTCTCAGCATGCTGAGCTAGCTCTCTTTTCAATACACATACATTTTACACGAGTGTTCAATGGCAGAGAATCAACTGGCAAGGGGGGGAATTTGGTTTTATTGAAGTTCCACAGTTTATAGCCCTGCTGCCCGGAGCACGACTCTTTAATTTGAGAATAATAAGATCAGCACAACACATTGGTTTTGCTGCACCAGGCGAGACACTTTTATTGCAACAGGCATCACTTGAAGAATATTATTGTAAACTCTTTGCTGTGGTGGTCTGGGCTGACCACACATCTATAAACAGTCCGAGCTGAGATTGCTAGCTCAGCTTCATGCCAAAGCTGATATAACCACATAGTGGCACTGGGATGCTGGAAAGATTTATCATGGGAACATTTAAATTCCCAGGTGGTTGAATCGAAATGACTACCCTCCTCAGAGGAAAGAGTGATCCCTGCCCTGGCCAGTTCTTTTGTTTTCTCCCTCATTATGTGTGCAATTAAATGAAAGGATGGTCAAAGTGCTGAAAATGTCAGAGGGCTCAAACCCTTTGCTACATTATGACAAAGTTCAAATACGTCAAAAAAAAAAAAGGAAAACAGATGTTACACAGAGACAGAAGAATGCAACCTCCACAAGTTCTCACACAAAAATAAAACATGGAGAGGTCCACTCCTCCCTGTGCTATTTCATGTTCAGTTCTGAGTACTTTGATTACGTGGGGGTGTGTGAGAGAGAGAGTGTGTGTGTATGCTGTTGCGCAAAAGAGACAGCGTGAAGAGAGTAAAGAAAAGTAAAGAAAACATTGAAGTGTTTTCTTTGGAGTTTGCTCACACTGAACGCAAAAGGAGGAGAATAAGTGATCGTCAGACTAATAACGTTTGGTTTTCTAGTAGATGCCACTAATTGCCAACTCACAAACCCACCTCTCTTCGAATCGACCGTCTTTAGGACATGCGGCATATCAGACCTATCTCAGGGTCAGTTACTGCAGTTTGAGCATGTCTGTGACGAGCCATCTGCAAAGTGGGCACTTTCCACAGCCGTTTACACGCTTCAGAAGGGTCCTGCCATGGTTTCTTTGTAAAGAAAACAGCTGTGGGGTATTTTTGAACTAAATGGTTTTCTGCACATGCCTGACTCAGCTCTACTGTGTTGTATTCTGCCATATTCAAAATCTAAAGCTGAACTAAGTGATAAACTGATGAAGTAACTAAACTTAAAATTAATGATACAATACCAATT